>NC_067137.1:27299747-27616747 GCF_903995435.1 Acomys russatus
TTCTTAAAATTGTCTAAAAATGTCACTAAAAGTTCTTTGAAATCAAAAGTATATCCACAAAAGTTATCATTTTATTCCCTAATTTTACATGCTAAAATAAATTGGTTCGGATACCGAAAACTCATTTGCAAATATGTATAGTGTTATTAATTTTATTAACATATTAGTATTTAAGTGGGTATGTCCTTAAGAAAGGTTGAGAACTTTTGTTTTTGGAAACTGAGTTTTGTGGGTTGGGACTATAGCTCAGTGGTGTGATGTGCCTAGTTGTCTAATGTGTGTCTTGCTTCTTGGGTTTAATTCCCAGAAATGCAAAACAAACAAAACAACAGCAGCAACAACAACAAAACCAACCAACCAAACAACCCTTCTCTCCCAAGCCCCAAAATACTGAGGAATCTGAATTGAGCAGAAGGACTCGGTAATGACTTTGCCTTTCTTAGAAGTGTAACGTCAGGAAGAAAAGGCAGATCAAGGGTGGGTTGATTCTAAGAGAACAGATGGTCTGTGGCTCTGTCTGCCAGAGACATGGGCAGGAAGAAATGCAAAACTGTTCCTGCTCTCCTTTTCCTCTAGAAAGAGAACATGTCCACAAGAGCTCAGTGTGGGTGGACAGATGGGATGCTTAGAGAAAGAGATTGGCAGTTTCTTTTTCAGAAGAGCCTAGCCAGGGTGTGCTGTTTCTTCTGAAACCAGAGCTTACCCCCTGGCTTGCTTTTAGGAGCACAGACAGGGAGACTGACCATGAGAGGAGGCTACACTGAGTCTACGTGCATCACTCACAGCTTGTCCTGTCCCCCAACATTACTTCTGATTAGAGAAGATTTTGTTGTTGCTGAGGAATATTTGGTTATAGATCAAGCTTTTAAATTCATGGATGCTGCAGTAATATAATAGAACCATAAAAATGGCCTCTAAACAGGACAGGTGACAATTGTATAAAGTTTTAGATTCCATATGATCTACCAAGTCAGACACTGAGGAGTAGGACTCTATAATCTGTGTTTTGACAGGACCCATAAGTGCCTGGGGCTGAGACTGGATGTTATTAAATACAGTAGCAGAGTTTAGAGAGAGGGGCTATAATCACAGATTAGTTAAAATTATAGATCTCTCCTTCATTAGTGTTATGCCTTGGCCAGATATTCACCCTGAGAAATGAATCTCAGATATTGATGAATACAAATGAAATGATGTAGTTACGCATGCTTAAATAAGAAAGTGCAAAGATATCCAAAATTCCATCCTCTTATTGCACATTGCTTGACTCCTAATGATTACTTGCAGTGGATGACTGGGAGGACAAGTAATGTAGGTCTCTCTACCAGCCAAAAATACAACAACAGCAGCAACAGCTGCAGCAGAAGCAGCAGCAGCAACAACAACAACAAAACAACAACAGCAACAAAACTAGAATCAGGATAGTGTAGAGCCTCCCTTTTGATCCCCTGCCTCAGAGCCTACCTCTTCTACCTCCATCCTCTCAGTGAGCCAGAAAGAAATATCTGTTTTGCTTAGTGGCTGATGCTATGGAAGCACTATATTGTTGTAACTGGAATAAAGTATCTGGGACAACAATACAGATGGAAAAGGAATTCAGAAAGACAGGTTGAAGCTCAGATGCCAGATAGGAAGAAAGCTGATTTCAAGAAGTGAAGGATGCTGTCTCTGCACAACAGGATGCAGAGCTTGGATCTTGTCTTTGTCTCTGTGAGTGATTGTGAGAAGACACTGATCCTTAGAAGCCGTAAGCTCAGAAGGACAATAGGCATTTTCTGGAACATATTATCGATCAGAGTTTGGGCATAGCTCTCCTTCTTTCGTGTAGGATGAAGCAATGGTGGGGTAACTTTAAGAGAATCAAGAGTTTCCTTTAAAAGTTACTCTTTGTCAAGATTCCTCATGGATTCCAAACTTTCATGTGTGTTTAGCCCAATCTCTGTGATGTTCTGCTTGGCATTTGGAAGAAAATAAATAATGAGAATGACATGGTACCCTTTTCTTCTCTTGTTCATATCTTTGCACCATTTCTCCATGTTCTCTTCCTGGTTTTCATTTCATTGATACAGAGCCACTGGTATTTCCAAGAATGAAGCTTGCCTTTTCTAACACTCATATACACATCCACTTGGACAGTTTAACTTCCACTTTTTTTTCGGAACTGACTCCATCTCTTCGTTTAATGGCCATAAGATTATGAAATAACCAATTTTAGGAAATGTTCTCTGATACTCTAATTCAAAGTGAGATCTTTCTTTTATGTGACCATCCAAAGAGGATGTTTTAAAAACTCTATTGAGAAGAGAGTGAGTGGAAGCAATGTTCCCTGAGTCTAAGATGCATTGGCCACATTATGTATCCCAGATTGGCCATGAACTCACACCTCTCCTGTCTTAACCTCCCAAGTGTTGTCATTAGAGTTGTGCATTGCCACAGCTAGCCCCTGATGGACATTTTTTGTTACAGCTTTGAAGAATGTTTAGGTAACTGCTATCTTGAACATAGCAAGACAAATACTCTCAAAACAACAAAACTCCCCATTTTTGTATTGATATATCCAAACTAAGGCAACCAGCTTTATCAAGGAGAGACATGGAGTGTGTCTCTATGTGCTCCATTTAATGGAGGTGTATTAATTTGAAGAAACTCCAGAAAAAAGGGGCATGCTACCTCCTGCTATTTTCTAAGATTTAGAATAAAATGAGAAGAGTTAGGGAGACCTGGCTGGCTTTGATCAAAACTAAGTTTTAAAGCATGAGACCAAAAAATAAAATTAAATTAAAAATTGAAAAAAAAAATCAACTCAAAGAGAGAGAACATTCCAGCCAGTACTTTAAGTCCAACATAAAGATCACCATTTGGTATGAATCCTCCTATGGTGTTAATTTTTAAACTGCAGAACTGTAAATATAAGCTGAATAGACTTAATTTAGGATTTATAGGGGTAGCATTTTGAGAATGAAAAAAAAAAACCTGAATGCTTCGGATTGTGCAGCTTCATCAACAGACCACAGCACACTTCATTGAGCTGCCCCACTTCTTCACAGTCCCAGAAGCTCTTTATAGGCTTTCAATGAACTGGGTTGTTTTGGTTGTCAAGGGCAACACCATGTAGGGTAAGAAGCAGTGTCCACAATACAGTCATCTCTTGATTAATTATTTTCTTTTCAATAAGTAGTGGCAGTAATTTGGAATAAATAACTACCCAAAGGAAAACAATATATATTGTGCAAACAAGGCACCAGGCTCAAAACAGATCATTGGATAGTTGAAATAATAAACAAATGAACACATTCATACTTACAGAAAATTTTAAGTAGGGCATGCATGCATATGTATCAGGTTTTGCAGTCAGCCCACAATGGTGGCTTTTATTAAACTTTCAGTTATCGTTGACTATAGTGGTTTTTTATTGTTGTTTTTGTTTTGTTTTGTTATTTTACTTAACCTTTTATTGTTTTAGTTAAAAAAAACTGAGACAGGATCACTCTGTGTAGCTATGGCTAACCTAGAATCACTTTGTAATTTTTGTTTATTTTGTTTTGTTTTTAGCCTGCAACTGATATTATGCGCCTGCCTCTGCCTCTACTTCAAGTACTGAGATTATAGGCATGTGCCATAACCCCTGGCCAGGATAAGTTTTTTAAAACTGAGGTTTTAAGCACAAAAATTTACCTTCTTAACACATAACATAGGACTCCCTACCTCATAATTCTACTCAAACATTACTGTTTATTATAATGTATAGATATGACCATGGGAATATTTTAATAGGCATATATACTATTATATTAAATTAATTTGTGCTATAGTATGCAATGAGAATATGTATTTAGTTGATATGTTTAATATGTTTCTATTCAACACTATATGTTAAAGTAATAAGCCATAATAATCTTTATGTATACAAGCATGAATGATGGTTTTTAACTTCTCCTTGTCTTTATCAAAACCTGAAAATTTGAAATTATGCATATGAAAATAATGTTATAGTCCAAACTATATTTCTGTTTACTTACTTAAAAAAAACGATCTGGGGATTGACTTTAGAAACTTATTCATACCGGCAGTATCTCTGGCACTGATCGAACTTGTGGTTCACTTTCTGCCTTTGACTATCTTAAGAATATACCTTATTACCATTTGTGTTTCCCCTGTCATTAATTAAAATACTTATATAGTATTTTACTACTATTTCCGTAGTTGCCTTAGAGTTAAAATATTCAGTACTGATTTATTGCAGCCTAATATGCATTAGTACCTTTCCCACTTCAATAATGCTGACTTCATGCATGCTAATTCATTTACAAGTCTACATATGTTTAAATGCCTATAGTATGTTATTTACATTCATTTTAAAAAATAAGTATCCTGAGGCTGGAGTAATGGCTCTGTCAATGGGCTCATTGCCTACTCTTCTAGAAGGTCAGAGTTCAATTTCTAACACTAAGATGGTAGCTCACATCTACCTGTGTCTCCAGTTCCAGGTTATCTGTCACCCTTACCTGGCCTCTGTGGTCACTGTATAGAGGCAGTACACAAGCATTTTTGCAGGAATAACACACATACAATTAAAATGAAATAAAAAAGTGAAAATTTTAAATTTAAAACATGTCTCCCATTTTTTCCTTGCTCCCTTCACTTTTGTGTTCCTATCTAGGACTTCAGGGTTATTGTCTGTAATAAACTCAGAGGGATATTTTTAAAGAAGCTGTGTTAAAACTATTTTCTATATCTATAAATAAATACCATAAATTGGATATTTTTCAGTAATAAAGGTTTATTTAATTCTTAGTGATAAATGCATGCTATTCCCAGGTTGAGGGGCCCAAACTGCCTATTGCTCATAACTGCTTATGAAGCAGATCAGTGCACCACTTAGTGAGAGGGGTGCATACAAAGGATAGTTGCAAAGTAATTTTTATACTGCCCTCAATCTCAAGATAAAAATAATCCACCCATGGGTGAATCAATTCATTCTTGATGGCAGAGACCTGTAACTCTTTAAATGTTCTATCTATAAACAGTTCTTTGTGTGGTAAATTATATTTCTGCATGAGTTTGGGTGAGGGCATTCAAATTATAATTGTGTATATTCTTAACCCAGAGAGAGAGAGAGAGACAGAGACAGAGAGAGAGAGACAGAGACAGAGACAGAGACAGAGAGACAGAGAAGAGAGACAGAGAGACAGAGAGACAGAGACAGACAGAGACAGAGAGAAAGAGAGAGATGGAAAGAGACAGACAGAGATGGAGGGAGGGAGGAAGAGAGAGACAGACAGACAGACAGACACACACACACACACACACACACACAGAGAGAGAGAGAGAGAGAGAGAGAGAGAGAGAGAGAGAGAGAGAGAGAGAGAATATCTCTGATTTGTTCCTCTTCATTAAACATTTTTTGAAAGTTTCTTAAATCTTTTTTTTCCTTTTTTTTATTAATTTATTCTTGTTACATCTCAATGTTTATCCCATCCCTTGTATCCTCCCATTCCTCCCCCCCTTTTTCCTATTATTCCCCTCCCCTATGACTGTTCCTGAGGGGGATTACGTCCCCCTATATATTCTCATAGGGTATCAAGTCTCTTCTTGGCTACCTGCTGTCCTTCCTCTGAGTGCCACCAGGTCTCCCCCTCCAGGGGACATGGTCAAATGTGAGGGGCCATAGTACGTGAGAAAGTCATATCACACTCTAGTTCATTAAACATTTTTCTCAAACTTATATCCAGACATTTCTATTAACAACATTCCTCAGCCATGAATTGGTAAACCATATCTCTCCTATCTTGGACTTCCACTATCCAGCTATAACTCTTGTGAAATGACTGAATATTAGAAAGTAGTTGCTGACATCATTTGCATTGTAAATACCTTTTATGTTTGAAATGATAAGCTATTTATTCTCTGTGTTGTTGATTTATTTTTTAAATTTATTTTTAATTTACATATTCATTTTACATCTCAATTCTTGCCCCTCCCTCCTCTCCTCCTGGTCTCTCCCCTCCACCCTTTTCCCCCTGCTCCCTCTGCCCTTGTCCTCAGAAAAGGGCCCTCCCACCACCACCACCCCACTCCAGCTCATCCAGTCTTATCCGGACTGAGATCATTGTCGCCCACTGAGGCGACAGCACCTGCTCAACTTACTAGGGGACCCACAAGGAGATCAAACTGTTCATTGGTTACATCTGTGTAGGGCCCTAGGTCCAGTCCATGCATGCCCTGTAGTTCATGCTTCTGGCTCTGTAAGCCACCATGGGTCTAGGTTAGTTGACTCTGTTGGTTTTTTTTGCAGCATTCTTGTCCCCTCCAGGTCCTTCTATTCTTCCCTGCCACACTTTCACAGGATTCCCCCAGGCTCTGTATGATGTTTGGCTGTGAGTCTCAGCATCTGATTTGATCAGCTGGTGGGGCAGCCTCTCAGCGAACAGTTAAGTTAGGCTCCATGGATCAAATTCTGTTACTTGTGCAAAATGTCTTAATCATTTTCCATTTTAGCACCTGCTTCTTCTGAGATTTTTATTCCATGACTATTATTTTTCATAGGCCTATGATATTTGTGGTAGATTAATCCCATCCTTAGATACAATATTGCCTTCATAAGCACCTTCTGGAAGAAAATAAATTTAAAGAATCTATGATTATTTCAATGTTCAAATAAAGAAAAGTGATTTTAATCCAGACTCCATTTTTTTGTAACACTATCCAAAACTACAGAGCTTAGTAGAATGCCAGTGTAAATAAAAGCAAATCAGAAACTTTCTCCAGTAAAGAGAAGTCAAATAAAATTAATTTTCCTTCTCATACAAAACAACCATACTTAGGTAAAATATAGGTAACATTGCCTCTTAAGGCATTGAACATCAGGAAAATATGAAGTTTATCTATGAAAAAACAGAGTGAGTCCTTTGGAAAAAAAAAGAAATATTCCCTTTATAGCTTCGAGCAAATATTCAGTCCAGACTAGTGGGAGACAGAATCCTCAGAAAGCCTGTGTTTCCCTAGAGGTAAAGGGGTACCAGTAGAGTTTGTACATACTAGGACACCGGAGGGATGGCTGAACAGGAGCAAGTGGCTTAGAGAATAAAGCTCTTTGAGGAGTCAACAGTTTGGTAGTGGTGTGTCAGAGCATTCACCAGCACGCAAAACATTAAAATATGCAGCAAGTAGATGGATTTCCTGGATACAGAGGTGGGAATACTAACTGTTTCCATTAGGAATCACAGAAAAGTTTAAAATGCATGGTGATGGGTAGCCTACATGGAAGGATCATGAATGAAAACTAGTGAGTAAATAGGCCTAGGTGCAATTGCAGTCTCAATAGCAAGTTGTTTTTAAGAATTTAAATCTATTCTAAAACAAACCCAAAAAACACATATAGAAACAGAAAAATACTTAGCATCCAACAATTCAATACTACAATGCTTGCTCCCCAATCAGTTGTCAAAAAATATGCAACTGATAAAATATTATTAACACACAAAAAGGAGAAAACAATAAAATGAGATAAACATAGTCAAAGCATAGTGTTGGACTGTGGTTCACTGATAGAGTGCATAGTTAACATGTCAAGACTTTAGGCCCAGATTCCATTGACACTAAAGTCACATAGAAATACGGAGTCTACAATTTAAAATATATATAATCTTCAAGAAAAAAAGTACAGACAGATGGGATACATGATAGAATAGTCATTGTAGGTAGAAGATTAATAAAATTAAGTATATAGTGTTATAAATTTCTTAAAGAGAAAAAACAATTTGAAAACTTAAAAGGGTGTCAGTAAGCTACTGGACAGCTTAAAGTGATTACATGTATATATTATGCCCATAGTGCATAGTCTTTGAAAACAAAAAGGATTAAGCTATTAAAACTGTTAGAGTTGGAAGAAATTATAAATACACAGATCCTGGAGGGTCAATGAAGTCCAAGTATGTTTTTATACATCTGCATACAAACACTTCCTAATAAAATCATGCAAACAGGAGTGACACAGACTAAACTTCCAAGATATACAGGGCTAGAAAGGGGAGAGATAGTATATAATGAATAGATGGAAAGGGTTAGGCTAAGAGCATATTTCTCATCATAAACCATGTAGTTAAAGGAGAATGGGGAAAAACCATTTGTTCTCTCTAGTTATACCTGATACAATACATTTTCAGTAATGAACTTAAAAAAGAAAAAGTTTATCATAACTACAAAGAAAGGTAATTCCTAAAATAGAAAAAAAAGACACAAGATGGAAATGTGGATTTTCTGAATGAGAGAGAGAGAAAGAGAGAGAGAGATGTTTTAAAAATATAAGTGACTCTTTAGGGAAAAATGAAAGCAGTATTTTCTGAAGTCTGGTTATGTAAGTCAGTAAAAATATTGAATAAATGATTAAAATATATTAGTACTAAAGAAAATATAAGGAGAAAATGGAGTGGAGCTGTTAGGGCAACTAGAAAACAAGGTCATTACATGAATTACCACATTACCTCAAAGTAATCTAAATGTCTAAATGCTAAAGTCAATTTTGAAAGTATGACTTATACTCTTTATACTTACAAAAATATTCTAAATGTATACTCATAAGAAGGGTAGAAAGGGCAGACTGTGCTGACTTTGCTCAAAGGAAAGCTAAGTTATTGTATAAAAATAAAAATAGGAATTGGGGTTAAGATATTCCCTCTTTCAATGAATCCTTGAACAATACAGAAGACTAAAGAAATGATACCAAAAAAAAAAAAAAAAAAAAAAGAAAGAGGCAGGGAAGACTGCTAGAAAACATTGCCTGAATATGATAGGGTGATTGAACTCCTAAACTCACAGCAGCCAGTTACCTGGCCAAGATCAAGTCAGCCAATTCTCCAACTCAGATTGGGGAGTGCTCAAAGGTTCCACCCTTGGCAGAGGAGCTATTATTGGTTGATGACTACATGGGAGGGGAAGTCAGTTTTTCTCAGGAGTGTGGGCCAAAATCAGGTGGGTGGTCCAACACCCATTAGTATCTGGGTAGCTCTGATTATATTCAGTGGTCACAAAATTAAAAACAAGAACATGAAATAGAGAACATGACATTGAGAAAGAAATGAATGCACCAGCCTGGCCTAAGCCGACTTAGAGCAAGGTGACTGGGATAAAAATACATTGTATACATACATGGAATTCTCAAAAAATAAAATACAAATATATTTAAAGCATATATTTTCTAGGATGAAGTTCATTTTATATGGATAGAAGGTATGAATTTATCTAAAATAAAATACAGCATTCCTAAATGATTCTGTACCTGACAACCAATACACAAAATCCATGAAGCAACAACTGACATAAGGGCAAGGAGAGACACAAAAATCCAAATAATGATTAATATTTCAATATCCCTCTTGTTGTTATTGTTAAAACATGTAGAAACAAAATCATCAGGATGTACATTGAGGGGACAGTAGCATGAACAAATACTCTGGCATTTCCAGAGCACTCCAAGCAACGATATAATACACATGTATTTCAAGGGCATATGAAATATTTACCAAAATAAACTATATTCTAGATCATAAAAAATGCTTCAGTAAATTCAGAAGGATTCAAGTCACAAAAAGTATGTTCTCCTTCATCCAATAGAATTGAATTAGAAATCAATAACAGAAAGCTCTTGGTAAAATCCACAGGTATTTCAAAACTATATAAAATACTTATAAATAATCCAGCGACCAAAGAAAAAGAAAAAGTACAGGATGTTTTGGTCTTAGTGGGAAATGGAAACACAGCATATCAAAACCCAGAGACGTTCAAGAGCAGTAATTTAGTGGGAAACTTTTAACACAAAAGGCTAAAAGAGGAAGAATGACTTCAAATCAGTGACCTCAGTTCTGCCAATGACCTTAGTAAATAAAGAAGAGAAAATTAAACCCAAAGCAGAATAAAGGAAATTATAAAGACTGGAGGTGAATTCATTGGGATAAATGAGGGGAGGAAGACAGAGAAAAGCAATTAAAGCAGTAGCTGATTCTTTAAAGTCAATAATGTTGACAAAACACGTGACATGTAACAGAACATTAAAGACACAGTATAAATTACCAACGACTGGAGTAACTGAGTTTGTGTCATTGCATGGTCTACCAGATACTAAGAAGATAATAAGGGACTGTGTGAATACTTAGAGCACATGAGCATATCTGTGTACAAACACACAAACACACACACACACAAACACACACACACACACACACACACACACACACACACACGCACGCATGCACACACACTCTAAATATGGAGGTCAGAAGAAAGTGTCAGACTCCCCAGAGCTAGAGGAATAGGCACTGGTAAGCTGCCCAGCATGGATGCTGGGAACTGAATGAATTGCGGGCCTCTGAAAAGAAGAGCCGATGTTCTCTACTACCAAAGCCCTAATTTATCTTTTTAAAAATTAACTTATTCAGGTTACATCTCAATTGTTATCACATCACTTGTACCCTCCCTCCCGCTTTCACCCTATTCCCCTACCCTAGGTCTGTGACCGAAGGGGACCGCCTCCCCCACTATATGGTCATAGGCTGTCAAGTCTCATCTTGGTAGCCTGCTTATCTTTAAACTCTTCAAGGAAAAGAAAATTAAATCAGCTCGTGGTGGCGCACGCCTTTGATTCAAGCATTCAGAAGGAAGAGACAGTCAAATATCTGAGTTCAACGCCAGCATGGTCTACAGAACAAGTTCTATGACTATCGGTGCTACACAGAGAAACCCTGCCTCAAGAAAAACAAATTATGGACACAGAAGAATTCACTTCTGAATTCTTTCAAATAATTAATTGAAATTAATTCTAAACAGCCATCATTAAGAGTTTCATCAAAGTAGAAGCAGTAAGAGACATCCACAACATACTAATAAAAAACCCCAAAGATTCTTAGAGTTTTGAAGTTTATCAATCCCTGAAATACTGGAAAAAGATAAAAGTCATTCAAGGACCACCAGTGTGGTTTAGTGACAAAGCTACATGCTTGCTTAGCCTGCGAAAAGTCCTGAGTTTGGTTTCCAACTCCATAAAAACAGTAGTTAGAGAAGGAGTTAATCATCTCTATTAATAAACAAAAACAACCTATACAAAAATTGCAATAAAACTGACAAAAAGTCTAGAATTGGCTAATTTGAGTCCCTAAATTTATAAGCTACAGGACAATACAGAAAAATGATTTTCCATATAATAGTATCAAATTTTTGAAAAGTAGGTATTTTTATTAGCTGTGATATTAAATAGTTAATGATAAAACTCAGAGAATAAATATTAAGGACTTTACATGGAACTATAAAAAGTACAGGGAGACACTGAATAAATAAACAGAAAGATACGAAGTTCAAGGGTAGAGAGGCTCAGAAGTGGTAAAATGTTAATCCCCCATTTTGATTTATAAATTCAACAAGCTATATCATAATCCTCGCATACTTTTTAGATAATCATAAGCCGATTATAAAATTCATATGGAAATAAAAAAAAAAAAAAAAAAACATCGGCTACCAAACAACTTTGGAATTCAAGACTTGTGATGGAAATAATTTGAAGAGCAGGGTAGGGACACGGAGAGACAAATAAATTTAAAAGTGCAATTGTATGCACAGAAATTGATACACGCATATGAATAATATCCTATTTTTCACAAGCATTAGACATTTCAGTGGAGTAATATTACCCAAAGTAAATGATATCGGGACACCGAAAGAGAAATCTTTAAATAAATTAAGAAAATCAAAGTTTAAAATCTCTGCCTCCTGTAATATATTCTTAGGACAATGGAAAGACCAAATATTTGGGAATATTTTCAAGTCATATATCTGATGTAGAATCCCTAACTAACCCCCTAAATAAGTATAAACAATGATAGGTAATTTGAACAGAATCTTCAGCAAAGACCATTTAGGTAAAAATAAATATGATTAATTTATTTGCTATAAGGGAAAAGCAACATGCACTAGATAAAAATCACCATCAGGTACTAGCGTATACCTATTTAGGATGGATTTAAGGCTGCTCGTACCAACTGTAGACATGATGTAACTAGATGTGCCTACAGTGCTGATGGAACTGAAAAGGTGGAAACATTCTGGGTGATGGATTCTCAGCCTCTCACCACTTCTCTTTATTACACACATTTCTCCTGAAGCTGTGTTGTAGCCTAGTGCCCATTGTGGTGATCTTGAGGTTGGTTTCAGACCTAATGAAGGTAGAGACCTTGTGATTAAAATGAGTACCTCAAAGAAGAGAAACTCTACAAGCCTACTTCTGCTTCTTCTCTGTATTGGGTCGTGTGGGGATATGAACCATCTGAACATTCTATAGACATGGAATTTATACATAATTGATTTGGAATTCCCAGCATTGAGTACAGTGTGAAATGTGTTGTAAACCTCTTAATGTGTAAATGCATTTGCTGTTGCAGTTTCATCTTTCTAAGATACATACAAAGTGCATCATACAACGCTGTGAGCCAATGAGCCAACAGTTTTGTTATTAGGTATTATATATATATATATATATTATATATATATATATACACACACACACACACACACACACACGCATACTTGTTTTTATGGCCCCACCAAAAAAGGCATTTTCTATAAGTATTTTAACTGCCTTCCTCAATCAGTTATAATGTAGCCACAGCTGAGCATGTATTAAGATAGTGCCAGCAAGATGATTCTGTGAAAAAAGTTGCTTGCTGTCAAGCATGAAAAGCTGGGAGAACAGATTCTTGTAAGTTGGCCTCTGACCTGTGTGTGTGTGTGTGTGTGTGTGTGTGTGTGTGAGTGAGTGTACATGCATGTGGAGGTCTCAGGCTTATACAGAGTATTATCCTGCATCACTCTCCATTTTGTAAGTAAAGTAGAATATTTCACTAACCTCAGGGCTCACTATGAGTATTGCTAGCTTGCACCTGACACCCTTATCTCTGCTTTCCCATTCTGTGATTACAGTTGGGGTACCATAGTCACCCTTCTTGATATGCAAATTCTGAGTTTCCTGAGCTCAGCCTTGTCTGCACTTCCTAACTGTTACTCCTCCTGGGAGCAGGGAAAGGGACATTGGAGTTTATGTGAGATCTCTGTGTAGGTGGTCAGGCAATAAGGTCAGGATGCTAGTCAGATCTTTCCCCTCATGACTTGACTGATTAGGGTGAGGGAACCAGTGCTTGACCACAACACATGGGAAAACAAAACAAAACTAAACCAAGAAAAAATCTAAACAAAACAAAACAAAACGAAGACTATTGCACATTTGTGTGTTCCTTAGTGTCAGTGGGGACTCACTGACTTACTGTAGAGAATGACAATCTTTAAGCCGATTTATGTACGTCTGCCATGAAGCTAGGATGCTGATGAGAAAAAACAGCAGGAGGATGATATGTTCAGAGACAGATTCTCATTATTAATGAGAAGATAAGAAGGTCACTTTTCAAATATGGAGAGGAATTGCTTCCCGTCTCCCCAAATAATACGTTCAATATGTTTAGACTCATAGAGCTCTCATGCTATTGTCTCACAAAGTTATTATGTGCTCACTATCAGCTAATAATATGATGCAGGCACTGCAAAGGATCATAGACAGCAGTTGCATTTAAATAAAAAAAGTGGCCATAGGATCCTAGGATGTGGACCATCCATTGTGTTTTTAATCCTGCATAATAGAGTTGCTGTGTTGTGCTTACTTGAAGAATAACACAGAAATAATATGAGTGGAACTTGTTCATGTTGATATTTGTGTTAACCTAATTAGTTCCACTGATAGCAGTGGCCCCTCAAGACTGGACACTCTGAGATCTGCCTCTCTTTTGTGGTGACTCTACAATTTCCATGTAGAAAGTGCCCAGCAGCTTGAGCCTTGATCCGCAGAAGAACTGATAGTGAAAGGGGTGTGTACTGAAGCTCTGACAGTGTGTGGAAAGTGGACAGCTCTATTTGAAAGGCAGAACTACTGAGGTAGCTTTGGAAGCATATGGGAATCATGAAAGCCATACTAGTTGAGTTTTTCTATTGACCCCTTTCTAATATCATTGCAGAGACCATCTAGTTTACTTTGATGCCTCACTCTGATCCCTATTGTGCACCTTAAATGTATTTTAAAAATATGCCGAAGAGCATTCATCTTAAGCATTTCATAAATAACTAAAATAAGATTTTCTTACTTTGTTAACAGTCTTTTGATTTTATTGAGCAATGGATGTAATTAAGGGTAATGAAGTAAATAATTGAATTTAGGCTGGGGGAGACAAATTTTAAGTGTCTGGCGAAGCTACCTTCAGTTCTTGATAGAGTTTTCTCCTAGACTTACATAATTCCATATTGTAAAGTACATTCACTTTAATAAGCATGCGTAAATATCTAGAAGATAAACCTTAAATTCCCTCTCTGTTCTTTAGATATATATGTGTCCAGAGAGTAGACAACAATCTACTGGCTGATGGTCCAATTATAATGATGGGTAAGTGTTACATAAGGTTGTGATGACATCAAATAAATAACTTACAATCAGCTCCAGTTTTCCAAAATTTTCTGTGTAATTTGGCATGTGTCCCAGAAATATCTGTTAAGTTTCTTGAATAGGCAGGAGGGTCTGATAGACTGAAAATAATGCCTATGATATTTGTGACAGAAAAAATGACATCTATAATCTAACACAGTTATCCCTTCTAATCTAATCTAACAAACATACACTCACTCAGTTACACTAATAGACATATGTTTCATTAAACATTACTTATTGTGGAACAAACATTATATTTCTCTTAAGGGAATGAATTCATACCTATGAATTGTTTTTGTTGATAGCCTATGATATATCTTGTAACTGAATAATCTCCAGAATCATTCAGAAGAGGGGAGATCTTAAATAAGAGCACAAGGCTTATTCTTTCATGTGAATGTTATGAAACGATAGAGGGTAATAAAATAATGTAGCAGTATGAGGGGGAAAGTACCATGTTTCTACCCTAGTCACTAAGCCACCCTGTTTGCAGATTCATTAGCCTCCACATGAGTTTTGCTTTTGATGCCTTAACAGAAATGCAGGCAATGGAATACAATGTACCTGTACCTTATTATACAAGTCTCCTGAATATAAATAATGCAAGAAGCCTGTTCCTTGCAAAAAGATGTTGTGTTAGAAAAAGAAAATGGTAAACAGATTTCTAGTGATAGGTACTGTGTGTGTTGCAGACAGCATCAAGCTTTAATGCCTGTGCATTAAATCCTGGGAGCACGGGAACCTTTAACAACACTGGATTGGGTCCTCCTGCCCCCTTCTTTCCTTTCTACTCCTCATGAATCTCTACAGTATCTGTGATGTGAATATTCTTTGTTCATGATATTGTATACAAGCTTCTCCTGAAAATTAATAAGGCCACTTCCAATCCACAGCCCTATTTGCATACTTCTCCCCCACTGGTTAGCTTTTGATTTCCCTCTCTGTCTCTGTCTGTGGGCTATGGCTGAATAGTTCCTGTACCAAATCTCAAATCAACCTTTCCCATGGTTGTTTTTCTTCTCTTCTGGCATTTGTATTTTAGGTGTTCTGTGCTTTAAGGCTCTTGCAATAATTTTATATTTCTGTTTCTTTTAAAGATAAAATATGTAAGTGCCAAATTAATTTGATAAGACAGTGCAAAAGGGTTAATGGAAACAGAAGCCTCTAAAGATAATTAGGATTACAACCAAGGGCTTTTGAGGAAAGTGCAAGTAACTCTTGAACAGTGTAATATTAAGCCAAATCTAATTTAGTAGACTGTTGAATGGGTAAATATCCAACCCCTAAATATCCAACTCATCTTTTCCTTACTTCTGGGATTCTCTTTGAGAACTCAGTGAGAAGCCCACTTAACTTGGCAGCTCCTTCATGAGCTGGTGTAATTGAAGGTTTTGAAGCATGGGCAAATACAGCTGAACTTGTTAAGGATATGTCTCTCTTACTCTCTTTCCCTTTTTCTCTCCCACTTCCTGAGAAGTTTCTACTGTATATTGTTATTTAATTATATCTATGAGGCTGGTATTTATTAAATCATAATTTTAAGGCTTTGATTAGCTACCTCATTCATATCTTTTAAGTAGGAGATGTATCATTTCTGTAGGAGAGAACATTTAGCCCTTAAAAATCTCATGTTCCTTGACCTGTCCAGAGATATTTTTAAAAAAGTCTCTTTCTGACCATTGGCTAGATCTGGGTAGGGTAGGAGACCTGGTGGCACTCAGAGGAAGGACAGCAGGTTACCAAGAAGAGACTTGATACCCTATGAGCATATACAGGGGGAGGTAATCCCCCTCAGGAACAGTCATAGGGAGGGGAATAGGGGATAGGGAAAATGGGAGGGAGGGAAGAATGGGTGGATACAAGGGATGGGATAACCATTGAGATGTAATAAGAATAAATTAATAAAAAATTAAAAAAACTCTCTTGCATAAAATATTATATTCTCTTCACAATTGTGAAGATATTAAGGGATCAGACAACAACTTACACATGCTTATCTTTCAGTGTGGAAGAATGTAAGAACTCAAAGCTTTTTGACTTGGGGGGAGAAGTTTGGGTTCAAAATGACAAGAGAATGTTTTTGGAAGGATACAGTCTAAATCTTGAAATGCCTTAAAGATACATGAAATAGGACAGGAGAATATTTTCATTTTAAATCCCCTCCAGAATATTTACTGTTGGAAAGGAGCAACAAAGATCAAAATTGTCTTTATAATAGAACATACTCAAGTTTATAGCTATAAAGCTGCTGCACACAGACATCTTGAAGTAGGGGACAGTTGCTCTTTTTCACACAAATTGTGTTCTTTAGGTCTACATGTACATGAACATGGCCCAGACAAAATGCTGTCTTTATACTGGGCGTGGGTAGACAGGTGGTAAATATTTTATAGTCATCTTTGTGGTTTTTCCCTACTGACTCAAAATGTGACCTGTCATTGGAAGGGATATCTGGGCTCACTAATTATCATTTGGATGATTAAAAAGAGGATAAGAGCAAGTCTGTCCTCACGCTGATGAGCCATCGGAGTCCAGCCTGGGACTGCTAACTACATCCATTCTTAAGTTATTTCCCACAGCCCCTTTCTACATTTTAACTATTTTATAGCAGAATGTTAGACATGTGTATTATATTAACGTCATTTCCACCTTTCTGTCCCTGACCCAACTCCATCCTTGTTCTCCTAAACAAATGATCTCTTTTTAATTATTATTACTACCACATACATTCTCCTACTTCTTATTACTCTCTTAGATTACAAACTGCATCACGTTTGTATTAGAAAATATAATGAATAAAATTAGTATATAGGAGATGAGTATTTACAGTTCCATTCTTCAGCTGCAATGATAAAATATCTTGGAAAAAGCAACGTAGGGGAAAAAAGGTTCGTCTTAACTTACATGTTCAAGTTACAGCCCATCACAGCACAGGAGCCGAGGGAGTTGGTCATAGTGCATCCACAATCGGAAAGAGAGAGCAACAAATGCATGCGTGCTTTTGCTCCAGGTTACCCTCTCTTTTCATTTTTCCCAGAGCCCAGATACTGTGAACACTCAGAGTTGGTCTTCCCATTTCAGTTAGCCCAGTGGGGAAAAAAAATCCTTCCCAGGTCTTTTCACAAGCCAGCCTGGTGGCGACAACTCCTCACTGAAGCACACTCATCTCATGTGATCCCAGGTTGGCTGAAACCTTAAGGTAATCTCACTCACATATGCAATACTTTTTTGGGTTTGTGTTTGTTTTTGAGAAAAAAGAACATTCTTGGTGTAAGCAAGAGGGTCCTTTTCAGGAAGGCAATGGATCCCAGGTGACTAGTGCAAGAGAGAAATTGAGGTTTATTCACAAGACACATTCCCCCAGAAAGATATCTGTTGTCTAATTGATTTTCTTTGGATTAAAAAAGTGGTTATCAACCTGTGGGCCATGACCCTTTGGGAGTGTGGTGGGGGTCAAACAACCTCTTCACATATCAGACATCCTACATATTACAATTCATAACAATTGCAAAATTACAGTTATAAAGTAGCAAAACAAAATAGTTGTGTGGTTGGGGGGGCATCGGCGTAAGATGAGGGACTGTATTAAAGGGTCATAGCATTAGGAAGGTTGAGAACCACTGCACTCAAAGGTTAGTTATAACCAATTTATTTTAGAATATTCCTCAATGTTTGCAGTCTCTTTCTGTTATGCAAGTTTCTTAATGAACCCAGCATTTCAACAAAACTACATAAACATTATTGTGTAGAATAAAGCACCAGAAACTCAAGGGAGCTACAGTATATTCCATTTATTTCCTCCCTATGTTGGAAATCTGCAATGAGGGGTATCATGAAGAGTGCTGTTGGAATGCAGTTCAAACCCAGAAGCAAGACACTCTTAAATCAATCCTCCCAGAGAGTAAAGCCATCACCAGCATTAGATTGCCGATAGACTTAAAGAGAAATGGCGGCAAAGCTTAGCTTTTATTAAGTACTTGTTATGGGCATGCTGACTTTAGTTACTGCCTTTAAGAGATACTGAAATATGCAAGGTGAGTTTTCCTTTGAAAGATGTCCCAAGGCTGTGTTGTACTGTGATGTGTTCTCATGGCCATGATTTGTTCTAATTGTCAGTACCCTTTGTTCCTAACAGTATGTCCCAACCCTTGAGATGTCTCCCTTCCATAGTAACATATAGGATGGAATTAGGTATGAAAAAGAAGGCAAGTAACAGTGAGATAGAAACACAAAATGTCAAGAGATATCCCATGTTGTTCCTTGGTGTTAATAAAGAAGAGACAACGTATTAACACAGAGTGGTCTCCTCTGGGAAGGCAGCTCAGTCACTGGGGATTTGCACAGTGTCTCTCCTTCTTGAATTGACTCCTGGTTTGTTCGCTGGCTCCATCAGGTTTCCGGCTAATCTCTGCCTTTGATGAAATGTTTTTAAATTAGAGAAGTGGTTCTGTTTACACCATTATCTAGCATCATCATTTATTTGAAGAAGCTAATGTAGTGCTTTTACCTCAAAAAAATGGATGGGGATTAACTTGAAGTTTCTATTTCTATCAGAGACAAAATAAAGCACCATAAAGTAGGTTTTCCAACTTCATCCTATTTCCAGTTCCCTTCCTCATAAGCTCATTCATTCCCCTAGGCATCACTTAACCTCATGTCCTAGTTTCTGCATACTAGGATCAGAGAAGGCCTGCTAAAACCTCCCATTTTGGTGATCAAGTAACAGTAATTCAACAACCTATCCTCCCCCTCCCCCACCTCTCTCTTTTTATATTTGCTGCATGAACACACGTACTTGCAGTTGCCTGTGCCTGTGTGCACAAATGTGGAGGCCAGAGAAAGAAATAGGTTATCTACCTTCTTTTTCCATTTTTTTTTTAATTTTTAATTCTTCCATGCAGTTGAAACAGCACAGTCAGGGTTTAGGATCATTTAGTTAGTCAGCTTGGCTTTACTTGCTCCTGAGCACTAAGTTTACATTACTGTAGTGTTAGGCTTTTCTTTTTTCCTTTTGTTTACTTTTCTGTATGCTTTCTACTTGTGATGGTTTATTTGATGAGCAATTTGATTGGATTTAGAAATGCCTTGGAGTGGAGAAAATTCACTTCTGGTTGTGCCAACTTGATTTAATTAAGAAATGCATAAAAGGTTAGCAAAATACACTCTTGAGTGTATCTGTGAGGGCATTTCCAAAGACAATTTGACTGGGCTTGTCCTGATGTAGCCAGCAAATTGGTCTTTGCATACATGGATAATATACCATGTCAGCATTATTTGCAAGTGTTGAAAGGGAGCAGGTTGATCTTACTGAGATCACTGGGGGAATTGGACCCTTGTGGTTGCATGTGACACTGGTCCCTTCTTGTATCCCTACCCCCTCGCCTACCCATCCTCGCTTTATGTAAGCCATGAAGAAGCTCAGGAAACCTCTCTACCTTTCTCTCTACTCGCCTCTTACTTTCTCTCTCTCCTCAATTTCTCTCTCTCTCTCTCTCTCTCTCTCTCTTTCTCTCTCTCTCTCTCTCGTACCTTTCCCCCCTTCCTTTTCCCCCCACGCTCATCTAATAAACTCTGTATAGCATGAAAAAGAAGAAGAAGAAGAAGAAGAAGAAGAAGAAGAAGAAGAAGAAGAAGAAGAAAGAAGAAGAAGAAGCAGAAGACAGAACAAGAAGAAGAAGAAGAAGAAGAAGAAGAAGAAGAAGAAGAAGAAGAAGAAGAAGAAGAAGAAGAAGCAGCAGCAGCAGTTCAGGAAACCTTCCACTGAAATGTCTAAGAAAATGAATCAAAATAACTTTTTACCTCCTTTAAATTGGTTATGGGAGATATTTTGATCACAGGTGTGTAAAAGTAAATGATATATTACTTTATTTGGAGAGGGGTGTGAAAATAATTAATTTTTTCATCTCTAATCATTCCAGAGGGTTGCAATTAACTACAAAGGAAAATGTGGCACAGGCTGTTCCCTCTTGGGATTTTATTAAAATCTCACTGTCTTCTTGCATCAGTTCTCACTGAACATTCTTATAATGTATTAAAACAGAAGTTAAGAGTTTTGTAAGTAAATTCCCTAGCCTCTCTCTCCCTCAAAACAAAAACAAAAACAAAAACAAAAACAAAAAAAAAAAAACCTTACCAATAGGAATTAGATTATTGCTAAATATTATTATAAGCTTTTGCTTGTGTTTTCTCTTGTTTCGAACTTAAATGCCTGTCATATCTGATGCTTTCTTTTGAACAAGGGGGGTATTGTCATATATCTGGCCATTTTTCACAGAGGGGACTATTTGATCAGTATTGGGATTTAGGCTTGGTCTGTCAGAATTTGTGTGAGTTTCTATAAAACCTGTTAAGCCCCAAGGAAGGGGGCCAATGCTCAACCCAACTCTAGGCATTCTTTCAAGAACAATGAAACCTGGTGATCACTGAGAGGAGGAAACAAGCTCCAGCTGGAGCCTGCCTGACCAGTGAGTCACTCCTGGGCCAAAAAGATTATTTCCTTGTGCACTAAAGAGACTAAGTAGAGCTTTTAGGAGCTTCCTGCAGTTTGCATCTGTGGCCTCAGAAGTTGGGATTTGTAGATGCCCACTGCTCTTTTGTTTGAAAAACACCTTGGCAGACAGTTTTCAAGGCGTTTGACTCTCTCTTGATGGCAAAGATCACACAACAGAAGGGTGAGAAGTAGCAGCTCTGTGTACCACATAATAGGACATGAGGTTTTCCCTAAAGCCTGATAGAAGTAAGGAAAAGAGAACCCTGGGAGGTAGGAGGAGCCCTGGATGGCAGAACACTATAAAAATGGTAGGTCCATGGAACATCCGACTGTCTCGGTATTTGGTGAAATTCAATATGATTATGCTTATCACTTAATTTCAGAGTGATTCATTTGGTGCTTTAGGTTCATTAATTACCCTCAAACCTTTAGTTGTTGTCCGTTAAAAAGAGTAGAATTACATTAATTTCTATTAGGTAATGAAGGAGGTATGTCTCCTCCTGAAGTAGTTGTGACCACTCAGTGTGCTATTCACTGTCTCAGTTAATGGCTTCCCCTTTCTTAGGTACCTAAGGAGGAGGCTTTTCTATAGTCTATTTTCTTATAAAGAAGAAATTCTTGAGGAATCAGAAGTGGCAGAGTTTGCTTGATCCTAAAAACAAAAGACGACACAATTCTTTACTGTCTCTACGTGCATTCAATAAGCAAAATTGTCATGGCCAAGCTTAAATGCAACTATGCCTCCAGATGCTCAAGTGTTGAAAATATTACTTTAAAATTTTCTAAGTAGAAGCATAGAAAAAGGACTGTAAATCTAGACATAATCCTCAAGATATGCTGGGTTTGAAAATCCTAACAAATATAAGAGGGGAAAGCCTGAAGTAGTGAAGGAATAATGCCACTGTATCAGGCAATGCCAGTGCTGCGTGGTAGCACAACATTCATTTGGATGTGAGTGAGAATGAAATACAAGAAGCCCTACAGTAAATGCACTTTCTAGAAAAATCTCAGGGATACATTCAGCTGATCCATCCCAAACCTCATAACACACCCAGTCTTTCTATTATTTAGGTTGGCAAAGCATGGCTTCCCAGGGGCTCCGTTCACAGTCTCTAGCTAGACTTTTTACTCGGATATTTTATTTTATATGTTTTATCATAAAAGTGTACCTGTCATAAACTATCATATATACTATAGGAATTTATCACTATTTTAATAGATGAAGCAATTTTGAATGGTTATAATACATTTTTTAAAATTCTATGTGTCTGCTTGTTTTGCTTGTGAACCATGTGGCTATCTTGTGCCTGCTGAGAGGGTGTTAGAGGCCCTGAACCTGTATTTACAGAGTTGTCAGAGGCCACATGGGTGCTGGGGCTTGAATCTGTTTTTTGTGAAAGACTAGCCAGTGCTCCTAAATGGTGAGCCGTATTGCCAGCACCCCCATTTCTTTTTATACTTTTTCATCTATGTGAGTGTGTGTGTATTTGACAGAGAGATTTATTTTAATATATAAGAAAATAAGATGATAAGTTGACAGGGTACTAGGCAATAGATATTATATTATATGAGGTTTATTAAGTGAGCATGGGGGGAAAGGAAAAGGGGAGTGTTACCCCAAAGAGAGAAAGCGAGAGATTGAGACTGAGACAGAGAAAGAATAAGAGAGAGAGACAGAGCGACAAAGAGACAGAAAGAGAGAGAGAGAGAGAGAGAGAGAGAGAGAGAGAGAGAGAGAGAGGAGAGAGAGAGAGGAGAGAGAGAGAGGAGAGAGAGCATGCTGCACAGGGAGAGCACAAAGGCACTTGGGAGATGAGACACTCTGGATGTAGATGCTGATAGCAGACATTTGGTCCACTAGAAGAGCACCCTGTGTTCTTAATCATGGAGCCATCTCTCTAGCCTCCATAAACAATTATCTTATTTTGTACTTCACTTTCTATTTGTGAGTTTTAAGAGGGTAACCAGCAGCTCAATTTGTTGTATTGAAATCAATTGCTTCTTTATGTGTTCATACAGAGTTTTAATACACTTTTTACTTGCTAATTTCTTTAAAGTCTCTTAAGTGTTAGAAGGAAACATTACAACTGGTGTGCTCCTTAATTAGTTCATCATCCCCAGTGCCTTGTAAGATGCGTGTGAAATGCTAAGGTATTGATGAATTTATTCTTTGGGGAGGTCATGAATATATTTGCTTCCTAATGTGACAATAAAAAGTATCTTTAACTTCGTGTCTTAAACCAATACAAATAAATTACCCTACTGTTCTAGGTGACGAATGTCTCAAATGTTTCAGCATGTCTGTCTTCCTTCAGAAGGCTCTTGTTGAAAACTTCTTGATGTCTTCATCCTCTATATGCTGCTTGTCCCCTTACCCTTCATCTTCAAAAGCAGTCATGGCATCTTCTGCTCAACCTCACTTTGACCTCTGTGACCTTTGGCTTTTGTGATCACATCACCAGTTACCTCCCATCTCTATCTCATAAGGATTGCTATATTCTCTTGTACTTTCAAGAATAAGACAGTTGTATGTCCTAGTCTCCATATTCTTAACTAAATACTCGCAGAATACCTTTGGCCACACCGGTAATGCAGTCACAGGTTCCAGCCATCCACAGGTGAGTATGTTTGGGGCCAGTTAGTCTGCATATTTTAGCATGTTCCTATGGATATTAGGGCAATGACTAAGGCTTCCAGGGGAGAGAAAAATTCTACCATGTTTAGCTATTGAACTCTATAACTTCTCCACAAAGCATCTCCAGGTTCAGTGAGCCAATTTGCCTCATGGGATGGCTAGTTTCCCCAAGAGAGGTCACATCAGAAAATAAGGCATCATTTGGTAAAAAACATTATGTTTTATCTCCAGACTTGAAAGATGCATATGTTGGGGCTAGAGAGACAGCTCAGTGGTAAAGAGCACTTCTTGCTCTTGCAGAGAACCAGTTTGATTCCCAGCAGCCACATGGCAGCTCACAACCATCCGTAACTCCAGTTCTAGGGGATCCAGTGACCTACTGCCTCCACAGGCAACAGACATGGAAAGAGGGTCAGACATACATCCAAGTAAACATTCATCCCTATAAAAATAAGGAAATAAATAATCAAAAAACCCACAGTTTGCTACATACACTAGTTTGCCATATCTCCTTTTTTTTTCATCTACAGATTGTACAGTTAATTAATGTCGAAGTACTATTGTCAGGTGGAATTTTGCAGGCTTGATGATTTTGGACAACATTTTGTATCTTAGTACTCCAAAGACTCTGGAGTTGCTCAGTGAGTAATTTTAGATCGCTAATAACCTCATAATTAGATAAATAATTGATACAGTTCAATTATATGCTCCTGTACAACTTTATTAATATTCAGATTTGAGCACTAGATGCCTTTCTGCCCTTTACCTACCTTGGAGAAAACATAATCCTCCATAGGCTTGGCAGAACGTGCTGAAGAACCCATGCCAGAGCCCAGGATATGTAAATTAGCCATCTTGTTTCAAGGCATTAGCATCTGTTGTATTTAATTATTAACAAGATGGCCAGTATTTGCTATAAGAAAGTGGAACCAAGTGAATGGGTTTGGGGTTCATGTTATTTATTTCCATTTATTATTCAAGGACCTTCAGCCAATTTAGAAGTGGGGTGTCTATGGCTGACAAGAACTATGTTACTATTGATGGTTTGTTTGTGTGGCTAGGCAGTAGGAGAATTTTGGTGGTTGACAACTATTGAAGCAGATTGTACTTAACAAAGCATAATTAATAAATTGTTAAAATGTTTTAGTTATATTAATATGTGAAAGTATTTGTGAGTATAAATAGTAATTCTATTATTAACTATCATAACGCGAGTAAAATAAGTAATATGAAGGTGTTTCATTTATAGCCGAGGCACTAGAGAAATCTCAAGCTATATGGAAAAATATTTATGTTCCTGTAATAAGCAGCAGAAAGGCAGAGATAATACTTTCTGCTTAAGGTATTTTCTTAGAATTATGTATAAACTAAAACATAATGAATTACCACTCTTTATCAGTTTAAAATCTAATGAACTGATTTTTTTCCTTCTTTTGGAATTTTCCATGTCTGAGATTCTGATAAATTCTTTTCTTAGCAACTAATTAAATATCACTGGCTGCACTAGCTATTCATATGAACACAAAACTTGGTTTATGGTTTTGTTTACTATAAAACTAATTGAAATTTTATTTGTTAACTATTAAATAACACTTATCTCTTTCTCTCTCATATATGTGAGATATATATTTATGTATATATACTATAGATGTATATGTAAATATATCTTTATGTAACTATATATTTACATATGGACCAACATAAGGACTTTAATGGGGACTTCTCTGCCTTAAGACATAAACCAGCAACTATGCTAGCCTGAGTGAGTTCAGAACTTAAGTAATAAAATAAAGGAATCTTGGGCAGATGGCATAAACAATGTCCAAGAACCGGGAAGATTCAGAGAGGGAAAATTGCCATGGGGTGCTGCCATAGGCCATTTACAAGAATGGCATTCCTTGAATTTGACCTTCAATTAAAATGGTGCAGTAAAATGGTGGATATTATTTTTGCTGTCTGAGTATTGTAGATGTCAGTTTAACAAGCAAATCTGTGGGAAAGATCAATACACCCTGATTAGGAACAAGTTGGTCTGTTCAAGGAGACATGGGCATGCAAAGGAGGAGCTCGTTAACAAAAGGCACTGAGCAGAGGGCTGTGATGCCCCATTGGTTGGAAACACTTAGGATAATCAGGATTGAAGATTCTTCCTGACTACTCATTTGAACTTCTAATCAACCCAGTGCTTCCTGATTAGCCAGAGTGCTCTATAGCCATGAGAGCAAACAGAAGGCATCAGAGATCAGGATGTAGACAGAGGCTTTGTGACTGAGCTATAGGAACAGCTGGTTAATGTCTTAGGCAAGTTGGGTAAGACAGAGGCCTGCCAAGTTTGGTCATGACTACTGGATGCCTAGAGAGACTTTACTGTAGAACAGGCCTATTGCTAGAGGTAAAAGGCAAAGGAGCTGATTCCAGTAATGAGATCTAAAACATCATTCTTTTAAAGTCCCACCTTTCTACCTATAATTCTCCTGACATCTATTTTTTCCAATCACTTAAAGAAGACAGAAGAGTTTGAAAATGTTCAATTTTTCAACTAGCTGGAGGGTAGTTACATGTAGAGCTAGTACCATCATTGTCTTTTTTCCCCAGTGCTAAAGATGGAGCTTAGTACCTTGTGTTGGATAAATAAGCATTGTACCGTTGACACACAACATTCCAGTGATCTTGAACTTTTGCTATAAGTTTACAACATGGAGGAGCCCTTGATATTTTCATTCTCCAAGTAACAAGGACACAATTACCCTTAAAAGAATTGTGATGAGTGAATAAGATGTATAATAATAATAATCATAGTCATAAATATCAAAAGTGGGCAGCTGAAATATTGTGTATATTTACTATGATTTTATATACTGCTACAATACAGTAACAACCATAATGCTTTACCCCCAACCAGGATGTAATTTTAAAGCACTGCAAATTCAGTACAGATTGCATATCCAATGAGAAAAATGATTAGAAACATGGGGCTAATCCTATAATAGAGATATGTCAAACTTTCTGGTAAAAACGTGAAGTGTGCTCTGCCTTCCACAAGCAGGAACTGGAGAGGAATCTGTGTTTTGTGCAATCATTTAAAAGTTTAAATTAAATCTATTATAATAAAAAAGATAGCCTTGCACTGAGTTTACAATGAAAGCTCTAGAGCACTCCACTGAATTGTGTTGCTGAAGCAAAAGAAAAAGGCATTTTAGTGATTTGTCATTTTTATTAGTTTTTATTGTATTTTCACATTTGTATTACCTTTTTTTTTTTTTTTTTTTTTAGCATTCCTAGAATGCGTTGTTTAGGTGCTCACCCTTTCTCCCCATTTCTAACAGATCTACTACTTTTCTCCACCCACTCAACCTTTTGTTCTTTCTCTCTTTTTATTTAAACCCATCAAAGACAGTTTGTAGTGTCCATGCACTCTTGGATGTGTGTCCTTCACTGGAAAGTATGCTATGGGCCTGGAGCTACATGCTTAAATAAAACGGACTCTTTTTCTCCCAGGAGCTATCAATTGCCAGTAGTTCTAAGTGAGGTATGGATTTGTGCCCATTCCTCTCCGTGGTCTCAGAGCCTTTCTGCTCACCCTTCTGCCATGGTTCTTGAGCCATGGATGGAAGGGTTATGATACAGTTGTCCCATTCAGAGTTGAACATTCTGCAGTCCTTTATTGTCTATGCCTTGATCAGACATCAGACCTTTATGTTAAATGTTATCAGGAGTAATTGCCATAAATAATTGCCATTTCATTATCCTGTAGTGAATGATTCTCTGATGAGGACTGACTCAAACAGTCATCTATAATGATAAGGAATTAGGCATTGGTTTCAAACTATGACCATTTAACAGGGTATTAGAAGTAGGATTTTCCCCTAGGACCTGCCTAGACATGGGTTCTTGGTACCAATAACAGTCCCGGTTATGTGCTTCAATTTGTAGAGAGGGCTTTAAATCCAGCTATAAGATGGTTGCTTATTTGCATAGCATATATTCCACTGTTGCATCCCCAGGAAGGTTTCACCAGGCTGTCCATAGTTATAGATGATAGGCTTCATAGCTTAGTAAAACTGTGATTGATTCCTTTTCTCCCCAATACTGTGCATAGCAGCTTCCAACACCAAGAAAGCTAGCCAGGATAGGTGAGGGTTCCAGGTCAGAGGCAGCTTGATTTCTCCATGTTCTTTGACTGAAGTAGGTTATGCTGCTCGCAGCAGTAGGATCTTACTCTCAAGTTATCAAGGATAATGAAGAGCCTTGGGAATTGCCTGTAATGTTCAGGAGTCTGTGGGACTTTCATTGACAACAACTCCATAGGAATTAAAGCCTGTTTTGTATTTTACTTGGGGAAGCATGTGAAAAAAGAGAGGCAATAGCAGAAGGAGAAAGGAAATATTAGAGACCAGGTCAGTATATTTGTCATAAGACAAAATGTTCATGATGGCAGAGGTCTGTTAATGCTCTCACTTGAAGATTTCCAAAGGGATAAACAAGAAATAATAAGCAGAGACATAAACAATAATAAGGAGATAGGAAGAAAGATGAATGCATAAAAGAAATAAGAGGAGAAATAAAGGCAGAGAAAGTGTAAGAAGACTTGTGTTTTAGAAACAGCAGAGGGGCAGCACATAGAAAACAGATTCTAGAACAAAGTATCACAGTGTGTTAATTTGATTTCCATAAGTGTTTGAAAGAACATCATTTTGACTATTGGATGGTAAATGGATTGGAGGCATCAAGTTCAGCCCTGATGACTTCAGAAATAATCTTGCATTAACACACAACAGTGTGTGCCTTCACTCATCAAAGAGGGCCTTCAATCTTTTGAATGAATGATGGAATGAATGGATGACTTAAAAACTAAACAATATACAAATGTTTATTTGGCCTGATATTGGTTTTCAAACTATAAAAAAAATTTAAAAGTAGCTTTCCCATTAAAGCCTAAAATATGTTACCGGCATGGAAACATGAAGATGAGATCTTAACAGTAGTCGTGGGATTCATTGTCCACGGTTTTGCTTATAAAAGGGAAATGTCTGATTTGCTACTTGGATAAAATTGTAGTATTATGAGTGCTTTAGCCCTAAATTTGGGGACTTACATTTGGTAATCTCAGATGCAAGATACATCTAAATCATAACCTTTGAGAGGCTATGAATTCCAGTGTGAAAACATGCTGGTTTTTTGCAAGGTGTCATCTGGAATTGTTTTATGCTTCTCAGAGCAAAGTCAAAATGTAAAGAGATCATCACTTAGCTGATAAACTGTCAACTTCCAGACAAACATTTTAACTGATTTATTCCTGCTCTTCCTCTAGGATAGCTCTAGCTATTTGATATATCTCTTTGCCAACTGATCATTGATGGCTTGGGGAACATTGCTTTAGCTGTATGCAAATTGTGCAGGAAACATGAAAAGCGAGGCTGTGCTCAGAGTGAGCTCCATTATGAATATAAACTTTAGAAATACTGAGCTATTCATCAGGCAAGAGGCACTCCACAGGCTTAGGAGTAATGGATTGACTGAATTACAGAATGGTGTTGGGACATTTGTATGATACAAGGGCCCTGATATTCAATAATTGATCAGAAGTAGCAGGATAGGAGCCTAATCAGAAATCAATCATGGTGTTGTTGCTTGGATACATGGTAACAGTTCCATTTAAAGTACTTGCTTTGCAAAATCTCTGAGAAGGGAAAAATAGGATTTAAAATTAGGCTGTTAGTTGCTGATGTTGTAAATTGAGATAAAAATCAAGATAACTTATTTCCATATTTTTATGGAAACAGCTTTTAAACTATGTTGATTTGGGGTCATTAAGGTATTTTTAGGCTTTCACTCCTGGACACATATGAAGAAATGTAAGAATAAAAAAAAATCATTTTTTCCAGTGACACATTTGAAGGTAAGGAAATACTGTGACTGTGGTTGAAGTTATTTATATGACAAGTTACAATATATTTGAGAAAAACTTAGTAAGTACTTCATTCTTATTCTTTGTTCCAAGAACTATTTTAGGAAGTAGAAAAATGTCCTTTATGTCTGATCTCTGGTTTGCATTAATTTCTATACCTGATTACCATTTTTAAGATACTTAATGCTTCATATTATTTTCTTATGTATAAAAACACTATCCATCATCTTCAGGATACCTGAAGTGATTAAATGACGTAAAGGAATTGTAGAATTTAACCAGAACCTGGATATATATCCAACAATGGAGTTCAAAGGCTAGAATCTTACCATGTCATATATGATATAAGCATAAGGGTAAATAATTATAGAATGTTTGATTATGGAAGTACAGAATAGTATCAATGTATCATAACAGTTCTGAGTGGAAACATCTTGAGACAGATGATTAATGCATCACTTTCAGTCCGCTACCATCAGTTATGGTTCTTTAACAGAAATGGGGATGGTGGAGTACAGGAAATGATTATCTGGAAGTCGGAACATCTTCTTGCCTCAGCAAGATTTATCATCATTCCTTTAAGGCCTCAAAGGCCCAGTTCAGGGAATTTACACAGCTTGTCATAGGGGAGCAAGATATGGTCCAAGAAATTCAAGGACTACATTTGGGTGAAATTTCTTCTAATAAAGAGAAAGCTGATACCCATAGTTTCTCGTTAGAATTAGTGAGACTAGTGAATAGGAAAACAATTACTGAACTAACTGAACTAAGTAACCATGTTTATTAAGGGACAATAGGTTAGCTGTGCTGCAATAAGTGTCATTAAAATATGCCTGGACAGAAGAACCAGCGGGTCGCATTAGAAGATTTTAGAATCACAATACAAAGGCTGCACTCACAAGGAACCAAAGTTTGAATTGCTCACAAGTTGCAAATACCTTTACCTTTGTATTTCAGATGAAGAGGAATAAAACAGGATAAATTGTGAAGGTAGAAATTATATATACTAACTAACTGTATGGCCAGTTGTAGAAACAATGAAGTCAGTATATATACATCTCTCCTTTTCTATACCTGTTTTTATGTGTTAAGCATAATTCTCTGGGTGTTTTAAAAATATAAGATACATTGTTCGTTTTCATGCCATTTGTACTCCATTATTTAAACTTCATGATGTATATCTGAGTAAAACTTGGACTAGATGAGGAACATATAATAGAAAGTAATAGATGTCAAATAAAACCTTAGCTCTCCTCTTTATGGGCAAGAATAGCAGATTCACTTGTATAACAGACCCTTGTGCTATATTAGTAATCACTGAATACATGTGTTGCCAGTGTCTGCAATTACTCATGGGCATCTACCACACATTTGTTTCTCACCAGCTTCCAGTGTTTGCAGCAGCTGTAGTAATGAATGACTCCAGCTGCTGGATGCATGTTGGTGGTGTCACCTTGAAAGGTAAATTCTGTAGTAGCTCCTTGAGTGTAGCTCTCCAGATGACCCAGCGCTCTCCATATTTAATCCCAGAATGGTTTGTTTTCCTGAAGAAACCTCTGCTGTTTAAGGGTTTCTTAAAGGGCTACAGTAAAATCTCCTGGACCGACAGCTTCAGGCCAAGATGTTTTTCGTTCGTTCAGGTGATTCAGAACAAGCATTACAAGTCTAGCACAGAAGTGACACACAGAGGCTCCGACATTATAGTTGTACGTTTCCTGTAAAACCCATACACTACATGATGTAGCTACTGTTACCATTGTGACTACTTTTACCATTCTGCTGAAGTACAAGCTAACGTTCTTAGCTTTTCTCTTCCAAGGCACCTAAGGCAGAAGTAAACTTTACACGTAAGCCACACAGCTTTGACTTCAGAATCTATGTTACTAATGATTTCCCTATGTTACCTCTCAGCGAATCCTCTAAAACAGAACCTGACGTAACTTGCCAGGTGGAAGGGCTCATGGAGGAATTATGGCCCATTTTTTTTTCCCATCCGAAGTGATTTGGTCCATGAGGAGCATTTGGAGCTCTATTGGAATACTTTTAGCATCTTGATTGACAGATTGGATGTGCACCTTGCATATCATAGCCTGCTCCAATGAGGGCACTCCTGTCATTTGACGCTGTATATTACCCTACGACAACAAATGATATGTTTCAGAAATGTCAGTGGCATGAAGATTAACAAACGTGGGTTAGTTTGTGCAGTGGTTCATCAAGTGAGTCATCGGGCTAATGAGCTTCAGGACCTGAATATGAATACCATGCTCACCCCAAGAATATACACAAAAGTCTCGGTAGAGTAGCACATGGAACCCCAGCTAAGAAGAAACTGCGATGCAAGGGGGCCTGGCTCAAAAAATAATAAGGACAGCAACAAAATAAAAAAAAAAAACTCAGTGTTAAACTCTGCCTTCCATAAGCATGTACACACATGTCTACATGAACCTGTGTACCTACACATATATGTGCATAGACAAAGAAAGAGGAAAAATTTAAGAGCAATGTAAACATTTTTTTCCTGAATGCTTAAGGAGAATTCCTGTAGTTGTGTGCTTCAAAGAACAGACCTATAGTTTTAAAAATGTTTGGAAAGTGCTAGCTATTCTATTTCAATTTAGAGTAATTGCTATAAAATTGAAATTAAATCTTATTTTAACATGTAATTTAAAATTCTGAAAAGTCTTATAGCAAAAGCACCTGCTTACCTCTGTGCCTGCCGTAGAGAGGGATATTCATAGGATTGCAGATGGGGAGCTTCATGCCAGTCACATGTGACTCACCCAAAGTATTGGAAGAAAAAACAGATTTAAAAGGAAGTTCTCCTGACATCAACTCTCAAAAATGTATTTTTTAAAGCAAAGTATATAAAGCAGTCCCACTTCTCATAGCCAAATTTCTTAATCAAAAGGAATTTACTAAAATGAAATGAACTTATTTAGAAATTAAGTCAATTCCTAGAGATCACGCAGGATCACACCGCCAAACACAGATACATGTATGCACCAACATCTTCCTTCAAGAGAGGGAGAGAAAGAGCAGAAGTGGTAACGGGTGGGTACTGACGTGTGAGCCACTAATAGTTTGTGTTTTACTGCTGGAAGTGCCAAAGGAAATGCTGCTAGTATTCTAAGCTACAGCCTGCTCATGAGGCTCCTGGAATTATTAGGCTCTATTTCTATCTCAGCCTTGGGTTTCTTTGAAAAGACTGGAATATCATTCTTGTAAGGCTCCACCTTTACAGGATGTCAATCTCCCTGCGTTGCAATGATCATTTTAGGGCTGGAAAAAAGATACAGATGCACTGAATTATGTTTTCTTTCTTTCTTTTTTTTTTTTTTTTTTTTTTTTTCCTTTTTCAATGGCCCATGTCCCAGTGCATTCTGAAAGGAAATCTTAAAGAGTATCAAAAATGCAATGGTGATTCCCACCACACATAAGCCAGAGATGTAAGTACAGTGCCTATGTCTCAATTTCTGAATATCTTCATTTTCTCATAGTTTGATGAATGGCCCAACACACCTTTGCATTCCCTCAGATTTGGCCTCAAGTGCTTATTTCATTCTCATAATGAGATTTAATCAAGCAAAGCCAAAACCATGGCGACAAGTTAAACACTCCCGAGGGAGGTGGAACCAGTGACTAGGGGACTAATGAACCTCTATTTAACTTTCAGATTTTGTGAATAACAGTTTGACTTGAACTGGTTGGAGCTAATTAGTTACCGCAGTTTCTCCATTAGTGGTTTATAAGACGGGCCTTACCTTGTGCATGTTAAGCAATTCTCTCTGTGTGGGTCATTTTGGGGCAAAGAGAAGGAACCCAAGAGTCTACTGTACAAATTAAACATTGTTGTGGGTTTCCTTCATAGTTTAAAGACTGTCCACACGTCAGGTTCTGACCAACCTGGAAACCATTTATAGAGTGGAATGATTGGGGCTCATTTCATGATGTGCTCCCTTGTGGAGCACTGCAGAGGAGTAGAACAAAATTACAAAGGGGAAGCAGAGAAGCCGTCAAGAAATAGGAAGACAAATTACAAAGAAAAAGTGTCCTGGTGGGTTTTGGAAGGTATTCATGAGCACAGTGGAATGGGCTGCAGAGATCAGAGTGTTCCAAGTCCCAAAGTGTTGTTCTAACATCAATGGCTTTGGATTACAACGTGGATTTGGAGGTAGTTTGCATTGGTGGGCTAAAGGCCAGCCTGCTCTTGATTCTGGGTTAGTGCACCAGGGTGTGTGTCTCTCCGCCCAGATGCTACTCTGTTGCCTATGATGTCTGTCCAAATAACCTTAGACTTTGTGTGTGATTTTAAGGGTTCTGTGAGAACATGAAGATATATATATATATATATATTTTAATTTTCTAATTTGGTGTCTACATTCCTAAAATAAAGTTTCACATGCAGGTATCCCAGCAGTCAGTGCTATGTAGTAAGTACCTTCAGCCTGTACTAGCTAGATTCAGCGGTTTGATTTAATAATTTCAAGGGCTGTTGGCTGGTTCACACCCTCAGCATCTTAGGGTTATGAATCATTGAAGAACTAAAGAAGAAAGAAGGATGTGGGTTGATTCTAGCTTAGAAGGGACAAAATGAGGTTCAGAATTATATTTACTAGACTTAACAGTATTCCTACATGAGCTGTTAAGCCACTTTCACACACACACACACACACACACACACACACACACACACACACACACGTGCAAAAGACAATAAATTAGGTTCCACTGTTGAGCATTTGCCTAATGAATTTATGGAATACATAACATTTCTTTTAATGAAATTCACATTTAAAACATAGTTTATTACATATCACACTCTAAATTTGTTATTAACCAAGGGGAAATAAAGAATTATAAGCTCCCCATCTCTGCTACCTGAAAGACACTAGGCCAAAAGTACAACAAGAAAAATGAAAGTAAACAGTTTTATGACAGACATATAACTGGCTCAGCTTTTTCCTTTTACTTGCACATTTAACATCAAAGAAAGTGGACCCCTCCATATTTGTGATTGTTCCTGTATCTAGTGTCAGGGATTCAGCCTGGAAACTAACCTTGGAGCCTGAAGCTTGTTTAAATGGAGGGAGCAGACACTACTTAAAGGTGCCAAGGATGTAATACCTATAGTCTCAAGAAATGCTTGAACTCCTTTTCTGAGCATTGAAAGTTAGAGATGTGGAAATGCGGCAATGACTTACCATTACCTGTATTTCAGTCTGCTGCTTTAAGTAGAAAGTTTTAGAACCCAGAAGAACAAAGGCACCTTGATTTACATCACTCTACACTCTATTCTTTCCCTGTGCGTGGATCAGAGACAGACCATTTCTTCCCTTGCAGCTAAAAGGTTTTCAGTTTTAATGCTGCCTGTGCATCTGCTCTGTTGGTTTATCTCCTACAACCTTCTATTTGTTACATAAAATGGCACAGCAAATGGAAGTATAGAGCACACCGGGCTTATGGAACATAAAAGGAAGTGATGGAGGGTTGGAGGAAGATAAACATCAAAACCCTGCTCCTTATGAACCCATAGTAGCTTGTGTTTTCTTGAGGTTGCTATGGAGCATGCTTTGGAGACAATGAGAAAAAGCAAAACATGGCAATACAAAGAGTACTACTCACCAAGAAATTTTCTTTAGGATTTGTTAAAAGCTATAGACTTTTTAAAGGTGCAATTAAGGCAATGAGGTGTCAGCACAGAACACGATGTCCCAGCCTCGAGCTTAGGTTTCTCTCAGGACCAGGAGAGATCACTATTGATGAAGCTTCTGGTATAGACATTTGCAAATATACTCTAGTGCTTTGTCTATGTGTCTTTCTTCTTTCAGAGCAGACTTAATATTTCAAAGAGCCTTAATTGATGCAGGCCTGGAAATGATTAAACATTAGGCTACAGTATATGATTTAAAACATTCTATCACTATTACTACGTAAGCTATGTATCTAAAGTCAACACTGGGTGGCAAAGGGCAACTCATCTACAAAGGACACAGTGAAAGTTAAAATCTCTTTGCCTTCCTGACTCAAGTGTCACTCCATGGACACACTTAGCATTGACAGATTTTTTTTCATCACATATGTGTGGCCATCTTTTATGTTTGAATGGTGAATTTGTAGATCTGTTTCATGATACACATGATCATATACAGAATTATTGAAATAACAGTAAAAATTGGAATGTAATACATTTATACCATTAACTATCTACTCTTCCAAATTCTGCTGCCAATTTTAGTACATATTATAGGTGAGTGCTTCATTAAACATTCAGCATTAATTAATGTAATGAAATTGAAACATTATTTCTCAGCATTTCTGTTTAGACAGACTCTGCTCTTTGCCTCATAAACAAGAATTAAAGCATATATTTTCTTTTGTAATATTTTTGTTAGTTCCTTTGATATTTCTTAGTTATTTTTTATTATCTTTATGGAGAATTATGATTTTGAGTTACATACTATAGTTATATTGGGTCTGGGGCTGTGTGTATTGTTTTGATTCTAAAACTACAACATACTGAATATTGGTTTAGAACCTGAAATACAATTAATAACAGAACTCTATAGAGCGAGAGCAATATAACCATGATTCAAGCTTGCCACTCAAGATGCCAAGTGTCAGTCCTCGATGCACTCCCTGGTTTCTGGGTAAGGTCTGTGTGTAGCCCACCTTTTCATGCCCTGCGTCTCCTTTCGTGTTGGGACCCACTATTCCGAAACTGCTAAAGCTTTTTTCTTCAATGAACATTTAATATTATGATTATTATTTAGTAGGTGTAACATTTTATTATGCTTAATTCTTTATTCTACATTTGAGGCAGGGTCTCATACATAGCTAATGTTCCTGGGTACTCACTATGTAATTCAGATTCCTCCGGATTGCCAGCCACACTCCTGCCTCAGCCACGTGGCTGCTAAGATGATAGGCACACACTGCCATTTCAGCCTCTGTCACTGGTTCTCAAGGGTCCCGATGCTGTGACCCTCTAATGCAGGTCCTCATGCTGTGGAGACCTCCAACCACAAAGATATTTCACTTGTACTTCATAACTCTGATTGTGCGACTCTTATCCTATCCACTGTAACATAAACATCTGCATTTTCCAATGGTCTTAGGTGACCCCTATCAAAGGGTCATTTAAGCCCTACATGAGAACTAACCATTGCTTGAGGCCAAGTATTTCTGACAGTCACAGGCAAATCTCCTTCACTTACAAGGATTTTGTTATGATCTCTATCCTTAGAGTTATGCAAAATTATAACAGATATCTAGGTCTTCTATTAATTTTCTTACAAATAACAAAGTTACTTTAATTCTGTCAATGACCTTCTGCAGATTTGTTAGTTCTTTGACTAGGCCCACTTCCCACTGTTTGCTGCTGTCCGGTGGAGCTCCTAGTGCACTCTCTCACATCATGAGCGTACCGCTTGAGGGCTTCCGGGCCTTCTTCTTGGCTTCATCTTACTGTTCCGTTTTCATCTGTACAGGTATTGAAGGACAATTTGAAGATGACCATTTTGGATTTTATATATGATCATTTTATAAATCATATCTACATTTAAAAATTTTAAGCCATTTATCTAGTATGCATTTTAGGGTTAATATATAACACATGCTATATATATATATATATATATATATATATATATATATATATATATATATATATATATGTATATATATATATATATGTATATATGCAGGTATGCAGGCCTATGGATGCACATGCATGTAAAAACAAAGATAGAAGTCCTCCTCTAATGCCATCCATCCTAGCTGCAGAGACAGGTCTCTCACTGAATCCAACGCTCACTGACTGGATAGAGTAACTGGTATATAAGCACTCTAGATCAGCTTATCTATATCTACCCGGGACCAGGCTTACAAATACACACTCACTTATCGGTCCTGGAGACTCAAATTCAGGTCTCCATGCTACTGTTTAGCAAGTACCTTACCGCCAGCCCAAGAATACAAACCTGTGCTCTGTGACTGACCTTTAACCCTATTCCTAAAGAACAGCTTTAAAAGTTACTTTCTGTTTACTCACTTGTCTTTTCAGCTCAGGGGTCATTTTTATTTCTAGAATCTTTCAATGATTTCTTTCATTCTTTTTTTTCCCCTTCCCATTTACTTATTTATTTAATCACTTTACAGCCTGATCACAGCCCCGCCCCCTTCTCCTCCCAGTCCCATACTCATGTGCCCCTCTCCCAATTCTCCTCTCACCATCTTCTCAGAGAAAGAAAGGCTCCAGAGGCCTACCAACCCACCCTGAGACCTCCAGTTTCAGTAGGACTAAATGCATCCTCTCAGGCTGAGGTCAGATAAAGCAGCCCAGCTAGGTGAAAAGGATCCAAAAGCTGGCAAAGGAATCAAAGGCAGACTCTATTCCCATTGTTAGGGGACCCACATGATGACCAAGCTGCACATCTGCTAGACATTTGTAGGGGGTGCCTACGTTCAGCCCATGCGTGCTCTTTGGTTGGTGGTCCAGTCTCTGTGATCATCCATGAACCCAGGTTAGTTTACTCTGTAGGTCTTCTTGTAGGGTCCTTGACCCCTCTGGCTCCCTGTATCCTTCTTCCCACTCTTTTTGTTTATTTGTTTTTTATATTTTATTTATTATAATTTATTCATATTATATCCTGATTGTTATCCCTTTGCTCTTATTTTCTTGTTCATCCCTTCGCTCCCTCTTCTGCTCTATGCTCCTCCCCTTGACCTCTGATAGGGGGACCCATCCTACCACACTGTCTGGCCACAGACTATTAAGTCTCATCAGTATAGTCTGCATCCCTTCCTCTGTGAACCTAAAATGCCGTCTTGCGAAGGGTCAGTGACCAAATTGTGGGCACTAGAGTGCATGTCAAAGGTTTAGCATCCTCCTCCTACACACCCCAATGTGGAAAATCACCTGTCCATAGGCTGCATCTGAACAGGGAGTCGTGGTCCTCTGCATGCATTGTCTTTCATTGGTGCATCAGTTTGTGCAGGATCCTCTGTGTCCAGATCTGCAGGCCTTGATGGTCTCCCTGTGAAGCTCCTGCAGCTTCTAGCACCTTCCATCTCTCCACTCTTCCCTAATACTGTCAGCATTCCTCCCAGAGTACAGCTTTGAGTACCAGCATGTGTCCTGACTCCTGCTGGATGGAGTCTCTCAGAGGACATCTATGTTGGGCTAATACCCACTTATAAGTGAGTATATACCATGCGTGTCCTTCTGGGTCTGGCTTACCTCACTCAGAATGATCTTTTCTAGTTCCATCCCTTTGCCTGCAAATTTCAAGATTTCCTTGTTTCTAAAAGCTGAATAGTATTCCATGTGTAAGTGTACCACAGTTTCTTTATTCATTTTTCAGTTGAGGGACATCTAGTTTTTTTTCTAGATTCTGGCTATTAAGAATAAAACTGCTATGAACATAGTTGAGCAAACGTCCTTGCTGTATGGTGGACCATTTTTTTGGGTATATGCCCAGGAGACAACTTTCTGAACAGAACACAAAGGGTTAATATTCAAAATATATAAAGAACTCAAGAAATTAAATTCCAGCAAACCAAATAATACAATTAAAAAACGGGAATACATCTGACAGACATATTTGCGAGGCAGGAACTATTGAGGACTATTCGTCTGTTGACTCTGCCTGCATCTAACCTTGCCTGTTTTTAGGCAGGATTCTGTCTGCGGAAAAAACAAGGACATTTTGCCCATTGGCTAGTTTGCCACATTTGAATCCAACTCCATAAGGGGGTTCTTTGATGCTCATCATAATTTTTGAGGCAGGCTGGGTGTTGCCAGGAGTTAACTTGTCTTGTTGTCAAAGAATCTTTAAAATAACAAAAACATCTTGAAGTGCCATATTCTGTAGGTCTCTGAGGCCTTTGAAGACCTTATTTAACTATTTTATATATGTATAGAAACCAGAAGGCTGAAGATGATGCTCCAACCTTATAGAGAGTGTTGGGTGACTGTTCAGGCAGTAAACAGGTGCCGTCATTTTTTCATTTTGGAAGCTACTAACCAGTTCTTCTGACTCATTCAGGTATTTAAGTTTTATTTCTTTTCAAATCTCTGATGTGGTTGAAGACCAGATAGTTTAATCTTTCAATTAAGCTTAGAAGGTTAGGGTTAAGATGTTTTTAGATCGAGATAGGTGTTTTAAGTTAATAGAGATGAGATATGATAGATATTGATCTTCATTCAGAAATTTAGACTTAACAAGATAGGAAAAATGTTTACTTCAAGTTTGTCAAATACAAATAGCCAAATCACTATGAATATAACATTTATTTAATTACTGATTGTCTCATGGTTCTTCTTGCTGTATGTAGTTTATTTTGTTCATGTGTAATAACTGTATACATTTAAAAAAGAAACATAATAAGAAAGGGGGAAAGATACAGAGCTAAACAGAGATTCTCAGCAGAAGAGTATCAAATGGCCAAGAAACACTTACAGAAATACTCAACATACTTAGTATTCAGGGAAATGCAAAGCTAAAACACTTCTGAAATCCCATCTTATACCTATCAGAATGGATAAGATTTTAAAAAACTCAAGCAACAGTACATTCTGGCGAGGAAGTGGATAAAGGGAATCCTCCACCATTGCCAGTGGGACTGCAGATTTATACAACCAGTTTGGAAATCAATATGCTGCTTTCTCAGAAAATTGAGAACAGTGCTACCTCAAGACCCAGCTATACCACTCCAGAGCATATACTTTCCAATTCTTCTAAAAAAAAAAACTCCCTGAGCTCTGCCTATTGTTTGGCTGTGGGTCTCTGCATCCATTTCCATCAGCTGCTGAATAAGGCCTGTCAGGACAGTTACCCTAGGCTCCAGTCTGGAATGAAGGCACAATATCATTAGAAGTATTAGAGGCTGGCTCTCTCCCATGGGGGTGGATCTCAAGTTGGATGAGACTTTGGTTTGCCATTCCCTTCATCTCTGCTCCATCCTTATCCTTATACTTCTTATAGGTAAGAAAAATTTTGGCTCGCAGGTTTTATGGGTGGGTTGGTGTCTTCCTTCCTCCACTGGTTGTGCCCTGGCTAGGAATGTATGTGTACTTTAGTATGGGTGGGAAAAGATGCACAGAGACCTGCCTACCCCTAGACAACAGGCAGAGGAGGAAGACATCCATAGAACAACCCTCTGCCATGGCACATGGGCAGGTTGTAGATAACTAGAGGCCTGCTTCCCACCCTGTCACCCAGAGCAGACACTCACAGTCTCAGCACCCATGTGGCCCGCCCTCAGTGGAAGCCACTACAATGTGCAAGTATGTGGTGGACAGATGGGAGAGAAAGAGAAGCAGAATGGTTTGAGAACTGTGAAGAGAAATCGAACTGGAGACATGAAGGTAAAGAGAAATAGCTTGTTATAAGTAGGCAGCTCTGCCACCTGAATACATAGTGAAGTCCTGGGCATCCTGCCACTGAGGGCCATGTCTGGGTATGTGGCCATGCAGTGGCAAGAGTTAGTGTAGATGTTCATGGCTTACATTGCTACTAGATACCATGTTTGGTAAGCTACCTTGGACCACATAGATGCCCAAGAGCTGTTCATAACTGGCCCCATCACTTAGTGGCTGTAACTCTGGAGAACTGGTTCCATCTCTTATTGGATGTAGCTCTGTGGAGTGTGAGCCCTGCACCTCACTGGGCAACACACTAGAGCTGACACTTGTGGTATGGCCACAAGTGAAAAGGCTCCTGATGGCATGAGAGTGGGAGAGCTGCCTCCGCTCCTGCCAGCAGAGGCACTGGGTTAGCTAGCTGAGGCACTGCTGAAGAGCTCAACCTAGTGGTGTGGATACAGAAGAGCCTGCTGGCTGACTAACTTAGCTACCACCCAGGCCCAGACCCAGGGCTTTGAGTTGTCCCACCCCAAAATGAGTGTCATCGATGAATTATTGGAGCACATGAAAGGGCTGGTCCTGATGATCTAAAGCTTCAGGATCTCCATGACACAGGGCAACAATAGGATAACTGAAAGGAGTCTCCGTGATGATCCAGTATTGATGATTACCTGAAGCCAGAGGCCTTGAGCCAAACCAATGAGTTATTCCAGTAAACATTTCCAAGTGAAGGTCTATAGACAGAGGGGTATACTGCGGGATACATTGTGAGAAACTAAAGCTTCTACACACTGTGATGCACTATAGCTTCCCCAACAAGATGTTTTCTATGTTTTATTTTCATTTTGTTTTTGTTTGTTGTTGCTTTTATTTATATTGGGGGGGGGGGAGTTGCAAGGGCAGAGGGTGGATATGAAGTGACAGGTAGATGAGTGGGACTAAGGTGTACGATGTAAAAATCACAAAGAATCAATAAAAATTCTAAAGTTATGTATGTCTATCAGTGAGCATTTGTGAATAGGGAGTCATGTCAGGAAAAGCTTACAAAGATGGTGGTGGTGGTAGAAACCTAGCCCCAATCTGAGCTGGAAGGATTTCAATATGAAATGAGATAATGAGTCTATTCTTTTTGTTCTGCTAATTTGCTTTGGTATTAACAACAATAAAAATGAATTATCAATTAAGCAATTATATCATTACTGGGCGCACACTATACAGAAATGATAGGTCTTTCAAGGAAGAAAAACAATTTTATTTGGATATAAAATGTAAGTCCGTCAGTGCTATTTTCAATTCTAAGTAACCATAAGCCATAAAATACCAGATAAAATTAAGAAATTGTAGTTTTATCTGATATTTCTGCTGTCTCTTGCTAAACATTATTAATACATTTGTGTGTCCAATGCTATTGATATTGAACATTCTTTGAAAAGGCACATTTGTCTAGATCAGAATGCACAAGAAATTCCATTCACTTACCTATTCATTTGACTGATAGCATGGCAAAGCATGGCACAAAAATGGTAAATAGTGCAGAAGAAAACAAGTGGATCTCTTTGTACCATGGATGGTAAGAAATAAAATGGATATACAGCAAGTGAATTATTTTCACAACACAAGAGAGAAAAACCCACAGTGCTTTAACACAAAAAGGAATATGGGCTCACAAATGTCCTTGGGTAAAGTTTTATTTCAACTTAATAAAACTAAGAGGAAAAAGAGAAGATAATTTTTTGGTAAGAATAAAAGCAAACATGGAATATTGAAGCTGGTTTGTCTGTGCACGGAATGGCAGTCAAGGTGTTAGTTAACCCTTGCTTTATGGATAATAGATGTACCTTGATGGCACACACTGGTTGAATACCCATAAGTAGATGGAGTTCTTTTGTAGTTTTCAAATTTTCATTGGCTTTCTTTCCTTTTATGTAGATTGTGAATTATTCCATTGTAAGTTTTTCTACATTGGTTTTTGTCTTACCAGTTCTTATCCCCATTCTCTTTCCTGGACACTAACTAGCAATATTGTGACGACCGAATTTGCTTTCCTTCAACTGTCTTTTTAAACTCTAATATCTTACAAACCTTCTCTAAATCTGTCGTTCTTCTTAAACTGGGATGCATTTCTTTTGAGTACAACCAAGAAATCTCAACACATTCATGTCATACAGAGATAAATATTTCACAGTGAACTCTATGGGTATAGAATGGAATAGAGGCTTCTCAAGATTTCCTCTATCAAAGCTATAAGAACATTGGCAAAAATAAACACATCCAGGCATAAAGATAGAGCAGATAAAACAGAAATTGAGGGAATGTCTAGGAAATGACTGGCCCAATCAAGACCCACACCATGAAAGAGAGCCAACCTTTGATACTTTTAACTATTCCCTGCTATGCTTGCAGACAGGAGCCTACCAGAGCGTACCAGAGTTGTCCTCTGAAAGGCTCCACAAGGCAGCAGATAGAAACAGATGATGAGATTGACAGACAAATATTGGGCAAAGCATAGGAAGTTTAGTAGGAAAGTGAGAAAGGATAAAAAGACCTAGAGGTGATAAGAGCTCTACAAAGAGACAACTAACCAGGGCCCAGAGGGGCCTGTGGCATCTGAAGCACCAACCAAGGGCCATGCATAGACTGGACTTAGGTCCTCTACAGAGATGTTATTGATGGGAATCTCAGGCTTTATGTGGGTCCACTAGTAAGGGGAGAAGCGGCTGTCTGTGACATGAACTCTGTTGCCTGCTTTTTTATCACTCCACCATGATGGGACTATGTTACCATGTCACAAGGGAAGAAGAGGAACTCTGTCCTGATGTGACTTGATGAGCTGGGGTGGGTGGATATAGGGGTGCCCTTTTTCTCAGGAATAGAGAAAGGAGGATGGGAGAGAGAGGGTGAGAGTGAGAGAAAATGAGGGAGCGGACTAAGGCCAGGATGAAAAGGGAATAAATAGCTTAGTTAATAAACAAAAATAAATAAATAAATACATACATACATAAAATAAAAGTTATAATCAACAATTTTAATATTCTGGAAATTATGTAGCCACGCTCCATATCAAAGGAATGCTTACATGCTTGAATAAGAGTATCATCAGCAAGGTTCCTGCTTTTGTGACCTGTTCTTTTCTCATTAACATCTCCCCATTTTCCAATAGTTGTTTAATCACAACAAACACTATAAAACCAATAGATAAAAGACACTAAAATAGGGAGAATAAGCAAGTAAACCAGTGAGAATCCCTTCTGTAGACCAGACATTTTCTGACCTGACAGTCCCCTGAAAACCTCTACTGGAAGGAGTTATCTTAGACTTGACTCAAACTTTCCTTACTGTGAAATGGTTAGTCAGAAGTTGTTTAACATCGAGATTGTCTGAGGCAGTGCAAAAATTGAGCAAAAAATTGGGGGGGGGGGTGCGCCAAACAAACAAACAGGATTCCAAAGAAATTCTAGGAAAATCAGTATTTAAAGAAAGTTGTAAAAATCTTTTAACTATTTCTGGGTGCCCAGGAAATGATCAGCACATGCGCGCGCGCACACACACACACACACACACACACACACACACACACACACACACACACATGCCCATATTTGCATTATTAATATATGCTATGAATAATAACAATAAAAATCAGCCATTGACTTTTGGAAATAACACAATTCTGGACATCTTTATTGATATTTATTTGATATACATTTCTATATCTTTTGTGATGTGTGCACAAAAAGAACTTTGAAATCTCCAGTTCCATCTTTGGCTGATCTTGAGACTCCTTCCATTTAGAAAGTAAATGCCAACACAGAATTATAAACAAGCAAATAGCACATTGCAACACGCCAAGAAAAACTCTTAGCAAGAGGTAAGAGACTTACATATTCAGAGGATTTAATTAAGTCTTTGCAGAATCAATAATAGGTCACTAAACTAATGGAGTAGAGGTTTTAGTAGCAACACATGATAAAGAATTGAGATTTTTAGATAATTGTTCTGAAGTCAGTTGACAATGAGTAGCAAGGGATTCTGAACTCCACTTCTGAGTTTGGTATTTTAATTTTCCTCATAACTGAGTTAATGCAACATTTGTCTCCCTCAGTTCAGCTTCTTTTACTTAGTGGAATGCCCTCTAAATCTATTTCCATGATTGAAGTAATGAGACTCTATTTTTATGGCTAAAGAATGAAACAAAAACACTAATTAGTATCAGTGACAAATGTTCCTGAGGATAGAATGCGATTATTCAGTTAAGACAATGCATTTTTAAATGTTCCCCTTAAACAAAAAGCATCACAAGATGGGCAATAGAATAAACTATCGTCCATTCATGGAGAAAACTCAGACTTAATAATCAGCCTTTGGTGTATGGATTATGTTATAAATATATCAACTATAAGTGGGTGCCACATAGTCAGACCTTTTTCTGCTTTTAGACCAGTTATTGATTATATATAACACTAAAATTTAAATATTGTGAGAAAATATTGTCACTAACTCACTACGTAAGTATTAATAGTAGATTTGACATTGTGGAAGAATGTCTAAGTGAGATTAATATACCTCAATGGATATATATCTAGTTGGTGAAGAGAAAGACAAGCTGAAAAGGCACTGCCTCAGTATTGCATGGCCTATCATTTGATATCTCAACATACTCAGAGCACAAGATACAGGAAGAAAGTGAGAGAGGGTAGAAAGAATAGCTATATAAGTGATGCTTAAAAACTTCCTGAATTTGAATAAAAAGGAGATTTGCAAATCCACAAGTATCTGAAAATTCAATAACATAATCTTCAATTTTTATCATGCCACTCTATGACGTCAGATGTGGACTTACGTTAAGTCTCAGTATACACCAAACTCCCTCTTTCCACTGGTGCTTCATGTATTCAGTGAAGACTTCTTTTTACGATAGTGTGTGGAGCTCATACAGTCCTCCTGCCTTGACCTCCTGGTACTGAGATTACAGCTGGGTGCTATTACACCTGGTTGCCAATAGAGTTTTACTCAGCCATAAAGGTGAATGAAATTATTCCTGCAGAAAAAAGGATGGAGCTAGAGAATGAGATAAGTGAAAGAGAGTGGCCTAACAAAATGTCAGGTGTTTTCCTTCACAATGGATTACAGGAGTGTATTTTCAAGGTAAGAAAAAAAGCATAGCAAGATATGAGCTTAAAATATTGATGAAAAGACATTGCTAGTGATATAGATATAGGCAGGGGATACAGGAATGATACTTATAATGAATAATAGAGGGGCTAGTTTTGAACAAAGGGCATTATACATATGTATGGAAAAACCACAATGAAACTCCCTATTTGTGCTAATAATAATAATAATAATAATAATAATAATAATAATAATCATCATCATTATCATCAGCCATCGGTTTTTGGGCATAATCCAATTCTGGACACTTTTATTTGAGATAGTTATTAACATCTATAATTCCTCTATTTCCAAATGTGGTCATAATCTCAGGTTTAGCCATGAACTTTGAGAGTACAAGACAGAATGCACTCTAGCATAAAAAAAAAAAAAAAATCTCAATTGTTTTCCATAAACTTGTACAAGAAATACAATAAATGCCAATGCAATATACTTTTCTTAGAAAACAGACCTTAACTTTCCCAGATCAAGAATAAAGTTTTTTGAAATTATACGCTTTGATGTCTGAAACAAGTAATCAAAACCTAACAACATTCTGGCTCTGCTTAGGAGATGAGTGACTATCAATGAGTCAAGTAGATACAATCCTAACAATGCAGAGTTAATGGTCTAAGCAGAAAGGCATTTAGTGATGTTTGAGAGAGTACTGTTTTCCCCTTTGAGTTTAGTATTTAAAATAAATTATATGGCTTCTTATGGTCAAAGTCACATATATGTAAAATCTTTATTTTAAATCTTTAATTTTTTACATTATAATTAATTTTTTTTTTTTTTGTGTGTGTGTGTGTGTGTGTGTGTGTGTGTGTGTGTGTGTGTGTGTGTGTGTTGTAAGGGTGTGTGAGGGAGGACAGAGGACAACTTGAAGAGTTGATTTTTGATTTCCACCATGTGGGTCCTGGGGAACCAAGTCATGTCCTTGGCTTTGGCGGGGAGCTCCTTTACAAGCTAAGCCATATCACTGACTCTCTAATATTATTACTTGAGCACTATGTATCAAACCTGCAGCAGCATCCATTATTCCGCTGTGTTAGGTGATTAAGGATGCTATAACAAAATATTATAGTCTGAGGAATTTAATATGAAAACAGAGCAAATTATTGTGAATAAACTAAACTAAAACATCAGCATTTTACATTTATGCCTAAAGTATATTTCTTGCAGATATCCTCATATAGAAAGGACTCAACAAGATGCCTAAGGTTTGCTGAACAAGAGCTACTAACGAAATTCATGAATGTTCTTACGATTTCATGACTTCCCTGAATATTTTAACATCATCACTATAGAGCTTTTTGTAAATGTGAGCTCTCGAGGAACAAAACATTTACACTGAGGGTGTAATTCTCACACCGTCATAACACAGAGGATGACCATCTCTAATAAGAAATTCAAAGTACCTCAACTAAAAATCTCAGAGCCAGCTCAACAGTACAAAGAGAAAATTCCAATATCTATCCCCGACACACACACACAGAGAGAGAAAGAGAGAGGGAAAGAGAGAGAGAGAGAGAGAGAGAGAGAGAGAGAGAGAGAGAGAGAGAGAGAGAGAGAGAGAGAGAGAGAGAGAGAGAGACAGAGAGAGAGAGAGAGACAGAGAGACAGAGAGACAGAGAGACAGAGACAGAGACAGAGACAGAGACAGAGATAGAGAGACAGAGAGATTCCAAAGCCTGAAAATAAAAACCCAAATCCCAATAATTCTTGTAATAGTATTTCAGATAAGGACTGCCCAATCTTTACATATTTGTACTATTTTAATTGTAGACACAAATATTCCTGAGATCTTGAGAAGGAGCTCAACATTTCTATGTCTTGGTCACACAATTATTGAATGTGTTTCAAATTTTTTTATCTCCATCACAAAGTTTAACTCTACAATCCTTCTTGTTTATCAGAACTGTTTATGTCTCTATCTGATGAAAGAGTAATTAATTTTCCTAAGGGAAAACTGCTCTTCCTGGTGAAACACAGTCCCCCTTTTTAACATCCCAGACTTCAGGATCTAATAGCATTATTGAATTGCTTTTGGTTATGCCTTTTCACATTTCAATTCTCTTGTTAATGCATTTTTCTATGATTCTGACAGCAACTCTGCGACACAGTTTAATAGGAATTATTATCTTCACTTAATAAATGAAGAAAAGGAAGTTCAAATAAAAGTCATTGAGCTAGCCTGTGGGTCTACATTCACTGAAGCTTTCTCAATTGGGTTCAAGGCCAGTTGTATCATCCAGCGTGTATTATGCCCCATCTAAGTTTCTACTGTTTCATTAAGACTGTGGTAATGCATGCACATAAACTTTATTAAGAACGATTGCTCCACTCTTTCACATAAAGACATGTTATGAAGTCCTCTAGTTTTATCACACAGAAGTTGATCCACTCTGGGCTGCCCTCCCATGTTTCATTGTCTATTATTAACAATGCTGTTCTGTATGTCAGGGGAGAGAAGGTTTGCATGCCTTCAGTAGCCTGAGAGAGAAGGCACTGGAGGATACAATACCAAACAATTAGAAATGGAGACCCTAAGGGACACTGATTGAACACACACTAAAAAGAGGTGACAGACTTAATGTGTTAGGAAAACAGAGACAAGACCTGAATTTATCCCATGCCACTCTGCTCCAGCTTGCAATGGAATCAATGCTAGGATGTCAGCAAAGTCAGCCAAGAAAGAGGAGGAAGGTGACCTGGCATGTAAAATTAAGCAAGAGGAAGACAATTGTATAACCATGAAATTTACAACTCTAAAGGCTTTAATGGGCCTCCCCTGGGAAATTAAGGATGGTTCTACATAAATTGAACGGGCAGATAGGCAAGTCTTCACCTAAGCTTTCCTGTAGGAACCTAGCATCTTAGAATTGTCAGGCATTCTGGGAGCAAGAGCGCCTGACAATGAGTGGTTGTACAGAAAACAGGAGTTACTGAGACGCAATTTCAGAGAAGAATCAGTAAGTTTAAAAACAAAAAACACTTTGTCCTAACAACTGTAGAAGATGGGTGGTCTGCTGGCTTTCCTGGTAAGGTCCCTTGTCACTGAGACTGAACACCTGAGCTGATTCCTGGTGGTAGAAGGAGAGCACTGACTCAGAAAGTGTCCTGTGAACTTCAGCTTGTTCCTGGGTGCATACACACAGGCGAGGTAGTTACATTCATACATATATACATACATAGATGAGAGATAGATGCTAATTGATAGATAAATGTTAGATAGGTGATAGATGATAAATAGGTAGATAGATGGATGATAGATAGATGGATAATGGATGATAGATAGATAGATAGATGATAGATAGATGATAAAGAGATGATAAATAGATGGTAGATGGATGGATGGATGATAGGTATATTTAACATTTAAAAAGACAGATTGAAAAGGGCTCTTCACTCTGGAAGCCGACAGGTGAGCTGGATTACCTTGAGGGCAATGCTGAGAAAGTCCCTGTGACTTCAAGGAGTTTAGAGCTGAGCCTTAAAGCTACCTGGCTGTAAAACTGGGGCAGTTTCCTCATTAGATCATAAAACATGGTTTTGGTTTTACTAATAAGAAATAATGAGTTTCCACATTTCCCCTTTATAATCTGTAAGCGCTTAATTGCCTGGAACTGAGCTTAGCCTCAGGGCTCCACCCACGAGGGGGTGAAGTCTTATTTTCTCTCAGTCATTACAGAAGACCCGCTTCTTAATTTTCTATGCTAATAAAACATTTCAGCAAATGTTAATTATCTTAATGTACTGTCTTTACTGTATTGACACTACTTCAAAATATATAAAATTTAGCAAACATTTCTATAAGCTACCTTTGTACATGTAATTTGTACATGAAGAAAGGGGTGGGTTACATTTCTAAGCTTATTCTGAAATCTTTGGCATACAGTTCTCAAATATTTGAATTAATGTATGGACTGGAAGAATGGATCATCTACTAAATGGTTCTCAGCTAGGTACAGGGAGCCTGGTGAACAATTAAATTTATATTAAGTAAATAAATGAATCAAACCAGAACACATTTGGTCTCTCAAGCATTGTGAAGATTGGGTTCTCAAGAAGGCTTTGGGCTTTGCTAATGGATTCAAGATAGTTGCCGCTGTACCTGGGGAGAGCATTTTCTTTGATTTTCATAATGTCTATCATTAAGAAATTTGTGGTGATTCAGTTCAAATTAGACCCACCTAGCACATTTAAAAAAAAACAAATTTTAGTATAATCATGAAAATCAAATGGTGTTACTCACATCTGTGGATCTGATCAATTGAGCTGAGAGAGGACAGGGCAATCCACTAGGTTTCAGAGCTAGGAGGGAGCTGAGCCTCCATCTATAGGTTAGTCGCTGGTCCAGGCTGATATAAAGCTGGTGCTCTTCTAGTAAGCCAGCTTTCTTTCTTCCAATTAGCATTTCACCAGACTTGGAGGAACATTTGGTTACTTGAGTCTCTACATTTTAGATTTCAGGATATATATTTTACCACATTTAATGAGAATTAAGCCAAATTCTCACTAGTGTTGCTTCCATCCCTTGAGCCTTTTCTCAAAACTGTGAACCTGGACACGTGGTCCTAGGCTATGTTCTTATATTTGTATTCTTGTAGCAGGATGATTCCATGGGCAGCCTCCTTGTAAATATAAGAAAACTTTGTCCTTTCATTTGTACAGTAACTCAGATCGTTATTTTTTTTTAAATTGGTGAATGAATGAAATTGAGAACTTAGAGGATTTGGCTGTTTTGTTTTGTTTTGTTTTTGTTTTTCTTTCTCTCTCTCTTAAACGTAAAAATGGTCAGAAAGCTAGTGTCCCTGACTCAAGAACTACAGCCAGAGTGTGCATCACCGTGGGACCAAAGCTTAACGTGGCCAGACCTTGAACTTGCTGTTTCCACCTGACTTCCTAACTTTTAGCAGCTAGGATACAAAACGGTCTGTGGCGGCGGTTCTGCCTCTCAGGTGCGGAAAAGAGAAAATGCTGAAGGACTTTCAACTCAGTGGGCTTCACACAGACTATGCCCCAGAGAGAAAATCTAAGCAGCGCTTCAGGCAGGTGCGTGATGTGCTTCAGAGGCAGAACACATTTGATTTGTGAGCAGGGGTCTCTGAAATAGAGCACTGTGAAGATATAGCCATCAAGAGGTGATGGGCGCAAGATTGCGTCCAAGTTTCAACATTGGCGGTGCTTCTCGGTGCTTTTAGTTCAGAAGGGATCAAAGGGATCAGCAGGAAAGGCCAAAGGAGTCCCTGCTACACACCAGACCCAGACATCCCAAGTAGCACAAGGGGCCTTCTCTCCAAGGAGCGAAATCAGGCTTGAGGCACAGAAAGAAACCCTTGGAACCTTGTGGATGGTGCACAGGTCCTGGATTTACTGATTCTTTTGAAGTTCAGTCAAGTAATCTTCCCTCCCCTCCCTCCCTCCCTCCCTCCCTCCCTCCCTCCCTCCCTCTCTCTCTCTCTCTCTCTCTCTCTCTCTCTCTCTCTCTCTCTCTCTCTCTCTCCCTCTCTCTCTCTCTCAGGAGACTTGATGGAATTTGTTTATTTTTATATCTCTCTTGAGCAAACTGAGTTTAGTTTTGGAACAACTGATGAGAATCCGGATATTTTTGCGGGTTTGGACTTAGGAACTGTGTTGACGACGGTTCCTGTTTACATAGCTGAGATATCAGGCCCTCCTTTACAGGGTGGAAAACAAACACAACGCAAAACAAAAGAAGAAAAGCAAGCAAGCAGAGACCCTCCTTGTGTGAATACTGTGACCTGACCTCAGACACTGTTCTTTCTCCGCCCTCAGATTGAAGACGAACTTGGAATGAATGAAATGGCCAAAGTCCAAAAGAAGTCAATGAAAATGCAGTTAAACCCCAAACGATGTTTAGCCTGCAAGGAGCTAAAACGGATGCAAAGATGAGTTTGACATGGTGAATGCCCTTGCAGGGATTTTATCCTCACACATTCCATTCATCTGACAACATAAGTCTAAAACCCACAGCTCCTTTCAGGAAAAAAAAAAAAAAAAAAAAGATTTTGTAGACTAAGATGTGGCAGGAGAGACAGCATAGATCTCTGTTAATACTCCACCCCGAAGACTGTGTGTCAGACAGTTAAAGACATTTGTAACATTGATATTCTAGGCCTCTGAGGAAGCTGGGTCAGGTCTGAAGTTAGGAAACACCCATGCGCTCCCCATTTCTAGCCTCCAAGAGCCTCTTGCAATTACTGCAATGCACTGTGCAAATATTTTCATATTCTGTGTGTACTAATGTTGCTATGCCCTCTACCTTGTAAATAGTAGATTAGTCATGGATGTCAACAGACCAGCTAAAATATAAACAAGCAGTATAGTGAGAGGCCTATGTGTTCTGTAGACAGGATTTATACTGGTTTAAAAGGCTTATTTTCTCAAAATATCTCGACGCTTTATCTACAGTGTGTTAAATGTTGTAATCAATAGTAGCAAGCCTTTTACAACTTGGAGGTTCTTTTTTCCACAAATGCTGCTTGAGAATTATTCTCATGGATATATGTAATTGGCTCATTTATTTTAATTGCTGAAAGTTATACAGCTGTGTGCATTGCTCCATTTTATTACACTATTGATACACACTTATTGTTTCAGATTGTTTGCTATTTGACAGTGCCACTACAAACACCCATAGGCAAATAACCTGGAAGTCTTCTGGGGAAATGTATTCCACCTGTGGTGATGCACAGTCCTCCTGGGGAATGTTTGCAAATGTGGATGTGCAGTTTGTTCATCCTGGTGGATGGGAGTGCTAAGAGCCATTAATACTGAGAGGATGGGAGACAGGAGCAAGGGATATTTAATGTCCTGTAGTTTCTGGTACTATCAGTACGCAGAACATGGCAGTTTTCCTATGATGAAGCAGGCTCTAGGTTCTCTGCTCAGAAGAGAAATTATTCATTCAGTGGATATAGAAAGATAAGACTCTCCTTTCCACTCTCCACAGTGGAGTGCAGAGTGGGGTCTGACTTTCACATGAACTCTGGTGCTCCATATTTGACCACGTCCCCTGGATGGGGAGGCCTGGTGGCACTCAGAGGAATGATAGCAGGCTACCCAAGAAGAGACTTGATACCCTATGAGCATATACATGGGGAGGAGGTCCCCCTCAGTCACAGCCATAGGGGAGGGGAGTAAGGAGAGAATGGGAGGGAGGGAGGAATGGGAGGATACAGGGATGGGATAACAACTGAGGTGTAATATAAATAAATTAATAAAATATATATTTAAAGAAGGCTCTCCATTCATTCTTCCTTGTTTGCTATTCATCTTGAAAGACCTGGAAAGATTCAAGCTCTCTCCTGTAGTATAGATGCTGTAATTATGTATAGGATCAAATACTGTCCCACTCTTCACTGTTATATGCAATGGAAGAGAGTAGAGCATTGCCGTTGGTCTGGTTGTATTGCTGTGAAGAGACACCATGACCACAGCACCTCTTGTAAAGACAGGCATTTAATTAGGGCTTGCTTATAGTTTCAGAGGTTTACTCCGTTTTGTCATGGCAGGATGCATGGCAGCATGCAGTGTATGTCTTGATCTGCTGGCAGGAGAAGGAGATTATGTTCTACAGTCAACATAGCTTGATCTTAGGAGACCTCAGAACTTACCCCCACAGTGACACACTTTCTCCTACAAGGCTACACCTACTCCAATTAGGCCACACCTCCTAACAGTGCCACTCCCTATGGACCAAGCATCCAAAGGCATGAGTCTCTGGGACCTATACCTATTCAAACCACCGCAATCATATACTTTCTTATTTACTTATTTATCTATTTTGACTGTGAACTAACATGTAAGGCATGTTACTAAGGCCAAGAATGAAAGTCAATCTTCCTGTTCCTGAAGAAATAAGTACACCGTATTGCATTCTATTTCAGTTCCTCACTATCTTTGTTGTGGTGGTGGCAGAACATTGGCATGGAAATTCTTTTGAGGGTTCTGTTTGTGTCTTTGGCCTCCCTGAAACTTCTGTAAGCTTATATCTCCTTGTTTTGAAAGAGTTTACTCGTCCCATATCCAGATTTGTATTCACTACACACAACTGAGTACTAGCTTGACTATTAAGTGTCGTTGTATGAGGTTTTGTGATGTTGCTCTGGCAAGTAATTGGATCCATTTATACCACCATGTGTGGTAGTCCATATGTCCTTATACTCACAGATAAGGGGGACTGCCAGATTACCGATAATTCTCCCGCTTTTCCTTATTATATTTACTTTCACTGTTATCTGATGGTCCAATAATTGCAAAAGGACATAATGTCTCAGTTGGGGAGCCCTACTAACAGTGATGGAGCAGATGTTTATGTTCCCTGTTTGTTTTGCTGTCCTGGTAACTACTTTCTTATCTTCCTAGCTTGTTACTGTATTGATTTATTAGTTTTGTTTGTGTTGATCTATAGTAATCCTTGGGATATCCATCATTCTCAGATACTGACTTGAAACATCCCAAGAGGCTCATGATACTAGGGCAACTCAGCAATGCCTTTCAAAGCTCAGTAATCATGATCTTTGGTCTGCTCTTAATTCTGGTGGGTAAAAGTACTTTCCCATATATTTCACACTCTTGTCTTTGCATGCTTCTTGTCTGTTGCTTTACATTTGTGGTAATAGTGTCTCCCCATCACTTCTATAACCCTTTTCTTGAGTAAAAACTATGAGAAATAAGGTTAATGAGATGGATGAGATGCTCCAAAGTTATAGAAGACCTCTATGGTAATGGAAACACATCTTTCTCCATCACCATCCATTCTAACTTCATTCACTCTCCACTACCACTTTCTAGCAGTCACCATGCCTTCATCTCTGGGGTGTAGGAGTCTTGGTCCTCGTTTGATGTCCATAACTGCTGCACCCATGCATCTCTAGTTGCAATGGTGTAGATTTTTATTAGGAAATACCTAACTGTATCACTTGGTTTCTATAATTATTTACCCTTCTCCACATGTTAAGTAAAAGGAGATATTTTTCTGCTGATCCTGGATAACTATCTTGACCTATACCCTAACTAATTTTTGCCTATAATTCCATGAGCAAAAGGTGTCCACTGTACTCTGGTAGCAGGTATAATTTGTACTTCAGTAGGTTTCCTATGTGCTTCATCTGGTAGGAGTTTCTACGTTTGGGGCTATGACCTCCAATTCTACTGAGCCTAGAGCTATGAGGATGGATACACATCATAATTAATTCCTATGCACCCACTCCTTGGTTTCTGAACACATGTTTTCTTTTTAGCAGGGGCATAGCAACAACTAAGATGATCATTGTTTTAATAAATACCCTGCATATTTGGATGGTGGCATCTGTTTCTTCAGTATTTACTACAAACTGGCATTTAAGCTTCACCTTCAGAGAAATATTTTAATATTCTCTCAGTCTTGATGTCTCCTGGTGGGTGGCATAGTACAGGATGTAACCAGGGAGGCTCCTAGGCAGCAACCAGAGCAGCACTTCTATACCCCCATCAACCCATGGCTGAATCTCATTCTCTGTGAATGCCTCCACATAATGTCATAGCTAGCATTCTGTGGGCAGGAAAGAAAATCCTATCCAAATAATTTTCCCTATGGAGTAAATAAAATGGACCTTTGAAATCTGACAGAATTAACTGATGGCCAACCATCTGTTCCTATTAATGATAATTCCATATTGGTTGGTATTGATATAATTGTGTTATTGATAAAATTGAACTTCATATCTATCAATAGATCACCCTTAGTATGTGAGAGCTCATGTAATTGGGTTTATTCATGGACTATTTTATAAAATGTTTATGATTTTTTGGGATTGGTGATAACCAAAGCTAAATTGCATCTACTTCATAGTTTAGTTCTGTGCTGTAATTTTGATACATGAGGTTGGTGTATAATAAAAACCTGATTTTAAGTCAATTTTCATGTGATTATGTGTAAACCTATGCAAGACAACACTGACCTTTTACATTCTTTTCCTTCTAGATTCCTGCTTGGGGCATTTCTCCATCTATAAAACTCAATGACTTGATAAAGTTTTTTTTTTTTTTTTTCCAGTTCCATGTATGTTTTATGAGCATTTAAAATTTTTTAAATTTATTATAATTTATTCAGATTACAATCAGATTGTTATCCCCTCACTTGTGTCTTCCCATACACTCTCCCTCACTCTTCTGCCCTATTTCCCTCCCCTAGACCTCTGACAGAAGGGTCCCCTCTCCTCCCACCATATGACCACAGCCTATCTGGTTCGTCTGGATAGGCTTCTTCCCCTCCCTCCCTGTGCCTCCAGGCCTCCTCACCAAGGGGAAGTGATCAAATCATGTCACAGGCAGTTCCCACTCCCCTGAAAACTGTGGAGAATGAACTATCCATTGAGTATATCTGAGCAGGGTTGACATTCAGTGTTGAGACTGAGGATGTCTTGTGTGTTTTATGGGCATTTTAATTGTTGATATTCTTTTGAAATTTTTTTTTGTTTAAAAATTTCATGCATGCATGTAATGTTTTTGATCAACTCTGTTTTTCCTTTTCTCCCTTTCCTCCCATATGCTCCCATCACTTTACCTCCTAAATCTATGATCTCTTATTCTTTTTAAACCCATTGAATCCACCCCATAGTACAAGTGCATAGATGTGTGTAGGATCATAAACTGGAGTATATGCAGCTTTTCAGGAGCAGCAACCCAGAAAGAAACCGATTCCCCTTCCCACAACATCAATTTCTTGTCAGTCACTATTCTACTAGGAGTAAGATTTGGTGAGTTCCTGTCAAATCCATGCTAGAATTTGAGCTATCTGAACCTTGTGTATGTGTTTTCATAGCGTATTGGTCAGGGTGACCCATAACATCTCGAAATGTGATTGCACAGTCACCATCCACAGAGGAAATATAGCCACTTAACTTTTTTCAGTTGGATTCATACAAACCCCATTTGAACCCACAAGTACAAACTCATGGAGTGATACTGGTGACATGGGCACAGCTCTAACACATGATGTAAACTCTACTAGTACATGTTCTTAAAATAACTTGTGTCATATGTGACATTTGATTTCCATTTGTGATGGGCAACGGCTGATGGCCTACCTTGCTGTAGCTTGATGAAACTGACAGAATGCAAACCATAATGGGAAATAAAAAGGCACGGCCACTCATAATAATATTCACAGGAGCATCTGAGGAGTGCCATAATATGATGCTTCGTAAAGGGATTACAATGAGCGACTGTAGACAGCACGTTTCCACACACCAGGACGCTCACTATGACTCTCCCAAGAAAGACTGATTCCTAGTATTGACAATTTAGCATCTTTGCTCAGTTGCATCCTGTGTCTCAGGAGGAAACACTGTGGCACTGTGTCCGTTTTTTACACCAGGAACTCTGACAGGCTCTCTTGTTCCCCAGTAATTAGTCACTTGTAAGTGTGGATGCATTGTCTGGGTATACAAAAGGGTTCCTGGTCCCTTTGTTTTCTTTAGTATAATAGAAGATGCAAGATACACCAGTTTGCCCTTTACTTCCACTGAAACTCATAGCAATCTTCTAAATACTAAATCACTGTATATTTCATCTAAGTGTCCAGTCTTTTAACAGTTGTTGTATTCATTGTCTCCCTCAATATGTTTAAGTCCTACAAAGTCCTTTAACATAGTTTCTATTTTTATCAACTCAGTACAATGCTATAGGTAAAATGAGCAGTGTGATATTTCCCCAGATGTCCAGCTGGTATCATCTCTTAGGGTTATATTGGGGCAGCAGACAAGAGGCTGAGCATCATACTGAGGTAGCATTAGAAAGTGGAAAAGCTGTTATACCTACATGAGTGCACAATGTTTCTGGTTTTCTTTTTAAATTTTAAATGGGAATGAATAACTTGCCAATCAGTAGATAAAGCATGTAACTGCGGCCTTATGGGATATTTTTAACAAAGGTATATTTACAACGGCAACTGAGACTCGTTCTTGATTAAATATTTTAAGTAGTATAGTCATTCTCAGGGATCCATCCATATCCTAGAGGTCCGTGAGAAGCAAAAACAGGAGAAGAATCCTGCACTTGTATCTTTCAGGACTTTAAAGACTGATATCTTACTCTACTTTCTCTTGAGTGCAATAAAATATCTTTTCAACAATTTTTCAACTCAAAATTTATGAAACAAATTAATAGTAAAAAAATTTACTGAATTAGCATAGTTTCATCTGATTTTCTGTTGTTGCAAGAAAAGACCATAACCAAGGCAACCTATAAGGAAAAGGATAATTTGGGCTTCTGGTTCCAGAGAGAGAATAGTCCATGCTAGTGAGGAGGTAAGTCAGCAGGTAGCTGGTGTGGCAGAAGACACGGCAGGCTGGGAACTCACATATCAAGCATGAGCACAAAGCACAGGATGCAAACTAGACTTTGTATCATATTTTTAATCTCAAAGCCTGATTCCAGTGATATGCTTCCTCAAGCAAGGTTGCATCACCATGTTTTATTGCCTTTATGGCTGACCAATATTATATTTATCTAATATAATTTCTTTATCCATGGGTCTATTGAAGGACAATAGGACTGTTTTTACTTTCCTTTACTGTTATAAACGCTGATATTATAAATTAATATATATGTGTACATATTCATATATACACGTATATAATACATGTACACATATATATACATATACATACACTATGGGTGCCCAATTTAAAATTACTTGTGTACATTTTTATCTGTAGATTTATAGGGATATATGAGAACTCCAGACCTAACTTTTTGTATAACCACCAAAATTCTTTTCATAGAAAAGGAACTTCTTTTCATTTCTGCCAGAAATGTATTAACATACATATATATATATATATGCCCTTCCTCAAGGGTATAAAGAATCTTTACTATGGTTTTGATTATTTTCTCTACAGATGAAAGATGTTCAATATCTCTTTATGCATCTGCTAGTCCTTTTAATACTTTCTTTGGAAAAATGTATTTAATTTCCTCACCAGTTTTTAACTGTATTAATTTGTTGTTGACTTGTAGGAGTTCTTTATATAAGTAACAGACTTTTATTAATATATGGTATTGATGTTAATTTTTACTCTTTTTTTTTATTTGTGTCTCACATCTCTACCTCCCTTCCAACCTTTATCCACCCTAATCTCTTCCAATCTCCCAACTCTAGAGAGAAAGTGACATGGATTTCTATAGGCTATTTTCTGCCAATTAGCGTCATCAGGCAAATTCAATCTATACAGTTAGGATATCTCCAACTGCTTCTTCTCATCAAACTACAATAGCAACCAGAGTGCCTGCTCTTTTCTGGGTTCTGACATCTTCTACCCTCTCAGTAGTTCCCGGAATTAAGCTGCCTGCAGCTGGCAAAAATCACATCCCTGCTAGTGCACCAGAAAATCAGTTAACGGTGATGGACATACTGAAGCAGCCCCGTATCTCACACCTGGGATTAAAACAAAAACATTCAGTAGATCAGAGTAGGGGTTCAATGTTTACTATTGTATTGTCCTTGGTTAATGCAATAGTTTGAGCAGACCCCTCTCAAAGAAAGAATAAGCAGGATATCAAGATGAGTCTTGATAGCCTATAACCATATAGTGGGGGAGGAGGTCCCCCTCACAGTCATAGACCTAGCATAGGAGAATAGGGTGAAAACCAGAGGGAGAGAGGAATGGGATGATACAATTGATGGGACAGCAATTGAGTTGTAATCTGAATAAATTAATAAAAAACCAAAACATTCACACAACATAACTTTTTGTTAAAGAAACAAACATTCTCACTGCAATATGGTTCTCAAGTGTTTTCTGTTCTGTAAATTATATGTCAGTTGGGTTTCTATGCAAAATATATTTAATTTTCCAAATAGCTAATTTTCTGTATTTTCTTTCTATGTTAAGCATTTTATGGATATAGGTTTTACACTTAGGTTGCTGAGCTATTTTGATTTAGTTTTATGTGGCATGAGATTATCCCAGCATCATTTGTTAAAGCAACGTACTTTTTGGCTGACTAATATTGATACCTTTTAAACAATATTTGTCATAAATGTGTGAAAAACAAATTACATCATCTCATGGTTTTAGAGGCTAGACACTTGAAATCAAATATTAATGGGGACATGTTTTTCCTAAATTCTTTCAAGGGCCTTTTGAGTGTCTTAGATTCTGCTATTATTTCTCTAATTGTTGGTATTCTGGCTACAAGGGTGTCACTCTAGCTCTGGCCTCATTGTCGCATGGTTTTCTCCAAGAGTGTCTTAAAAATGTCAATCACTGTAGATTAGGATCAGCACCCTCTAGTTTAGGATAAGCTCTTCTTAATTATATGTGCAGTAATCCTTTTTCCAAATAATGATCATATTCTGAAGTATGCCATCTACATATCTCTTTTGAAAGGAATGTAATAAGAGCCCTAATTATATTGGTTTAATATTGGACTTATTTTTATTTTAGTCCATTGAAATATCTTGTGCCAGTAACATGAGGTTTGGTTATTTTGTTGTAATTACTACAACTTTGTTCTCCTTTTCAAGATTGATTTAGCTAGCCATTGACTTCCACAACCTTTTATGGATTTAACATTTGACTTCTCCACTTCTACAAAAATAACTATTGAAAAATTTATAGGGTTTTTATTGAATCTGTAGGTCACTTAGGTAATATTGTTGCCTTTCCTATATTAATTCCTCACATCTATGAACACAGTGTATCTTTTCATTTCTGTAAGCATATTGGAGTTACTTTCATTTATGTTTTTGTAGCTTTTAGTGTACAAATAACTCTCTTTATTGCTTTTAATTTATTTCTTAGCAGCTGATTATTTTTGATAGTATAGTGAGTGATACTACTTTATTAATTTTCTGTTGAGAATGTTGATTCTGCTGTGTAGAAGCACAAATGATCTGAGTGTTGATCACATTACGCCGTTTGGCTAAATTCATCGATTGCCTCTAGTAGTGTTTTCATTGATTACCTGGAATAGGGAATTATGTTATCTGTGAGTGGAGATCATTTACTGTTTCTTTTCTGATGTACATGTCTTTTATTTCCTATTCCTGCCTCATTAATCTTAGTAGAGGTACCTGTGCAATATTGAACACCAGTGGTGAAATTGGTGATCTTTGTCTCATTCTTGATTTTAGTTCAAAAGATTTGACTATAACTGTTGTGCTGCTTATTAATTGTAAGTGTGCAACGCATTTTCAGACTTGTCCAATGCTGAAAATGACCCTTTACCTTTTTCATATTTCTTACTCTGAAATTAAGGGATTTGGAAGACTTGCCTAAGTCATGTGGACTGATATGTGTATCAGTTCAATTTAAGCCTTGAAGTAGGAGGGATGACTGACAGACGAGTCTGTAACAGTATTTCCTTAGGACTCAGGTTACTTCCTGAACACTCTCAAAGATAGAGTCACCATGAAGACATTTGGAACTCCTAGTGTTAAAGAGCACCAAATTATTTACACAATACATTTCACAGTATTTATTTCATATAGACAGTAAAACTTTTAATATCAGTGTTTGTGATGATTCATCTTCATTGTTAACTTGATTGGATTAATACTCACTCAGGGTATTAGTGAAGCACACCTTAGGGTGTGCCCATACAGGAGATCATTTCCTGAGAGGATTAATTCTGAGGACAATGTGGGCTTTTACTATCCTTAATCCTGGGTTTCCATAGGGAAGAAACATGACACAAGGAAAAGCCAGGTGAACTCTAGCCTTCATTTCTTTCTGCTTTTTAAATGCTGATGAATGTGTCTTGTCATCTCATATTCATGTTGTATCCATGCTATCTCTGCCATATAGCACTCAAACCAAGGGCAAAAAGAAAAAGCTCCTGCTTGTCCTTGCTTCTTAGGGATTTCATCACTCTAGTAAGAAAACAGATCTATGACTGTATTATCTTCCAGACTTTCAGATTTCTTAAAATAAATAATGTTTACTTATCTGAAATTCAAATTCAATTGGATTGTCTGTATTTCTGTTCAATCTGATGAAATGGTTGACTTTTGGCCATACGTTGTAGTATTCTTCATCCTATGGATAAGTTTCTATTTTCAGGCTTTTTAGATGCAAAAAGAGATTTGATTAGAAAATAAGCAAGGCCTAATAAATTGAACTGATATAAATATCCTCAGCTGTTGCTTCCTCTCTTTCTTTTCCTTTCTTTCTATTTATTTATTCATTTTTGCTTTGTGTTTAATTAGATACCATATAGGTGGAGCAACGTCTCTTGATGACTGACATCTATTCTACCTTGGATGGACAATGCTCTGCAATCTAATTTTCCCATTTGCTGTAGAAATATACCCATGGCTATTGTGGTCTCTTCAGTCATAATGGGAGGCACAGTTACCTAAACTATCATTTATTTCTCATGATTTTATAATCATCATGAATATTAATAAACTCTGCTCTAGGATCACTTTTCCTACCATTGTCTATAGAACTACAGAGTTCACATCTCTGTGTACTGTGATGCTTCTCAATAACATTCTTCTGGCCTTGCCAAATGTTGCATGTTTAGGCCCATTTGCCAACAGCTCAGCGTAACAAGTCATATCCAATCGAAACAGGAGTTTCCCTCCCCCAAGGTCTTCCCTTCTTTTCCCCCATTATCAGTAATATCTAATAGAGCAACAAGCCTTTCTTCATCCAGCCTCATCACCTCCGGGTATTTCTGATACCCATTTTATTTATTTATTTACTTATTTGTTTGTTTGCTTCCATTGCCTTGTTCTTGAACACGGTCTCATGTAGTCCAAGCTGCCCTCAAAATTGTTATGTGGCTGAGGGTGGCTTTGAACTTCTGATCCTTCTACCTCTACATGAGAAGTGCTGAAATTAGAGTTCCTTACCATCCTGCCAGACTGGATATTTTATGAACAGCATTATTATTTTTGTTTACTTCATCATTGAAATTGGTGGCTTTCACACAACAGACCTATGTCTTTACAAATGTCGTTAGAGTATAGTTAGTTGTGCCGTACAATGATATGGACTGGCACTTGAGCTTATTAGCATTTTTCAGTGAACTTTAAATCATCTTTTAGTTCTTAATATTAAACAGGATGTGAATCTTTGACCCATTTAGATGTTTTTCTAAATGTGAGAGTTCTTAAAGGGACACGCACAAACGTTTTAAGTCATTGATCTATTAGAATTTTAAATCTGTGGATAGAAAGGAGCCATGTAGGAATTTCTTTTTCTTTGTTTCTCATAGATGACCATTGATTCTTTCCAGCTTTTAAATAAGGTCATAACTGGATAACAGTAGCTCTCACAAAGATTTTCTTTAAAAGGAGATAAGGATTAAGTTATTAACTGTACCATATTCAACCCAGTTTTATTGCCTGAAACTCACAGGATAAATGTATTCCTTTATGGTGGTGCTTCAAATGTGTGAAATCTCTCAGTGGTATTCATATGCAACTAAGCTAAGTAGTTTCTTCATCATTTACTCACCCTAACATATGAGTTTGAGGTTGGCTAGTTCATTCTCCAGATCACCTTTCTTCAGCAATGTTTCAGTGGGTCAATATTCACAAGCTGTAGCAATGTAAGTAACCCTCAACTGGATCCTGTCCTAGTATCAACTTCTGTTCAGTTCTTTTAAATTATCAGATTAGCTATCAAGAAGAGACTTGATACCCTATGAGCATATATAAGGAGAGGAGGTCCCCCTCAGTCACAGTCGTAGGGGAGGGGAGTAAGGGGAGAATGGGAGGGAGGGAGGGATGGGAGGTACAAGGGATGGGATAACAATTGAGATGTAATATGAATAAATTAATAAAATACATTAAAAATAAATAGAGATAATAAAGTAAAAAAAAATTATCAGATTAGCTCATGCTACTCTGTAGCTAGACAAGATAATGAATATTTACTAATGGCTTTATTGGTGTCCAGTTGATCCTGTGTGCACGTAGATTTGTATGCTTATGTATATCAGAGAGAGAAGGAGAGAGAGAGAAATGTAGGTGAGACTATCCATGTATATAAAAGAGCATAATCACCATATATATACATATATATATATTTTTTAATATGAGTGTGCATTAAATTTTATACAAACATACATCATATACTTAAATTCTGGATCCTATCTAGTTATAACAAAAAACCTCAAAGAGATTGTATTTTATGATTATTTTATATGAAGAACCTCCTACCAAGTGTGAGGCCTGTCAAGGATGTAGCTTATGGAATTGGGCTGAAGACCATTTACACATATTAAAGAAATAGTCAGGTGTCAGTTTAATGTGCTTTTGAATAGCTTTGATGGGTAAATGTTCCAGAGTTTCTCAGACACAGGGGTGATATCTTCTGGTCTCTCTTTAGCTATAGTAGACTCTCAGGAACTTATTCCAGACTCTTGTGGGAATATGCTATGTGAATCAGTACTTTGTTAACATATCCTATCAACAGCATAAAACAATAACAAACAAAACACCTTAGGACAGTGGAAAGCTAATTTTCTATATGGGCCTACAAAGGAGAAAGGGAAGTCCTTCCTGAGTCATATATCGAGGTGGTGATGTGCCCTATTACAACAATTTGTTTTATATTTCTTAAAATAGATATGACTGTAGGGCATGACAGATGGAGGTCAGGAAAAAATTCACCAAGTCCTTCACCTTGCATTCATAAATCAATGACTTGGTCATAGAGAATTGGCTAAAAATACATTTCTGTTTCAGATGAAGGAAATTAGGTAGTGAAAAGAAGAACGTGTTGACTGTAATAACTGAGGACATCATCGTTGTCACTAGTACTATCTTGCAATATTATATGGAGGACAGGGAAAGTGATGTTTCCTCATTATCTAGGAAAGAACCCTCTCCACCTGCCCACACACGCACATAAATGTGTATACATAAAGATGTGGCTATATATTAGCTACATTTTTCATTGCTGTAATAAAATATCTGACAAAAGTAACCTAAGCAAGGAAGGGCTTAGTAGCCTCAAGGTTTGAAGAAATAATACAACATGATGAGAAATCCACAGTAGCTAGAGGATACCCATGAAGCATCTGGCCATGTGTCTATCATTTAGGATGAAGAGAGTGATGGATATTGGTGTTTAGTTCACTTCCTTCTCTTTATGCAGCCTAGGACTTCATCCCATGGAATGATGCCACTAACAGTTAAGGTGGCTCTTCCCACTTTTGTTGACTTTATCTACATAATATCTTATAGATATCTTTTTTTTATTATTAATTTATTCTTGTTACATCTCAATGTTTATCCCATCCCTTGTATCCTCCCATTCCCCCCCCCCCCCCCATTTTCCCCTTATTCCCCTCCCCTATGACTGTTCCTGAGGGGGAATACCTCCCCCTGTATATTCTCATAGGGTATCAAGTCTCTTCTTGGCTACCAGCTGTCCTTCCTCTGAGTGCCACCAGGTCTCCCCCTCCAGGGGACATGGTCAAATGTGAGGCACCAGAGTACGTGAGAAAGTCGTATCACACTCTCCACTCAACTGTGGAGAATATTCTGACCATTGGCTAGATCTGGGAAGGGGTTTAAAGTTTACCTCCTGTATTGTCCTTGGCTGGTGCCTTAGTTTGAGCGGGACCCCTGGGCCCAAATCTGCCTATCATATTGTTCTACTTGTAGATTTCTAGGACCCTCTGTATCCTTTTATTTTACTATTCTCCCATGCGTCTCTCATTTAGAGTCCCAATAGGATGCCCTCCCCTCTGTCCCTACATAATATCTTATAGACAAGCTCAGTGGCTACTCTGATTCCAGATCCTGTCCAGTTGAAAATTAATATAAACTATTACATAGTATATAGTAGTTAAAAATCCTGTATGTTTAAAATTAGAAATCAATTAAGTTTAGTTAAATGTTTGACTATGGAGTAGGGAGATAGTGAACTAAAAATATAATAATTTAACATATATCAAATATTTTAATTAATTAATTTATTTATTCACTTTACATCTTGTTTATAGCCCCCTACCTTCTTGCCTCCTGGTATTCCCCCCCCCGCTTCCCTCTTCTCCCATCCCCATCAAATAGCACTATAGAGAAAATTAGCAAAAAAAAAAAAAAAAAAAATCCATCCAGAAGGGATTATATTGGAATAATAATATAATCTAGAGGGTTTTTTTTTAAGATTTATTAAGTTTTTCACATGAATTTCCTGAATGCACATACTGTATCATGTGTGTGCCTGGAATTCTCAGAGTTCAGAAGAGGGCATTGGATTCCCTAGATATGTGAAAGATGCTTGTGAGCCACTTTGTGAGTATTTGAACCAAGCCCTGATCCTCAGCAAGAGCAACAAGTGTTTTTAACTGTTGACCTATCTCTCCAGATCCAATATATACATTTATATGCAGCATATATGCTGCAATAATATATATTGTATATAATATTTAAATTAAGAATCTAAGCATCAACATTAAAAGCAGTTCTCAATATGAATCATTTTATATGACTTGAAAATCTTGAGTTGAGGATGCCTTAAGTTTAATACAAAATACTGATTTGATTTGTTCATGGTCCTTTATTGTTAGTTACAATTATTTATTATAATTTATCCACATTATATATTGATTGTTATCCCCTCACATTTATCTTCCTGTTACCACCCTCCCTCCCTCTCCTACCCTATTCCCCTCCCCTAGACCTCTGACAGGGGCCAGGAAGGAGGGGCTGCTCCACCAGCTGACCACAGCCTATCAGGTCTCATTCTGATTGCCTACATACCTTTCCTTTGTGTGCCCACAGAGCCTCCCTACCAAGGGGAAGTGATCAAATAGGAGGCACCAGAGTCTGTGCTCCTTCGCTGCCCTTCACTGTGAAGGGTGTACTGTCCATTGGCTATATCTGAAGAGGGGTCTAGGCTCTTTGCATGCAATGTCCTTGGTTGGTGCTTCAGTTTAGTAGGCCCCCACGGGTCCAAAATATATAAAGAACTCAAGAAATTAAATACCACCAAACCAAATAACCCAATTTTAAAAATGGGATACAGAGCTAAACTAAGATTTCTCAACAGAGGAATACGGAATGGCCAAAACAATATTCAAAAGATGCTTTAAATTTTTCTTTTCAATATGAAACTGTAACCTTTTCCCCTTACAGTCACACACAACCTGAAGTCTAATGAAGGCAGTTAACATGTCGGGAAACAAGAGCAAAGCATTCATGTAGTAAGGTGGCATTGTATCCTGGCTATGAATTGTGTTCTGGCTTCTGATTTTTTATTATATTCTATGAGCAATACAGAATAAAAAAAAATCTCTTAGAAAAGCCTTCTACACCATATCATTCACTTTGGAGAAAACTTGTTTGATGCTTTTGTTGGCCATGATACTGAAAATAAGTGTTGATTGAAGCAAGCACAGCCATATATTAAAGCCCACAAATAGACATGTTTGTTCTGTTTATTCTCCAGCCTCACTGCATGAATGCAAATGAGGTTTTCCAGACCCAGTTTCAAGCTGTCAAGTGGCAGTGTGGGAGGGGGCAAGAAAAAAAATCAATTGAATGAACCTAGCAGAGAAGTCTGCAGATTAATTATGTTTAGAGAAACAGAAAACAATGTGTTTTTGTGTTGGCAACTTGAAAGATTGGTGCCAGGAATACTCTTTAATATTATGTAAACAAATGGAGCCTAATCAATTGCAGAGATGGCAGTCACTGTGCCTGCAAAGGTGACAGGTGACATTTCCTGCTGTTCTTTTAAATAAATGAATTAGGTGCAGAAGTCAGGAGCCTTTAGCACTACAGCCAGTGTTTATGTAGTGCTCATAGGATGCTGACTAACTGCCATTGTGACTTCAAAATAACAACATACTGTTTCTTCCGTTATGACTCCACAGCCCTAAGAATGGTAAGGTAGTTATGTAACCAAGTTATACCTTCATTCTGCCCTTCTGTTTATCAGCAGGCACATGATCTGTGAGTCCTTTAAACATATAGGATGTCCTGTCAGCGTTTTAGGTAACGTGTATGCATTAAGCTAAGGTTATCACCTAATATATGAGCAACCACTAAGTCACTAAGTGGAAAAGAGGTTTATTTTGATTTGCTGAATCAAATATGAATTAATTTTTAAACTCCTTAATTGATTATTGACCAGTAGCTATTCAGAATGAAGGGAAGGTTAGGTATGTGAAGAAAACTATTCAAATACAACATATGAGTAGCATTTAGTTGCCAAAAGATTGACAGAGGAGATGTAACTACAGGAAGCCAGAGAAGAACAAGGCAGCTTTGCTCAACATAGCAAAGATTTTTTTGGAAGGTGAAAAAGATCCTCAGATTAACTGATAAATTTTAGTCTTTTATGTAAGTATTCAAGACCAAGCAGCTTGCTGTGAGCTTATGTACCCTCATAACATCATCAGAAGAGGATGGATTAACTTGCTCAACACGAAGTGCAAGGGGAATGATTTATTTATTTTTTTGTGAATTTAGGTTTGGGCAGTGACTTTTTCAGACAAAGAGACAAGTTTTGCGTGAAAGCACTAAAGAATAATGTTTCGGAGACTATTTTGATTTTTGTTAAATGGGAAATTACAAGGTGAGATTTTCCAAAGTGCTTGACATAAACGATGCTTACAAGACAGTTCCTCTTTTCAGCTAGACATTTTATAATTTGAGATGGTTATATCAGCCCTTAATATAAAACACCAGCAAACGTTGCAATCTCCAAACAACAAAGACATAAATTAGATTCTTGTCTGTGTGTGTTTCAATTTTCAGTTTATTTAGTTAATATATATATATATATATATATATATATATATATATATATAGATAGATAGATAGATAGAGATAGATAGATAGATATACAGATATTCCTAAAACCATTATTGAGCAAGAATAAGCAAAATATTGTGTTTTGTTTCACAGATTAGACAATTTAGTATATTCTTTCTGTGAAATCCAAAGTCTCCATTCACTTTATTAGCAAATATACTTTCAAACTGTATAGTTCACAAGTTTTAATGGAAACAGCTCCAGTATGTTTGACTTTGTGCATTCCTCTCTTGGTACTAGGTGATAATAGATATATGACATTATTTTAGTTAAGTTTTTAATATAAATTATTTACATCCATTTTAACAGATTGATTTCTTCACACCATTTTGCAATATGTAGAAAATGATGTCTTCTTGGTTGACTTTACCTTTGACGAGTACGAAGTGTCCATCCTCATCTCTTTTGATTAATTTTGGTTGAAAGTCTATTTTATTAGATATTAGAATGGCTACCCCAACTTGTTTCTTGTGACCATTTGCTTGGAATATTTTTCCCCAACCTTTTACTCTGAGGCAATGTCTGTCCTTGTGGTTGAGGTGTGTTTCTTGAATGCAGAAGAATGTTGGGTCATGTTTATGCATCCACTGCATTAGTCTGTGTCTTTTTATTGGAGAATTGAGACAGTTGACATTGAGAGATATTAATGACCAGTGATTGGTAAGTCCCTTCATTTTTGGTATTTGTAACAGCCGAGATTTTGTGAGGTTGTGATTTTGCAATGATATAGTTACCTATTTCCTATGTAGTTTTGGTTGTAGTTTGACCAGTTGGGGTGGAGTTTTCCTTCTAGTAACTTCTGTAAAGCCAGATTTGTGGCTAGGTACTGTTTGAAAAAAATTTGACCACAAACAAAATTCACTCTGAAGTGTTATACTTGTTAAGTTGCAATACTGACCGCACACAAATCACCGAAAACTAAAATTACAGGTATGATGAATGCCACGTGCTCATTCAATAGACATATATATGTATCAACACACACAAATACATACACAAATCTATATACATTACACATATACATATATATATATACACACACGCAGGCACATATACATACTATATATACGTATTCCCACATATAGACAGATTCACATGCACATGCACACACCACACACATGCATACATATATACATATATATATACATATACATACAGTCACCCACATGTATTTACATGTGAAGAGATATCCTAGAAAATAGAAGCTTCCTTCCTAAGGCAAGTTACAGTACTTTGTTAAGCAAAAGTACTTCATTATTCTTATCTTATGCATTGCCATCTGGTACACTTGTACTTTTTTGTGAATCTAGAGAAAGAAATTCAAACATAGACATTAGCGAGACCCACAATTATTGACATATTAAGCAGCTCCTGGAGACATGTATCCCAACAGAATATTCAAAGATTGATTGCCCTAAGAGTTTCTCATTGAGAAAAACATTTTGTGATACTATTGTGTAACAAGTTGGCATACTGTTTCTCTGTACATCTGCTTGCATGCTCTTATAAGATGGCATGTTACAAAAGTAGTTTTGTGATTCATATTCATTCCTTTTGATGTGTTTCCATGTTTTATTAATGGGGAAGGAATCCTCATAGTGAGAAATGTCTCAATTCTGAAAATATCCAGAATGTTTTGCCTTGCAGCTCTCAGGATTTTGTAGACTTTGAGGGTTTATGGATGGAAGTGTGTTAACCTTGTGGCTGGGACTTGTGTGTCAAAGAGACATTCAGTGGCTGTTCCATCAGTTTTCTGGAGAAAAAATGCTGATATCAGGGGGAAATGCTTTCTCGTTTACACAGTCTAGTCCTGGGAAATATACCTTTGTATTTAACCTGAACAGAAAGCCCTGCCAGCACTACACTATGTGGGAGTTTGTAAATTTAGTTGTTTTCCACATGGAAAGAATTTTAATTGTTACTACTCTTACACACAAATCACTGATTCTCTTTAAGCATGATCCTTAAAATAGAATTTGATTATTGCAAGTTTGAGCAGACCCAGCTAGAATAAGGAGAACTTGGTACATTCTAGCACTGTCACATGGTAATATAAATGGGACAGTGATTCCCAGCTCCCTTCATCTGGTCATTAGATATTGTTTTATTGAATTTATTTTTAAAAGTCCATCTTAAAATTTTGTTTTATTTTGCCTTCTGTTTAAGATAATCATGCTATATAGCACTTGGCTGCTCTTGAACACTTTTATTTATTTGTTTGTTTGTTCTTGAGACAGAATCTCAACATAAAGACCTTGCTGGCTGCAATATCACTATGTAGACCAAACTGTCCTCAAATTCTTAGAAATCTGCCTGCCTTTGCACTATGGGTGTTTTCATTAAAGATATGTGGCATTGTTTGGTTTTGGCTTTGAACTTACTTTACTTCTTTGACCTCCCTAGTGCTGGCATTCCAGAGAATTTTCCTTATGCCACTGGTTATCTTAAAATGAGATGAAAGATAGTTTTAGTAGTTAATTATTTTTGTATCTTCAAATATTTATTCTGAAATTATATTCATCTTTGATCCATTACATTTTTGGTTATTATCTGTTTCCAATTTGAAATGTGTTTTTATTGAATATTTAGTTTTTTGTAGAAGCACAAAATAATTTTACTCAAGAATAAAGATAAATGGCAAGGATAAAATTTAAATGAATATATAAGTTAGCCACATGATCTTTTAGGTATAATAGTTTTATGTATCTGGTTTTTTTTCAGCTAAAACTTCTTTGTAAGTCATTTGTCACCTTCATAGTTTTATTTTCTAACTTGACTTCCAAACAGGAGTAAATTACATTGAATAGTATCAGCATAAAATTTATAAAAATTGGGTTATAATAAGGTCATTTTCTTCTATATTTTCTACTACAAGTAATTTATATAATATTCTCATAAATAATTTTGGATGACTATTTTAATAACTCCATGATAATTTATCAGTCTTGTAATTTTGAACCAAAACATAGATTTTTGAAGAAAATCCTGAATACTATCAAGATGAAATTTATTTTTAAGTGTAATTCATTATATCTTGTCTATGTACCCTTCTTGTGTGTGTGTGTGCACGCATCTGTGAGTATGCGTGTGTGCGTTTGCATATATGTTCATGTATAGCATGCCACAAATGAGTAGAAAGAAGACAATCCTGACTTATAAACTGTATGTCCCCATGAAGTAACTTACATTTATTTGGCACCTTCTATGGTATGGGAATGGTGATGTCACAAATGGCATAGCTGTAGTTCTGTGGGTTACACTTTCGCCACTGTAATAAACGTGTTAAAAAGTTAACTTTACATAGATACGAGCTTTATTTTTGACTCTGTGAAGAGCTGAGGTAGGGGGCCCCGTTACTTCTGCCTCATATGCACATTTCATGTAGGAGTGGTGATGAGGAGTGCGTGGCACAATGAACTGCCTCCCTCAGAAGGCTGAAGAAAGGGAGAAATGAAGGATCAGGATCAGAGTCTCCCCAAGTCATTCCCCCAGTGACCTAAGGACTTCCAACTGAATCGACATAACCTCCTAAATATTCTATTACTGCCCCAGATCCACCTGCAGGAGCAAGCCTTTAAGTAGGGTCCTTAGGAGATGCTGACAAATCACAACAACAGCAGCAGCAGAAGCATCAAGCTTTTCTTTTCTTTTCTTTTTTTTTTTATTTTTTTATTTTTTTTATTTTAATATAGAGCTTGGATAAACATGGCACATAAAGGTTTGTTTATACACCTGATGTGTTTTTCCTTTCCCTATTCTCTATATACACATACATACATACATACATACATACATACATACATACATACATACGGAACAAATGGAACAAAAGAAATCTAACTTCTAGCAGGGCAGTACCACTCCATGCAAAGATTAATTGATGAAAAGCAACCAAAAGTATCTACAGAATTGTACCCTTTACTGGGAGATTTTTGAAAATGACAAATCCTTCACACTGAAATGTTTTCGTTTGTTTCCAAAGTATACTTGTTAACCTGTCTGTGCTCACTACTTTTAGATAGGCCAAGTTCTACTTAGTCTAGTTTATTTAGACAATTAAGAGTGCCTTCTCTGACCGATATCAGCAATTACAGCACTATAGCTATTTTTTAGGTCCTAAGTGGGAAATCAAAGCCACTGAGACTCTCCTTCCCATCTGTGCCGTAGCTAGTACTCTCCCTCAATATCCTATGCTTTAGTCACTAAAATAGCATAACTGAAATATGAAAAGGCAATGGGTATGTAGAACGTGGACAAAGAAATTTAATAAAGTAGAAATATATTCCAAACTACAATCTTCATCAGTGAATATTAAATTGCCCTTAGTTAAGAACAGTGCAAGTACTGGCAGGGAATTTTACAGTGTAAGGGAGCTACATACAGCACCCATTATCTAAAGGAGAAAGAAGTATGCTGCCTGTGTAATCAGAGCTGATCTAATGTAAGTCAACATTCATTGAGGACTCACCAGTGACAGGGCCGTTGTGCACAGCCATTGAAGTTTGCAAATCCAAACTTGAGAAAAGCTCTTTATGCAAAGGAGACATCAGGGTTTCTTTCTCCGCCTGGAACAGCAAGCGCCCGTACACACTGGTCTTTAGTTAGGATATTTTAAAGGTTATTTTGAGATGTCCCGCTTTATAGTTTCTGTTAAATTACAAAGTGTGATATTTTCTTAAAACTTGAAATTGGTAGACCTTTTTGAAGAACAGTAGCTAGGATTTCAAACATTTGTAATATCTAAATATCTGAATATCAAAGGTTTGCACTATCCTGAATTCTATAACATAGCCTTGGGACAAATATCTACTCTTTCTTACTCTAGAAATCTGGTTCCAAGATAGTCTGTAAGGCTAACTCTTAATTTAACTATATTGTTAAGAGCCACGGTCAGCTATTATTTCAGTGACTGGCTTTATTTTTGGTGGTCAAAGAGACCCTTCTCAGGACTACTGGAATGTATCAGTAATCCAGTCCTCATTAAAGTTATCCAAGTAAATTAAGTAACCAAAGACTAAATTCGGTTAAAAAAAATATCAATGGGTAAGAAACATTTAAAGATATAGGACTGCGTGAAGAGAACCCAGTAGAACAGCTAAAGGAATGGGAGGAAGGCCCGTTGCACAGTGCCACAGAACTCAATTAAAGAGTAATTCCAAAGCAACAAATGCTACAAAATGTGAAATGTACAGTTAAAAATACAGGCAGTAAGCTTTAAACCCCTACCCAGATCTAGCCAATGGTCAGAACAGTCTCCACACTTGAGTGGAGAATGGGATATGACTTTCTCACGTACTCTGGTGCCTCACATTTGACCACATCCCCTGGAGGGGGAGACCTGGTGGCACTCAGAGGAAGGACAGCAGGTTACTTAGAGGAGACTTGATACCCTATGAGCATATATAGGGGGAGGTAATCCCCCTCAGGAACAGTCATAGGGGAGGGAAATAAGGGGAAAAGGGGAGGGAGGGAAGAATGGGAGGACACAAGGGATGGGATAACCATTGAGATGTAACAAGAATAAATTAATAATAAAAAATTATAAAAAAAGGAATCCTCTGTGAAAGGTGAATTGGTTCTGCATGCACTTACTCACAAACACCTATAATAAAATCACTATTAACCTAAAGACTAACATGGAGCCAGGCTTGGGGGAATTGGTAAACTAGAGTCAGTAAGAGTAGGTGATTGTTTACTGCCTATATTTTCCTTGGCCAGTACCATAGTTTGAGCAGGACCCCAGGACTCAGATCCACCCATCACAATGTTCTTCTTGCAGGTTTCCTGGACCCTCTGGATCCTTCTATTTCCCCATTCTCCCATGCTTCTCTCACCTAAAGTCCCAATAGGATGTCCTCCCCTCTGACCCACTTTCCTGGTAAGTGAAGACTTTCATGGGACATGCCCCTTGGTCTAGTGTCTCGATATAAGTGAGTATATACCATTTGTCTCTTTTTGCTTCTGGGTGAACTCACTCATTATGATAATTTCTAGTTCAATCCATTTGTCCACAAATTTCAGGAATTCCTTGTTTTTAATAGCTAAAGAGTATTCCATAGTGTAAATGTACCACAGTTTCTTTATCCATTCTTCTGCTGAGGGACACTTCAGCTGTTTCCATGTTCTGGCTATTATGAATAAGGCAGCTATGAACATGGTTGAGCATATGTCCCTGTTGTGTGGTAGAGCATTTTCTGGGTATATTCCAGGAGTGGAAAATATAGGCAGTAAACTTTGAATCCCTAACCAGACCTACCCGATGGACAGGACATTCTCCACCATTGAGTGCTGAGTGAGGTCTGACTTTCATACAAACTCTGGGGCCCCATTTCTGACCACATCCCCTTAATAGGGAGGCCTGGTGGCACTCAGAGGAAGGATAATAGGTTACCAAGAAGAGACTTGATACCCTATGAACATATACAGGGGGAGGAAGTCCCCCTCAGTCACAGACATAGGGGAAGGCAGTAGGGGGGAAGCATGAGGGAGGGAGAAATGGGAGGATACAAGGGATGGGCTAACAATTGAGATGTAATATGAATAAATTAATAAAAAAAAAAAGGAAAAAAAGAGTAGGTAATTGTGCCAAGTTACTTCATTGAATTTTTGTTTAGGATGGGAAAGATCAGACTGAATTAAATGATTATATGATTTGATTCATATATCTCAGCTAATGATCCTCTTTCTATCAACTTCATGGTTCACTCTTCCATTTTAATCAGCAAGAATCAGAACATCTCTCAGACTGAGATCATTCTTTTATAACCTCTGCTTCTTCATCTGCAAATGTGTATTATCATCTTCTCAGAAATATATATTATATGTTATATGTTATATATTATATGTTATATAATATTACATATTACCTATTACCTATTACATATTATATTATATATTATATATATGGAAGCCAAGAAGCAAAAATCAATATATCCAATTCTATTGGGATAAAGAAGTCTACAGACTCTGGAGCTTAGACGAATGAATTAATCTTTCAAAGCCAGATTTCCCTACACTATGATTTCTACAAAGATAAAATGAAAACAATTACATGTATAGGTTTGACATAGATTCCTTTCTATCTTATTATCATTTATTTTCTATGAAATAAAAGATAAATTAATCATCTTCAAATAGTTCTGTAGTTGAAAAACAGAAAGCTTGACACAGGTCAAAAATTAAAATAGTTCCTCTTGGAGGTGGAGAGATCGCTAAGCATTTAATACAACTGGCTGATTCATAGAGAGGTCCAGGGTTCAGTTCCCAGCACCCACATGGCAGCTCACACCAACACCCACATGGCAGCTCACACCAGCACCCACCTGGCAGCTCACACCAGCACCCACATGGCAGCTCACACCAGCACCCACATGGCAGCTCACACCAGCACCCACATGGCAGCTCACACTAGTCTGTAAATTGAGCTTCAAAGAATTGGACTCCCTCTTCTGACCCCTTTGAACACACTAATACATACATGCAGACAAACAACCATACACGTAAACTAAAAATAAATATTATAGATGAAGGCTTGAGAGAAGCCATACTGAGGACAATAAAACAACAGCTATATAATGCCAACTGAATGCTGGAGAAAACACCTTTTTATTTTGGGAAACAATTAATAAGATAGATAAATGACTAAGGAATATGGTTAACATCATGAAATAAAAGAAAACAATAATAGACCAATTAAAGAAACATATCTGACTGTGGCCAACTTAAAACATGTTCAAACTCGAGGAGAAATTGAGTAGGAGTAAGTAGATAAATTCTGAAATAGTCCAAAGAGAGAAATGTAGAATTGATCCTTATCAGAAGGTAAGATGAGAGCACTGGAGAGATGGCGGTGTAGGGAGAAGAAATAAAAGATGAAAATGTTTTTTTTCTTTTCTTTAAATTTATTATAATTTATTCTCATTATATACAGATTGTTATCCCCTCACTTGTATTTTCCCATACCCATCCTCCTTTCCTCTTCTTTCATATTACCCTCCCATAGACCTCTGACAGAAGGGGGACCTCTTCTCCCACCATATGACCACAGGCTATTGGGGGCATCAAAGTTCATGTCAGAGGTAGTGCCCACTCTCCCAACAACCATGTATATTGAGCTGTCCATGGCCTAGATATGAATAAGGGGATCTAAGTTTACTGTATGCATTGTCCTTGGTTGGTACAAGAGTTTGTGAAGCCCCTCCACCCTGGGTCCAGATCTGCTTGCTTTAATGTTCTCCTTGTGAGGCACCTGAGCCCTCTGGGTCTTTCCATTCCCTCATTTTTTCATATCATTGATAGACATCTATATTGTTTCCAGTTTCTGGCTATTATGAATAAAGCTGCTATGAACATAGTTGAGCAAATGTCCTTGTTGCATCTTTCAGGTACATGCCAAGGAGTGGTATGGCTGGGTCTTGAGGTAGAATTATTCTCAATTTCCTGAGAACGCACGATATTTATTTCCAAAATGGTTATACAAGTTTGCACTCCCACCCACAAGGGAGGAGTTTTCCCCTTTCTCCACATCCTCTCCAGTATGTGCTGTCACTTGAGTTTTTAATCTTAGCCATTAGGATAGATATAAAATGGAATCTCAGAGTCCTTTTGAGTTGCATTTCCCTGATAACTAGTGATGTTGAGCATTTCTTCAATGCATGCATTCGATATTTCTCTGATAAGAATTCTCTGTTTAGTTCTGTTCCCCATTTTTAAATTGGGTTATTTGGTTTGGTAGTGTTTAATTTCTTGAGTTCTTTATATATTTTAGATATAAGCCCTTGGTTGTATGTAGGGTTGATAACGATCTTCTCCCAGTCTGTAGGCTGCCATTTTGTTCTGTTGACAATGTCATTTGCCTTACAGAAGCTTTTCAGTTTCATAAGGTCCTATTTATTAATTGCTGATCTTAGAACCTGAGGTGTTGGTGTTCTGTTCAGGAAGTTGTCTCCTGTGTCAGTAAGCCTGAGGCTTTTCCTCACTTTTTCTTCTAACAGATTTAGTGTGTCTACTCCTATGTTGAGGTCTTTAATCCATTTGGACTTCAATTTTATCCAAAATGATGGATATGTATCTATTTGCATTTTTCTACATGTAACCATCCAGTTAGACCAGCACCATTTGTGGAAGATGCTATCTTTTTTCATTTGTATGTATATGGCTTCTTTGACAAAAATCAAGTGTCCGTAGGTATGTGGGTTTATTTCTGGGCCTTCAATTTGATCCCATTGATCAGCTGGCCTATTTCTATGCCAGTACCATGCTGTATTTCTTACTGTTGCTCTATAGTGCAGTTTGAGATCAGGAATGGAGATTCTCCCAGAAGATCTTTTAATGCACAGGATTGTTTTAGCTATTTTGGATTTTTTGTTTTTTCCATATGAAGTTGAGGATTGATCTTTCAAGGTCTGTAAAGAATTGTGTAGGTATTTTTTTATTAGAGTTACACCAAGATTCATTATATTATTTGTGGCTATTGTGAATGAAGGGTGTAGTTTGCCTAACTTCTTTCTCAGCCTGTTTGCCATGTGTATACAGAAGGGCTATTGATTTTCTTTTAGCTGATTTTGTATCCAGCCACTTTGCTGAAGGTGTTTATCAGTTGTAAGAGTTCCTTGATAGGATTTTTGGGGTCACTTAAGTATACTATCATATATTCCACAAATAGTGATAGTTTGACTTCTTCCTTTCCATTTTGTATCCCATTGATCTCCTTTAGTTGACGTATTGCTTTAGCGAGAACATCAAGAACTATATTGAGGAGATAGAGAGTGGACAGCTTACAGTCTCCACAATTTACTAAAACACTGTCCTCAGTTACAACCAAGGAGTTAAATATTCTAGCATATGAGGGGGTGATAATTCAAATTTAGGTTGCAAATTCTATTTCACTTGCATCACCAGCAATCTTGAATGATTTTAGGGTAATTTTAATGGCTTTGGTTCAAGCATGTTCTTGTTACTAAAATGAAATGATGAAGGCACTTAGTGTACTTATGTTTGAAACAGACCTGATAGGGTTGCACAAATGCCACACAGGGTTTTTATGCCTGGAGTTCTCAGTAAGCTATTCAGTTCTTCCATCCAGGTGACAGGTGGTCCATAATGTCCATTGTCCCAGAGATATCTGGTCATGGGGGCAGTCTAACACATTTGATTTAGATAAGGAGTATGTTTGTGGCGGGAGATGGGGAAGACCCCTGAAATCAGGATTAAGGCTGCCACAAAGCTCCTGATTCTTCACTGTATTCTTGTCAATAACAAATGGTGATAGAGCCAGCAAGTACACAGCCTGAACTTTCTATTTATATCTGCCCATTCCATTTGCTAGAACTGCAGACCGCTGAAGTCTCTGTTTCTGTCTGTCTGTCTGTCTGTCTGTCTCCATATATATATATATATATAATGTGTGTGTGCATGTTTGTATTTCCACATTAGTTCTATAATTATTCATAAAAGATGCCCAAAATTGGATTACCAAGTTAGCAAAAACTTTCTATCAAGTATGCTCAGTAATAAAAAAGAGCATAGTTGAATAAGATTATTCATAATGTGTCTACAATAATGAGACAATAAATTTGTGAAATCATACAGCACAATTGCAAATCTTCAGGCCCTAAGAACCATAGCTCAGTAGTCACACATCTGTAAACCTTGCATGTAAACATGCCCCTGACGTGTACAGTGGCAGGGGACTTTATGAGAGGCTGTTCTGATCTAATTACTTTCTAAATTCCACATTTGATTCTCTTGAGCATTTCAACTCTATTGTCTCCCTAAAGTGTTAAAAGTGTGAGCCAATGAGTAAAGCCATTACAAAATAGAAGTAATCAACAAAACCTTACAGCTCTCTTAAACCAGAAATTCACACAGTATTTCACAGAAACTCCCATTAATGCTAATGAGATTGGGTAGGTTACAGGCAGAAACTCTCCCGTACATTGATAGGTGAATAGTTCCCTGAGGTACTTACTTAGATGAGAGAACTTAATTTTCTCTCACTAATCCTCTCTGGATGAAAAATAAGAAACTGTGCTTCACAAATTAGATTTCTTTTTTAAAGTCACTGTCACAAATTCATACTGTTGGGATGAATAAATCAGAAGCCACACTGGGGTATTGACCAGGCCATTTTGAATCAGTCAGACCATTTTCCACTCAGAAGGTACCAGGTAGCCTATGTCTTAAGAAGTCAGATTTTCTTGGGGCTTTGAAAGAAAACCATTTAAATCCATTAGATCTTGCTTTTTTGTAAGATTCTAGGAAGGAAAAAAAAAAAAAAAAAAAGGAAGTGTGCAATTATGTGCAAGAACTAGTTAGGAAGACATAGAAATTCCTGATTGTTTTAGTGTGAATTGAAGAGTTCAGTCACTGATTTAATTAGCTGTCTAGGGAAGGAGAGATCATGAAGTGTTGAGGGAGAAACAATGTAGGGTTACTCAAAGGCTCTTACAATGTGATAGTACAGGTATAATTAAATTTCTGGGGCAGATGTACTTTGCGTGGTTTGGAAGAAAATAGCAACTTTCAACAGATCATCTGTATTTTAACGTGATAATGATCATTTCAAAACACAATGTGGCAGTGGATAATTCTTTACTGAAACAAAATACCTTCTCTTCTGCTAATGCTTTTCTTATGTATTTCAGTTTTCTAGTACGTATGTAAATCTGTAGTCACTGTGGCAATTCACACGTGAAGCCTTGTTTATTATGGCCCAAAAGAAAGAGGGTAGGTCCTCAGGAAGACAGATAAAATCAAACATCTCACTAAACCTTACAGCAGGAATTTTCTAAATGTCACCATCCAGGACATTGGTGTCACAAGGCTTCGTAGCACACTCAGTTTAGATTTTGTGGCATTAGAAAATATTTTAAATATAAACAGATCTCCAAGTGCCAAAATGCCTCAATTCACTTATGAAGGATTGTGTAAATAGACATTCTTATGTGCTGTTCTGGGGGAAGCCTCTTACCATTCCTGCTTTGACTACAGTCCAAATTACATTTCAGCATCAGCTGACACAGTTGGGCTAATTATTTGAATCTGTAGAAACTAAAACAGTTCCTATCTTTTAGACGTTAAATATTAGTGCCAATGCATGAGGTATTTTTAAACTACTTTAAAATCTACACTTGTAATGGAGACATCTGAGTCATTGATTAAATGAATGCAGCCAAATTTAGCAAAAGAAGAATTAAAGAGTACTGGAAACATGCTTGACCTCATTGACACTTACATCACAAAGGCAGAGCCCTCACGTCTGATGGACAATCTTCTATTTTTATTTTACTGTTCCTAGTGCATATATATTGTGAATGAAGATAAACCGTATTTTGAGACATGAAAATTCTCAAAAAATTCATGAGAATGGAACTATACATCATACCTCATCAGATCACAATGGAATGTGGCTATAATAAAATAGAAAACAGTTAAAATTCAATCCCTAATTACTTAAAAAAAATTTAAAATGTAGTGTTGAGTAAATACTTTATCAAAGAAGCAACCTAATAGAAATACGGTCTTATTTGAATTAAACAGGATAAAAATACAGAATATGCAGATTAAATAGTACTGAATGTATGGCATAGAGCAAAAAGGAAATACTTCAGATCAACTTTTGGAGAGTCAAAACCAAGTAACTGGAAAAGAAACACAAATTTAACTCAAAGTAAGAAGGAAGGATACAATAAAGATAAGATAAAATACAGAGATAGCATAAAATGCAAACAACAACAACAACAACAAAAAAAGATAAAGATCAATAAAACTCACAATGGTCCTGTGAAAACATCAGTGATAATAAATTCCTGTTGCTGGCCTGGTCAATTTCTTTCTGGGCCTGTACCACTTCTACAAACATGGTGGATGTTCCTAAGACCCCACAGGACTTTCTGCAAGAAATATGCAGCGTCAGCCCCTAAAGATAAAACAGTACAAGAAAGTCAAAGATTATTCATCTGACCAGTGAAAGAAAAGCTATGACAAAAAAAGGAATGGGATGGGTAGGCCATATTTTCCACACAAAGGCTAAAACTACAAAGAAGAGTGTGTAGAGGTTTGATTGTGTTGGGCATAACTTCAGATATAAAAGAATATTGGCTAGTAAGAGATGTGAGCATTTTGAACTAGGGGGTTACAAGGAGTGACAGGGCCACGTGACTCATTTCTAAGCTGATTATGTTATGAAAACAACTCATGCTTTTACTCACCTCAAAAGAATAAAAAAAAAAGGGGGGGGGAGGAAAATATCAAAGATAAAATTGGTAAGGTTCAAGAAAGAGTCAAATGAAATAGAAAAATAAGACCAAACTTGCCAATATCAAGAGTAAAAAGAGATTAGAACTTCAGAAAAAATGACAGCATTGGCTCGAGATCAGCGTTTTAAGAGCCAGCTCTGGATGAAAATCTTATTAAGCACAAGCCACACTTTAGTAAATATAATTTTAAAGAAGACACTGGTCTATTTAATTACATAAACAAAAGGCAGCCCCCTAATTAGCACCAGATTTGAGAAGCATTTTCATTTCACTTCTATAAATCCATCTAACTTTTTCATAGCATTTATTCAGCCTTAAACTATTTCAATTATTTGTAAACACCAATACTCACTTATATCTGCATACTAGCCCAAGGGATATGTCCCACGAAAGCCTTCACTTACCAGGAAACTGGGACAGAGAGGAGGACATCCTATTGGGACTCTAGATGAGAGAAGCATGGGAGAATAGCAAAGTAGAAGGATCCAGAGGGTCCTAGAAACCTACAAGTAGAACATTATGATAGGCAGATTTGGGCCAAGGGGTCCCGCTCAAACTAAGGCACCAACCAGCCAAGGACAATACAGGTGGTAAACTTTAAAACCCTTACCCAGATCTAGCCAATGGTCAGAACATTCTCCACAGTTGAGTGGAGAGTGTGATATGACTTTCTCAAGTACTCTGGTGCCTCACATTTGACCATGTCCCCTGGAGGGGGAGACCTGGTGGCACTCAGAGTAAGGACAGCAGGTTACCAAGAAGAGACTTGATACCCTATGAGCATATACAGGGGGAGGAAATCCCCCTCAGGAATACTCATAGGGAAGGGGAATAAGGAGAAAATGGGAGGGAGGGAGGAATGGGAGGATACAAGGGACGGGATAACCATTGAGATCTAACAAGAATAAATTAATAAAAAACTTAAAAAAAATCACCAGATTAAAAAAAAAAAAAAAACTATTTCAAGAGCACACACTCATTGTCCCATTGATATCTCTACCATACAACATGGACAGATCCTGTATTAAAAACATTCTCTTGCTTTTAGTTTTGAGTAGGTTCTAGAATTTCTAAAATATTTCTCTCACTTGAGAGTTATGACTCTGTCTAGCTGTTTCACTTTTTTCCTTTTACATGAATTTTAGGAGTTTGTTGACATTATATTAAAGCTTGGGTCCACAAGAATAGAGATTTACGTGGGGGAATCTCAATATTAAAACATTATATTTGTATCTGATCGTAGCTGTAGGCTTTGTGTGTTGATAGTCATTAGTATGAAATAAAAATGCTAAGTAAAATGACCATCAATTATTCATTACCTGCTTATTTCTTTAGTAGAGCCAGAAAGAAAAGATAATAGATCAAGATAGCTTTCATTACATAAAAGATAATAAAATGAGAGATGTAATTTATGGAACATTTTTATGTGCCAGTTTGTTCAACAATTTTTACTCGTTACTTAATTCTGATAACATCATTAAAACATGAATATAATTTTCATTGTTTCTTGAGAATATGATACTAAGGAAAAAGTTATCTTTTATAATTTAAGATTTAAGATGGGGAAAAAGTCATCCCATATATATAGTAAATATTAGAAATTTATGTATTCAACATGCATGATACATAGGAATTTAAATTTGTACAAACTATTTTATTATTTTATTAAAACTATTTACCCACTTTATCATCTATAATATATATATATCAAGATCTATAAAGCTATTATATATTATATTTCATCGCAATAGAAGTTTAGGAACATATTATAGCAAAAAGGTTACACTACAAGAAAAATGTATGACTGATGTCATTAATTTGAGCAATTATCAGGACAGTGATTTAGGTAAGGAATTGTTACATAAAATAAAAATTAGACATTGATCTCACGCTAAAGTAACTATGAAACATATATCTAACTATGCTACGCCATGTATATGAGCATATATGTCTAGAGCAAGGAATATAATTCCAATTACCTTTATATAAAAACTACATTTAAAGCATCATTCTGGGACCAAAAATATAATTAGACATAGAACCTTTAATTTGCAACATTTTCCCTTATAGTCTTGCAACAGCGAATTGCTTATAGCACATTAAATGAAGTGATTGTTTGTGCCTGGACTTTTTCATTTCTGATTTTTTGGAATTGCTTATTTTCCTTCTTGTCTTGAATTACCTCAGCTTATATTTGGATAAAGGGAATCACTAAAGAGCAAAACAAATCAGAAATAAAAATTATATTTCCTGTATTTCTGTTTCTGCCATCTCTTTTCAATTTTTTTTCTTTAATTCTGTGCTGTGGCATTATCAAACTGTAGACCTACAAAGGAGAGGCATGAAGCTGATATGGTTGGCATTACCTATAATTCTACCAATTTATTCTAAACTAGACTAGAAAATGGTAAACTGCCCAAAGAAATAATTAAGGTTTATTTAATAAGAAAACTGAAGTGGTTTCTGAAATATAGTATTGGAATTCAGCTATATCTAGGTACAAGTGTAATAAAATTGATGGTAGAAGACAACTATAATGTTAATTGAAAATATATTAAGACACCAAAACTGTCATCAGTTAATCGATGCAAAGCTCTAAGAATTGCTGTTTATTTACTGTGGATATATCTGTGGTTGAACTCAATCAGATACAAAGATGGTAATTGTTCCAGAACATGAGAATATAGAGGGAAATTATGAGAAATATGCAGATCATAGACACATAGCTAGAAAGATGTCCTTTCATAATTATTCAATTTCTGTGCATCCTGCCCCACCAGCGACATATAACACCATTTTGATACCCTGAGATTATTGTGCTTCTGAGGATGCAAGGAGTCTATATGTGTCAAAATGTAATTTAAAGTGTCCCGAAGACACTTACTGGAGGAAGCATCCTTGATTTACTGTGCACTAGCAGAGACAGATGAATAACTGTCCTTTGGTATGAATGGAGAACTGATTTAGGGACTATATAGCAACTGATTGCTTGGGAGATATTAAAATGGAGTAAAGTCTCAGATCTTGTGCAGGGATATTGAGCTATCTTGAGGTGATATTTTTCTTTAAAAATAATAATAGAACACTAGTTGGTGCATTTAAATGTGTGGATGCTGAAAGTTTATTAAAAAGCTCTGCTTTGACACCATAATGCAAGGGCTTTTTAAGAAGATAGAACTGAAGAGTAAACCGCGGTATGAAAGGGAACCAAATTAAGACACAGACATGATAAGTAAACACAGACCAACACATTTCTGATCCTAAACGTATCTCCAGAACCCACTAAAGGCAGCAGTTAAAGGTAAAAGCTACCAAAGTACAGAGGGTGGGGGGAAGAAGGATGGAAAGAGAGAGAGATGGAAAGAAGAGAGAACAGACATGTTTAGCTGTCCTGTTAGAAGAGAAAACAAAAGCAGCAAGCAGAGAAAGATCTAAACATTGGAAGGGAAAATCAAATCAGTGGCTTTTCTGCCTCATCCATCTGCCAGCATCCAGACAGCACACGGTGGAATCCAATAGAGAGAAAACAAGATTGGGCAACTTCAGCAGAAACACATCCTCTCCATTTTTAAAATAATGAAAACAGCAACAGAGGCATGACAAGGAACCAAATGGAAGAAACACCCAGGGAAATTGCACTGGGGATGGTCAGGGAGGCGGTGAAGGGAGTTTATTCATTGGAATGAAAATTCAGCATGGCTGGACCAGGCTGCATGGATCAATGAGCTGGAAGAAATGGGCTGGGGAAAAAATGTGAATCTACTAATGATCGCATTTGGTCAAGCAAGAAAACGGATGCTGGGACGCTTGAGAAGTGTGGGTCTGGGTGTTGAAGTAGGATAATAAGACTGTTTAAATTCCTAAGCATGGCACTCACCATGCTCAGCATCTGCACAATGGATTCTTCTCACAGCATCTCTCCTGGGCAAACTGGCACTGCTCTGATGTTTCTGTCACAGCTGTCCTTGGGAGTCAGGCTGGACAGATACCTGCCAGAGGTTTGGAGTGACTTAGATACTCTGACCCATGCCACTCACCAACCTGTTTTCTACCCTCTCTTTTTGCTCACTCAACTCTGGCCACTCATCAGTGCTGCTGCAGCTCACAAGGTCACACATCATAACTTTGTCTTTGTGCTTGCTGCTGATGCGGAGACACTGTTCTCTCCAGGCACCTCCCACATACATCGCCTTAGCTATGACCATTTCTCTATCTACATGTGCACACAGTTTACCATCACACTGTACATAGCACACGCCAATGTTTAAGGAAACATTCCAAGTTTTTGGTAAGTCCTCCCATAAAAATACAACTCCTAATGTCTGGTTTCCTCATTACTCAGTTCCAAGCCAGTGGAAGATAAGATTGTGTCAGGAAAGAAGCTAATAGTTTTCTCTACAAGTAAAAATCTGACTGAAAGAGTAGTATTCAACAGTCTTCAAGCTACAATGAGGCACACTGAAGACTTCATCATGTCAAGAAATATTAGTAGATATTGCACACGCATTATTTTCCGTTGAATCTTGTTTCAAAACTCAACACATTAATATCACCTCAAATGCAATAAAGATGGCAAATATAGCTTAAAGGTATCTTTTAAATCATGAAATTACATTACCAGAGTCATGAGCTACTAAGAAATTAATTTTTTCACATCTAATTCCAACTTTCTCTTCAAGAAGGCCTCAGAATACTAACTATTTCCACTCACTGTCTTCTTCATCACCCATTTTCAAATATCATTTGTGAAGCATTCTTTGATGGCCTTTCTTGAGACACATTCATTTCTCATTACGTCTTAAGCTTTGCAAGGAAACATAGACAAATGGCATTTAGAAATGGGACCTAGTCATAATTATTGTCATCTTAAATGCTGGTGAGTCCATTCAGTGTGAAAGTGTTTGCTGTGTAAGCATGAGGACCCGAGTTTGAATTTCTACCACTCACATGAGAACCAGGCATATTAGTGTGCAATTGTGATGTCAAGATTAGGAAGCAGACTTGTAGATCACAGAAGCTTTGAGACTAAGCCAGTTGACACCAAGTGCTAGCTCCAAGTTTTGTAAGAGGATATATGTATCTATACACAGACACACACACACACACACACACACACACACGGGACTGGAGAGATGGCTTACTGGTTAAGACACTCACTGCTCTTCTGAAGGGCCTGATTTCAATTCTCAGCACCCTCATGGTAGCTCACCACAGTCTGATGTTATCTTCTGGTGTGCAGATATATGCAGACAAAAAATACCCAAATGCATAAATAAATAAATCTTTCAAGAAAAGATTAGCCTAAAAATATATTTAAAGACAATAGATATAGTTATAACTTCTGTCCTATGCACATTCACACCCACACACCCACAATGCACTCACACATGCACACATTCATACATACACATGCACATGTGCATATATACACACAGACACTCGTGAATATATACAGCCAAAAATATACAATAAAAAGTGTGTTATTGATGGGTTTCATCATCCTGGAAACATGATTGCACTTTCATACAAACCTAGTATTTAGGCTGCTCCTCTTCTGGGGTATGTAGTTTACACTATGCTATTCATGGTCTGTTGACCAAAATCTCATTGTGGCGTACATGATTACATATAAGAAATGGCTATTGTCTATCTGTTTAATGCAAAAATTTTCCCATGGCTAAGCATATCAAGTAATCACATAGTCCTTCAGTGTTGCCTAATTCTTGCCTTGATCTGTTACATTCCTTGATTCTTATTTGCCTGCTCTTCCTATATTTCTGCATCATGCACCTTTATCCTTGTCTCCTTGTCCCCTTTGCCTCCTGCAGGCATGAGAAACACTGATAATGCACCCTCAGAAGGAGGGGACATGATAGGAAACAAGCTTTTATGATTTCCAAATGTGTGTTCATCACTTTCCTGATAACAAGGGAACGAATGAGCAGGACAGCCATACTTAAGAATGAGTGACAGCTTCAATTGCATTGCTTGCCCATGCTTGTCGATCAGAGCCAAATTCCCGCCTTTGGCCATCTTCCCTTGAACAACAATTTGTATAACAATTATGAGCATGGGTTTGGAGCAAGAGAGACCTGGATTCTTAATCTGACTTGACTGTTTCTTCAAGTTAATTTACGGTTTGTCCTTTGCTTGGACTCAAAAATGGGGTATTACAAAGACTTCTTCAAGGGATTGTTAAAAGGAGTAAAAACAAACAAACAAACAAACAAAAAACCCCAAAGACATTTAGTTTTCTTAACAATATGTCAATCTATAAAAGGAATTAGTGGCATTCAAAGACAACAGAGGTGCTGATCCCTACCTCTGGAGGATTTTTAGAAATAGAGCAGTGGGAGAGGTTGAAGAGAGAGAATAGGGTAGGAGAGGGAGATCCAGAGAAAAATGGTGGTCATCAGACCTGGGGAGAATGGGTGTGGGAGGACAGAGGGCTTTCAGAGAGAAGAGATTCTATGAGGTAAGCTATCTCTGTTACAAGCTGGAGACCTATGACAGTGTATGCTCCTGGGAGAATACAGGGGTGACTTTAGTTGAGAATCCTAGTAGCAAGGGTCATGGAGACTGAAGAAGCCATCTTTTAACTAGACAGGACTCCTAATGGAGAGAGGATAACACCAACCCATCTACGATAACTTTAACTCAAAATTTACCCTGCCTACAAGAAGTGTAGGGATTAATATGGAGGAGAGATTGAGCGAATGGCCAGCCAATGACTGGCCCAACTTCAGACCCATCTGATGGGAGAGAGCCAACTTTTGATTATAGTAATAATACTGTTATACTTTCAGACAGGAGCCTAGCACAGCTGTTATCTAAGAGGCTCCACCCAGCAGCAGATTGAAACAGATGCTAAGATTCAAAGCCAAACATTGGATAGAGTGCAGAGAGACTTATGGAAGAGAGTGTATGTGGGGTTTGGGGGGTGGCAGATAGAAAGAAGAAGGCAGGACTATCACAAGAAGACCAACACAGCCAACAAACCAGAATGCAGGGAGCTTATGGAGACTGAAGCACCAACCAAGGACAATGCTTAGACTGCTCCTAGGCCCCCTACACAGATGTGACCGATGAACATGTCAGTCTTCATGTGGGTCCTCTGGTAAAGGGGTAAAGGGGTAAAAGGGGAAGAAGATGTGCTCAGACCTGATGTGACTTGATGGAGCGGGGGTGTTTTTCTGAGCAGTAGGGGAGGGGGAATAGAGGGAGGAAGGAGTGAAGGCGGGGCTGGAAGGAGAGGAGAGAGGACGCTACAATCAAGAATAAAAGTTAGTTAAATATAAATAAATAAATAAATGAGCCACTTAAAAATACTCATTTTTTCTTTTTTTTTAAATTAATTTATTCATATTACATCTCAATGATTATCCCATCCCTTATATCCTCCCTTTCCACCCTCCCTCCTATTTTCCCTTTACTCCCCTCCCCTATGACTGTGACTGAGGGAGCCTTCCTCAATGCTCTTTTAATTTTTGAAGACTGTGTAGAATTTTTCTTTTGAAATCTATCATTCTTTTTTATTAAATATTTTTACATATTATATATATATGTATATATATATATATATAAATTACCTGCACCAAAAAGAACCATGGAACAATCAGGAATTATATAAATGTTACATTCCTAGTGTTTTGGCTATTTATATTTGGCAGCCTTGAAGAAAAACTTTTTTCTATCTTGGTGAGTCCAAAATTCTATCCATCTATCATATCTCATCATTATAAACTTTAAACATCTACCTAGATCTAAAAACACCTTAACCGCTAAATGACTAAGCTTAGTTGTAAAACTGAACTATCTTGTCTTCAATCCATCAGAGACTTGAGGAAAAAAATAAAATTACCTGAGTATCCAGGGAGTGCAGCTTAGCAGCTTGCCAAATGAGAGGATGATAGAGACAGTTTGCTGCCTGAACAGTTACCAAAAACTCTCTATAACATTGGAGCACCATTTTCAACCTTCTGGCCCAGTACATCTGACAGACATATCTGTGAGGCAGAAACTATTGAGGACTTGCTTACCCTGTTGAGTTTGGCTGACAACTCTGCCTGCATCCAAGCTTGCCAATTTTTAGGCAGAATTTTGTCTGTGGTAGAAATAAGGACATTTTAGCTAGTGGTTTATTTGCCACGTATGAAGCCATCTTCAAAATGAGATTCTTTGATTCTCATCATCCTCTTTGAGGTAGGCTGCGTGTTGCCAGGAGTTAATCTGTCTCCTTGTCAGTGAACCTTTAAAATAATAAAAAACATTTTTAAATGCCATATTCTGTACGTCTCTGTTTTTGAAGACCTTATCTAACTATTTTACTTTGTCTTTCTATAGGATCACATCTGTCTGTTGCACCTAAGATGTACTTTCTTGGGATAAAAATAGACTACTGATATGACCATGATTTAATCAACTAAATATTAACTTGTATAACTTATTTATTCTAGACATCCTGAAATGACACTTTCAAAGTACTGGAAGTAAACCTTATAATATAATTGATTTGTATAGGTACACTGCCTCATATTACAGTAGAAATAGATTTGACGTGTATAAAGAATAATCTTGAATTTGAATTCTACACCAATGTATCAAAGTCAAACCTATCTTGCATAAATATACAAAATTCTATACCAATGAATTAAGAATAGCCTTAATGGAGAGTAACGGTTAAGGCCTTAAGTTGAGGAGTAGATTCAATAATCTACTTTTTTGTCCTGTCATCCTTATATATTCTTCCTATATTCCATACCTATCTCCATACCTAAGAAAGAACGATAAAGGAAGAAAGAGAAATCCCTGAGTCCAATCTCATTTTTCTTCTGAATAAGCACAATAAGAACTTGTAACAAACTCTCAAAAAATTAAACATCCATATCCCAAGAAAACAATCAAAATCCTACCCGATCCCCCGAAGGGAAATGGGAAGCTCTTCTTTGTAAGGCTTCTTCTGAGTGATTTGGGATGAGTAATACCTTTGTAGGGGCCCAAATACAATTGCGAAAATGCTTAAGCAAACTAGGAATAATAAATAAATAAATAAATAAATAAATAAATAAATAAATAAATAAATAAATAAACAAACCATTTAAAATACTATTTTATTTTGGAAGACAGTGTAGAATTTTTCTAAATGCATTCAAGTCCATTTATTTATTTGCTTGTTTTATGATTAGGTGAAATCTCCTTATGGAGACAGGAAACATACTACTATTTTTCAGAGAGTTTAAAAGGATGGGAGTAACCACGGTGAACTGTTTCACATTTCATTTCATCAGGTGCTGTAACTACCAGTTCCCTCAGTTTGTCATTTTTTCTCCTAAGCAAGATTTTATTTATTTCCTGATTATGAGCTATATATAGGGTCTCTCTGTGATTTGCCTGTACAGCAGCCATATCATTGATTATTTTCAAATAGGATATACTCCAGAAGTACTCACAGACAAGTGGATCAGAATGTGACTTTATAAGGCCATGGAAGAACTAATGACGGGCTACATGACCGACACAATGAAGAGCCCTCCAGTATTCTGCAGCCTCCTCTTCCTTTGTGCCTGTGAGATGTTCTAGCAGATGACAACGTACTACTTGTCTGGAGCCTGGCATCAAAGAACATCATTTTGCCCAGATATGAAAATAATTTGATCAATAGTGTGGGTCTGTCATGAAAGTAACAAGTATGACAAGATAAGCTCAAAACAAGACCTGGGAGCTTCAACGCTAATCAGTATCTTTATCAACCAACAACCTTTGTTTGTCTGTTCTTTGTAGCAGGGAGAACTGAGTATACCTCAGGTGACCATGCTTGGACACAACATTTAGAAGTTGTCTCCTAGTTTCCACCCTGCTTTGCCTAATACAGTACTTCCTGGGCTAATGTTGTTCTTTTGTTTGTTTGTTTGTTTTTGTTTGTTTGTTTGTTTGTGTTTTTTTTGTTTTTTTTTGGTTTTTTTTTTTGTTTTGTTTTGTTTTTTGCTTTTTTGAGACAAGTTTTCTCTGTGTAGCTTTGGCTGTCCAGGACTCACTTTGTAGACCAGGCTAGTTTCAAACTCATAGAGATCCACCTGCCTCTGCCTCCCCAAGGGCTGGGATGACAGGTGTGGGATATCGCACCTGGATCCTAGGTTAACTTTGTAAACAATCTCTAAGAAACAATAAGTATAAATGACTTCTGAGCTCTAGGACTTTCTTTCTTTCTTTTCTTTCTTTCTTTCTTTCTTTCTTTCTTTCTCTCTCTCTCTCTCTCTTTCTTTCTTTCTTTCTTTCTTTTCTAAAGACTAAAGAGGTGCTTTCCTATTCAGCACATAGCAGTCCTGAAAAGAGGCTCATGTCACATTAAGACCCTAAAATATGTGCCACTGTAGTCATGGGCCCCTTAAAGTGTTGCGATTTGTGTAATAAAGTAGTATTAACATGTGTCATAGGTAACAGAGTATAAAACGTCCCTGATGTAATTTGAGAGTTGGATGATATAAACAATAGACTCATCCTCTAGATCCGGAAGAATATCTAAAAATCCTCACTGTCATATCATGTTTTCAGCCCAATTGATCACATTTTTTAGAGTACCTTGAAAAAACAATGAGTTAAGTAAATATTTGGCTATGGGAAAGAGTAAGATCACAATCCCTAAATACTACTGAAACTGGCTCACTTGGATTGTCTGCAGCAACTGATACTTAACTAAAGACTGTGAAAGTCACAAGCCTATTAAAAACTTCAGCTACAGTTTGGTGAAACTTCCCAAATGCTAATTAAGTACCTTAAGACAAAACTAATATCGAGAGTCATCCACACTTGGCCTATAACAATGTCTGAACTATGCTGTGTTAGGGGTTTGAGAGTTGCCTTACCAATTAAGAGCACTGACTGGTTATACTGAGGCTCTGGTTCAATTCCTAGCACACAACTTCCTGTAACTTTAGATACCTGGGATCTGCATACATATGTACACATATACTTGCAAATGTACATATATATATATATATGATGAAATTTAAAAATAAATCTTTAAAATATATACTTTAAAATGTTTTGAGTGAATGATAAAATTTATGTTACCATTTTGATTTTGTTATTCAACTTAGTATGATTATTTTAAAAGCAAATAAGGAAATCATAAAAAGCAAATAAATGGCCTGATCTTAAAACAGCCACAGTTGGTTCTTAGCACATTAATTAGAATTGCTTCAAATAGGTAAGAGTCCTATTGTGTTTACTTTTTAAAAATCTTATTGTGTTGCCGAGGGAACTTTTCTCCTAAATTTATGTTTCTGTGAGACAGGATTTGTGGTGTGGAAAATACAGATTTTACCCACCCACTGGGGAAACAATTTTATCAATTCCCAAAATAATCTTTGTTAGTAGGACTATGAAGACAGTGAGACTGAAGGAAATTTTACAGATTGGTTTAGTGTTGGGATTCAAGTTTCATTACAGATTATCTGTGGAATACTGGAGAAGTTACACAGAAACAACCATCATATTGTAGCAAATGGTCATGCTGCTAATAAATGTACAACATTGCTTGATGGCAACCAGTGCAAATGACCTTTAGGTGACTGTGTTTATGTAGGTAAGCAGTGGTTTGAGGAAGCATGACAGTTCTCATACAGTGAAGAAAATAGCACCTAAACTAACTCAGATATGTGCAGAAAAATTAATGACAGACAGAAAAAGCACTTTGCACAATATGGAGCAGGATGTTCTGAAGCCTACGAGAAAAAGAACCTCCTCCAGGAGGGTGGAATTACAGAGCTAGTCCTCAAGAGTGTCTGCTATTCCCAGCCTGGGCATCTCATGCAAATGTTCACCTCGTTGGAGGTTAGACTTGATAAAGGAGCAATGACTGCTGAGTATCCTTCATTCCTCTCAGGACATGTTGGTTACTGCAATTGTCTTGCTCTCATGATGCATCATTTGGTAAGTATGTAATGTAGAAAAAAATAGTTGTCTAATACTGTGCAGCTGCAATGTAGAGAGGTCACACTCAGATTTGATGAAAAAAGAAAAAAAAAAAGCATTCATGTACATTTGCTTCATAAAACCTCCATGGCCTTGTTGAAGAGAGAAAGAGAATTTCTGGCAGAAAAATTAGACCTAATATTTTTTAGAGTTAATATTTTAATAATGAACTGGAATTAAAATGGTGGCCAAGTTTATCATTTCTCAGTGTACAGATGTCTTTTTTTGTTTTGACTTCTGGAAAAGGAAGTTTGAGTCATATTCACAATTGAATGATACCTTATGGCTGGTGTTATACAAACCAATAAAACTTATCAATGTGAGTTTTTGAGGTAAAGTTAGTAAAAAATTGTTACTCTGTTCCTTCTGCGTGTATTATGAAGTTATTGTGTTAAGATGGCCAGATAACAAGAGCACAACATGTGGATAGCGGGTAGTGTCCATAGAAAGCTTCCATCCACACTTGAACTTACAAACAGGAAACTGATACTATTGTACAAAGCACAGTAGTTTGTATTCATCTGTTTAAAGTATTTTCAGATGTAGTAAAAATCAATCAGGAAACTGGGACAGAGGGGAGGGCATCCTATTGGGACTCTAAATGAGAGACGCATGGGAGAATAGCAAAATAAAAGGATACAGCGGGTCCTAGAAATCTACAAGTAGAACAATATGATAGGCAGATTTGGGCCCAGGGGTCCCGCTCAAACTAAGGCACCAGCCAAGGACAATACAGGAGGTAAACTTTAAACCCCTACCCAGATCTAGCCAATGGTCAGAATATTCTCCACAGTTGAGTGGAGAGCGTGATATGACTTTCTCATGTACTATGGTGCCTCACATTTGACCATGTCCCCTGGAGGGGGAGACCTGGTGGCACTCAGAGGAAGGACAGCAGGTAGCCAAGAAGAAACTTGATACCCTATGAGCATATACAGGGGGAGGTAATCCCCCTCAGGAACAGTCATAGGGGAGGGGAATAATGGGAAAATGGGGGGGGGGATGGGAGGATAGAAGGGATGGGATAAACATTGAGATGTAACAAGAATAAATTAATAATAAAAAAAAAGAATAAAAAAAAATCAATCAAAGAGATGGGGAAATTTCCCAAATATATTTTATAAACTCAATAGTATGTTATAAGCGGTAAGAAAACTTTGAATATAAAGCTTTACAGCATATATCTCTTAAAAACATGGGGACAAACACCTCAGAAACAAATGTACTCTCAATATGAATCCCACAACACATGAAAGCACAAGTTCAGTTAGGATCCACAAAGGAATGCAAGGAAACTGCTACACCCTCACAGTGCCTCTAAAGCCTTTTGTGTTTGGGCTTCATTGTCAGCCTTTGGCAACACTGGGGTCGGGTGGAATCCTGAGAAGGCGATGTCTCCTAGAGAGCAGCGATGCCCTTGGGGAATGACCTTGAGATTATGAGACTCTAGTCAGTCTTTACAGCCCCTTTGATTCCCAGCTTTCATGAAGGGAAATGTTGATTCTGCCATGTTTACTTTTTGAACAACAGTCTCAAATCAACAAGGCTAAGTCACCAGGAGTTGTCTGATTTGAAACAGAGAGCCCAGGAAAACCCTGCCTCCTTTATGTTTCTCAAGATTTTGCCACAGTAACTAAGAGCTGACTTGTATTATGTATCTGATAAAATTATAATATCCCAAATATGTAATGCACTGAGAGAATTCAAGACTAAATACATATATATAATGCACAAAAAATGGCAACAAACTAAAGCAGATATTTGTCCAAGTAAGACGAATTCCCAATAGGATAAATGTTCAGAATCAACTATCATCACAGAAATACAAATTCAACCTCCAATGCAGTTCACCTCATACTTGCACAAAGAATTATTATCAAAATAATGAACAATAAGTTTGGTGAGAATGAAGAGAAAACTGAGCCCCTACATTCTGGTGATGGAAATACAAATTAGGATATGACATTAAAGAGTACATATTTTTGTTTTTGTTTTTGTTTTTTTGGGCAGGGAGGGTGAGCAAGTATTTCCAGGCCAAAAAAATTTTTTGTTTGTTTGTTTTCATTTGTGATCCTTTGAGTCCAAAGCTATGATTTTTATGATTCTGTTCCATTTACGTGATTATAACATCATGAGTTATTCCATGTGCTCTGAAATGCAATAATGACAATAATTAATAGTAGTAATCAAAAGTCAGCTTTGCCCTTTAAAAAAAGAGAACAATAAACAATGCTGCTTGAAGCACCTCCTCCTAGGGTCAGATTTAAAATTATGACTGTGCCAATTCATACCCTGAACTGCTTGGTGCAGAGAAAGTTCGTTGCTTATAAAACATGGTTTTATACATGGTTTCCTTAGGGAAATGTGATGGCTGGTTTTAAATACCAACTTGCCACATTTTAGAATCACTTGAGCAGAGAGCCTCAGTGGAGGACTGGTCTAGATCAAGTTGGCCTCGGTACAAGTATTTGAGACATTATGTTGATTGTCTTAATTGATGTGGGAAAACCCACCCGAAAATGTTAAATGAAGTTCGTTTTAGAATAGGACAGAACTCCCCAAAAAAAAACCTCTTGAAATGCTTCTAAACATACTTCTGCCGCTTTGTGTCACATATTGTGAAAAGTGCATTAGGGTTAATGATTACAAAATCAAAAATGTTAAATAATTCTGAGCATTGGGGAAAATATTCTACTTTCTTAAGTATCAAACATCTAGCCATGATTTAATTCTGTGCACAAAAGAAATCAAGACAGCTCATCACACTAATAAACAAATGGATGGCTTCTGTCTTTTGTAAGTGGTAAGTTAATATGGACATCAAAGACTTTATTTAAAAATAAGTTCTCTATGATTTAGTATCAGTATATATGTATATGTGTATATATATACACAGTAGTATATATATGATTTGTAGACCGCTTTATATAGCATTATGTCTTAGGAAACATAAAATTCTCACATGGAAACTCTTAAGCAGCCTTGGTCTCGACTATAGTGAAAGTGGCACAGAAGAAAAGGGAATAAAAGACTAGCTCGTGGTATGAAGAGACACACTGGAAACTCCTGTGGAAGGAAAGATAATTTTTTAGAAAGTCAAGAGACTGTACAAACTTTTCTATTTGCAGAGCTAGGAATTTGCAAAGGTCTTGGGATTTATCCCTTGCAAATGTCAAGGGTCTTATGCTATCTCCTCATTGTGGAAAACTTGAAAAATACAGATGTACCCAAATGTCACTTAGAAGTGGGTATGAATTCCATCTACATTATAATTACATTTTTAAAACATTTCCAGTGTCCTCCCCACAATATTCTTTTCCCTGGCACATACAGGAACTTATGTTTCCAAGCCCTACCCCTTATTTCTCCTAGATTGTCTGGTGAGGAGATTTCCACTGTCCCCTAACATTTCTCTAGTTTTTCATGCTTCTAATTTTGCATTCAGATTGACAATTTGGTCTGTTAGCGTTTCACCTCCTCCCACTTCACACAGGGAGAAGCAGGTTCAGGACATCTCAAAGCTGCTATTTCTCCAGATCTCTGTTACGGACATGCTAATATGAATGACCCAATGTTTTCAAATGATAGTTTTAGATGCTCTTCAGAGAAATCTGTTTTGTTGTTATTGTTTGTTTGTTTCACATTGTGTCACTGTACTTAAAAAATATCACAGTGGTTCTCAGCCTTCTTAATGCTCTAACCTGTTAGTAGAGTTTCTCATGTCATACTGATTTCCAACCATAAAATTATGTCTATTGATATTTAATAATGGTGATTTTGTACTGTTGTAAATATGTGAATATTTTTGGAGATAGTAATTTAACAAAAAGTCATGGTCCAAAGTTAGTCCCACTGCAGTATTCCAATCCTCTCAGGAGAAAAAAAAAAGCCCTGTCTTAATTGGGCTCATAGGTCTCTGCACACACGAGCATATAGGGTACATAGGGTGTAACCTTTTCTCCATTTATATATTTTTCATCAATTTTCCTTTTTTATTATTTTTTCATATACGTTTATCTTATTACACATAAATACAAAAAACTACATACATCAAGAAGAATCATGAAACAATCAGGAATTATAAAAATGATACATTTATAATGTTTTGGATATTTGAATTTGGCAGCCTTGAAGAAAATATCTTTCCTGTCTTGGTGAGTCTAAAACTCTGAGTGTAAATCAATATCTATCATATCTCATCTCCATCAACTGAAAGCATCTATCTGTATCTAAAAGCATCTTAACCTCTAAGAGTGATTGTAAAACTAAACTATGTTCATTTATATCTTAACTAGTCAAGACCTGTCATCTTCTTCTGGAACCTATGGAATATCCTCCCACATAGGTGGCTCTGCCCAGCCAGGATTGCATGCCACAGCCAGATAAACACTAACTAATATATGAATCAAACTTTCACCACACAGTTCTCTTTGGCAATATCTTGTAATTTTCCCACAATTTCTTACTGACCCCCGTCTTTTATCTGCTTCTTGTTATGTATATGACTTGCCCATTTTTGTCTCTAAAATGTATTTATTCAGTCTATACATGCACCTCATAGACAATTGATTATTAGAACCATCTAATTATTTTTGCTTGTTTGCTTGCTGCCCCCTCACCCCTGTCTAATTCTTTACAGTAACAAACATATTCTTTACTTTGGGGTTGTCATGGGGTATTCACCCCCATTTTTCCCCATGAAAGTATTTTATAAATTTTTTGCAATATATTTTATTGAAAGACAAGATTTATTTTATTTATAATTATGTGAGTCAGGAGCTATACACTGGTGAATGCAGGTGCTCATCACCTCCACAGAAGGGTGGCCAATCTATTGTTTCTGGAGTTGCAGGTAGTTGTGGGACACCAGTGAGGGTACTGGTAACCCAACTTCCATTCAGTACAAGGGCTGTAGCACTTCTAATAGCCGAGCCATAGCTCCAGCTCCAAGGTTATTTTTCATATGTAGCTGCCTAGCTCTTCTATACTGTCCTATTACACCAGACAGTTCCAGGCATCACATTGACGTTGGTATTACTTACTTGCTGTATAGACTTCACTTGATTCCAGAAAGTCTCCATTGTCCAGCATGTAGGAGACAACTAGAAAATGACTTTCAGTTGTTTGTGATGCAAATGTCTAATGTTCAGAAACCTCCCTTGTTATCTGAACATCAGCCATCAATCAATGCAAAACTTCATGAAGATGGGATGGCAGACGTCAAGCTCTCTGCCTTGGGAAGTAGGAAGTTGTGAGCTTTCCCACTGCTTTCTATACACAGGGAAGTATAAACAGAGAAATGTAAAGTGTGAAAAGATATTCCCAATAACAAATTGAAATATTCTTTCGATGTCCTATATGTGTCTGTAGATGGACTAATAAAAGCTTTACAAGTAGAATTATCAGTAGATGGTACAATGTTGGATGGGGATTATATTGGAAAGCATTCTGAGTATAATTCCTTACAGTATTTTTTATTGCTTAAAATGGGTTAGCTTTTGTTTATCTTTAATTATGTAGGAGATATTATCCATTTAATTAAAGATTGATCATAATAATTACATCATCCACATAGTGCACATTATTCATTTAACCTTTACTTTCAATAACACATAGATTATTTCAACTTTCCCCTTTATGATACTCTAATAGAAAATTGTCAAAATAATTGTCTAATAGGGATAGTCATTCTCACTTGGGATAATTTGTACTGGTTTTCTAACAGAATTTTTTGTGTACACATAAGAAGACACATTGCTAGAAGCCATTCTTCTTCTTTGTCAGTTCTCAGTGACCATATCTGATTTAGTAAAATAGAATTTAACTTAATAGATTTGAAGATATCCATTTACGGCTACTATGAAAATTTATAATTTTGCTCAAGTTGCCTTGAGTCTTGGTTTCCCCATTCTAATAATAACTCCACTATCTGTTTTAGCAATACAGAATTTTTTATTTGTAGCAGTTTGGCTTTTTACTTGTGATGTTATCTACTAGCTATCTCTCCCTTTTGACGAATGAGAATACATCAAGGATGGAAAAGCATGGACAAATAATCATCCAAAAATTTCAAAAGATGTTTCATATGGATGTGCATAAGTACATGCATATTGGGGATCATCATAGAACAGAATTGGCTCCCAATATGCATGTTAACTGGTATACATTTGTATATATTTCTATATGTTAATTTCTGTATAATGAGTATGTGGTAAACTATCTATTTATGATTACCTTAATGTATATCTGTCTAGGGATATTGTTATGACAAAATGTCTAGGCAGCAAAGCTCTAGTGAATTAAAGAAAGAAAAGACTGAGGTTCTACTGAAGAATTTGCTCAGGAGACAAGTAAATGGGAATTACCCAGAAGCTCCTGTCTGCCATGTCTGGTATAGCGTAGAGATGTCAGTGTCCTGTAATGAGATGACCTCGCCCAGTCCAGCAAGGTGCAGCTATCTCCTGTATGGGTTTTCATAACAGTGGGTTGGAGAGAGAGAGAGAAGACATGCTTTATTGTAAGGGAAATGAACAGCCAGTATCTGGGAGAGAAAGAGCCTAAAATGACAGGCCAGCTTTAAGAGACCTTTTGTTTGAGTATATATTTTTCACCTAGAAATGGACACAATTACTGAAAATTAGAAAAGAAGCCAGGCTTTATGCAATGAAATGAGATAATTTCCCAGCCCAAACAAGTGGGCTTACATTGAAAAGAAGGCCATTAAAATATACCTTCACAGTAAGTTAATGGGGGAGAAATTCAATTTGAAAATGAGAGAACATTTTCTGATAGAAAGGGCACATGGTGGAACAGTATGCTTAATGAGGTACAGTAGATATATTCCAGTTTAATCTAGATCATTTTAGATAATTACAGAAAAAGCTTAGGCTGTCATTTTCCTCCAACTTCCCCCCTCAGACCAAGTATTTTTCTGGACTATGAAAAACATAAACAGAAAATGCACTATGATGCTATTATTTGTTATTTTGTATAAAGTCTTTGAGTAAAAAAAACCAAATAGTTCAAAGAGGTTTTTCCCCAAGATAGATGTCAGTCAATGAAAGAATTGCATTGTTGTCCAATAATGTTTTGACAACTGATGCTTATACTTCTGTTCAAAGGATAAAAGCAATGTGGCTGGTTCCTAAAATATACATATAATAAAAGAGTTTAAATTGAGTTGCCCTATAAGAAGGGAGACAATGCCATAAGCAAGGCAAATGAAAACTACAAAAACTGATGCATGTTATCTATTTTTGAGTTGCTTGTTACTGGGGTTCCACACCTTTACAAATTGCAGGCTAATGGTTCTTTGGTCACCTTCCAGAACTTGGTGTAAGACCCTATTGCTAAACCACTGCATATATGAGTGATAAGACATACTGATATGAAGCTACTACCAACTTAAAAACCTCATTCATGCTGTCTAGATTTTATAGTGCTGGAAGGTTCTATGCATGCTACCAAGCAAGAAAGTACCCAAACAGATACCCAGCTATTATTCCTGTGACTTACAGCCATGTTTGGATTAACACAATACCCACTGGTACAATAGTGTGTTATAGGAGTAAATAATCATGTTTTGATTGGATTTAATGTCAAATTCACAAGATGGAACTTATAACTGGCACTGTTAACTGGGCCAAGAATCCATTATGTATAAATCATAGACCCTACGGGAGAACTTGTTACTATTATTCTGCTAAATGGCCATTAATCTGCTCCATAAATACTTATCTTTACACCCATAATTTCGTGCATTTCTCAACCCTTATCAGAACAGCTTATTTTTAATCATAGTTGACAATTAATATAACCTCATCACTGCCCAACATACATAGATTAAGAGACTGTGGACTAGATAGCCCTAAGTCGCATATGTATATCATAACCTCTCCCTACAAGGATCAGGAATCCTCATGGAACAGGAGGCAGCAAGATAAAAAGAGTCAGAGTAATGGACAATTAATGTAAAGCAATGCTTTCTAGATATGATTGGACTATTGCATAAATTTACAACATCTGTGAGTGCCTGCACAAGACCTGAACAAGATCTTGTCAGCCAAATCCTAGTAGGGACTGGAGTGAGGCTCACCAAGTCATACTTGTGGCTTAGGAACTATTGGCAATTGGTGGCTGCCGGAGGAGGGTGCCTCAGTTTCCTTGAGGGATGTAGTTCCACTTTATGGCCCTAGACCCACGTACATATTAGTAATACCAAAGATAATCAGTTGGTCTAAAATCTACAGCCTATGTGTTAGTACAGGAGAATTGTGTGCAGGTTTTGGGGTGATTTGGAAAGGCAGGGATGTGTGTTGGGTTTGATCAAAGTGCATTATATGCATGTTTGAAGTACTCAAACAATAAAAGTAGAGCAACCCTACTGTGTCCCTTCAGGGTGGTGAGCTGCTATTCTAAGTTTTCTGCACTATATACATTATGTTCTTGCTGTGCTACTACTGTCCATTTAGAGAAACCCAGTCAAATCTGTTGAGATCTCAGACACTGCAACACACTTGATAATTCTAATAACTTCAGTTTGCATGAATGACGTATCAGTTAATAATGTTCATATGCTTAATTTCTGTCTTGATCCTCATGTAGTCTGTGGCATACACAGGGCAACCAAGTTCAGACTGAAGTTTTACTTTATATACACTACCTTGGAAAGCTTCAGGAGCAATAGTGATCTCACATTGACTCTAACATGATAAAATAAAAAAATTGTCCCATCTCTTAAAGACTCATCAAAATTTAAGAATGAATACATTCAGGAAAGAAGGCCTTGCTTTGTGTCAAGCTAGTGAGATAGCAGGATGTGATGGCTTCAAGTCTCTCTCTGTAATCAAGATTCACTCTTTTTTTAATTTTATTAATTTATTCATATTACATCTCAGTGGTTATCCCATCCCCTGTATCCTCCCATTCCTCCCTCCCTCCCATTTTCCCCTTACTCCCCTCCCCTATGACTGTGACTGAGGGGGACTTCCTCCCCCTGTATCTGCTCATAGGGTATCAAGTCTCTTCTTGGTAGCCTGCTATCCTTCCTCTGAGTGCCACCAGGTCTACCCATTCAGGGGACTTGGTCAAATATGAGGCACCAGAGTATGTGTGAAAGTCAGACTCCACTCTCCACTCAACTGCCTTATTCATAATAGCCAGAACATGGAAACAGCCTAAGTGTCCCTCAGCAGAAGAATGGATAAAGAAACTGTGGTACATTTATACTATGAAATACTACTCAGCTATTAAAAACAAGGAATTACCGAAATTTGTGGACAAATGGATTGAACTAGAAATGATCATAATGAGTGAGTTAACCTAGAAGCAGAAAGACTCAAATGGTATATACTCACTTACATCTGCATACTAGCACAAGGGGCATGTCCCATGAAAGTCTTCACTAACCAGGAAACTGGAACAGATGGGAGGACATCCTATTGGGACTCTAGATTAGAGAAGCATGGGAGAATGGCAAAGTTGAAGGATCCAGAGGACCCTAGAAAGATTCACTCTTTCAAATTATTCTAAATAAAGATGCATACAAGTTGTCTCTGATATAAGGAGATTAGAGACATGTCTTTCTTTGAATAAAAATACAATTGAGTGTGGCAAAATGTTTTAAAGGCATAACAGAATCCCAGGCTCAGCTTTGTGGGCTGTACATGGGAACACCCTTGATCTTTGGTCAGTTCTTGTATTAATTGTCTTAAGTAACGGGAATATGAGGTGCCTTGTTCCTAGATTGGGACACAGAAAGTTGAGCAGAGCAAGTAAGCCTTCTTAATATCTCCATTATATTAGGCATTGGCAAACACTCTGTGCTGTGGGATGATACTGAGAGATCGGTGCTGTAACTTAGTGAGATGTTTGTAGGTATATTTGTGAATCTTTATATGACCATAGCAGATCATGGGGAAGTGGACCCAAAAGAAGAGGAACTATAAAGTGAAAGTCATATATAAGAAAATGCAAAATAAGCCAGGATATATAATAATTTATCTCTGTGGAATTTTCTAATACTAATCAATGTACAGTTTGGAAGAATGTCTATATAATATCATTTATCAGTCTCCACAGGCTCCAAATCTACAGAGCTAAAATTATGATACATGTAATACAGATTTATACTATTTTAAATATATAATAAGGAAAATAATAGAATATTAGTATAAAATTTTGGTTTCAAGGCAACCCTATAGTTAAGAGCAAAGTCAAAAATAGTAACTGATCTGCTAGGTAATATGTTATGAAAACTGATAAATAGAAAGCCGAAGGAAATATATGAAATATGATATATGATCTAGGGGAAACCAGACTGATCTCAGTAAGTCAATGTAGATGAAGACTAGATTTAGAGATCAGAGGCATAACTCAAAACAGGCGTGCCACACTTGGGAGAAAAAGGAAAACTTTTTTTGACAGGATCAAAAGTGAAAGGAAACATTTTCCTGTAGAGGATACTAACAGAATTGGAGACATGATGTAATAAGGAAAATAGCAAAAGCCCACTTATCACCCAAGGTGAAACTGAGCTGTTTCTCTATAACTCTGAACAGTAAACATTTACACATCAAGAGGGACCCACAACGATCTATGAGGGCAACACCCAAGTCAGAATCAGAGACAGAATGAGGTTGATAGATGTTTAGGGACATCAGGAAATTGAAGATACCCAAATATGACTGAATGAGGTCAACTAATATTTGGAGAGCAAATAACTAGAGTTGTCCAAATTATGAATCAATGTATTTTGTCAGTACGACTGCCTGTCATTGACGTAAACAATTCACTGTCAGGAAAAAGCTGCATCAGTAAAAACATTTGAAATACAAAAGGAAAGGAAAGTTGATAATAGAAAAATCAGGTGCTTGTATACACTGAAGAATTCTGGGGTCGCTGACAAGGGCTCATTATTTCTTACTGTGGTGCTCAGCTGGTGGTGAATACACCAGTGGGACATAGTAGAGGCATCAATGGCCATCACCAAAAAATCCACAGGGGAGAATTTGTGACATCTGTGGAATCTTACCTGCATTTTGGGAGAACAAGACAATGCGGAAATTTTTTCTTTCTTCTTAATTTCCTATCTTTTTGATCCTCCCCCACTGCTCCCCTCTTCCTTCTTCTCTTCCCTTTACTGTTTTCTTCTTTATATTCCTGTCCAAAGAAAATAGAAATGTGTGGCTTTAATTTATTTTCAGGAGGAACTACAACAAAGAGTGATGACAGTGGATTTGATTTAACATTTTCTTTTTTAAGATTGACTTGAAAATTGCATATTTTCACTTAATGTCTAAAACTTTCTACATAATTTTACTCTGAAAATATAATAATGGAAAATGATTTATATTCAAATTGCTCCATACTTTTATTGGCATTTACATCAATCTTGACGTTGTCATTTGATCCTATTACAGCGTCTTGATAGGATGTTTTGGACAGAGCGACTTACAAAAAATTGAGATGAGAAATAAGATTTCGAGTCTTAGATAATATATGGATACATAGGCTTGGTTAATATACAGTTGTAATTACTTTTTAACTTTTGTGGCAAAATGTTTATGATTCAGTGTTATCTTTAGAGAGACAGTAACAGGAAACTGTTCTACTATTGGTAAAGTAATCCCATAAGAGTAGAGAAGGAAGGTAGAGTTTCTATGCATTATCCAAGACCTTGGTTAACTATAGGCGCAATTGCTGAGCCCAGTGAATTAATTGGTAGGAAACATGAAATATGTTGGTATGGTTATTTCCTACCAAATTTTTTCTTATATTAATTGAAGCCCCAATAATCAGCAAAGATTATATCTTTACTGTCCTAAATAGAAGTGGATGAAAGGCTCAGTGAAGAGCTTGCCATCACAGAAGAGACTCTGAACTCAAATCTCCAGAACCTATGGACTTTTGGATGTCGTAACACTCATGATACTCCACGTGTCTCTACAGTGACCTGCAAGTCAGGGAGATCAAAATCCTAAGAATTTTATAGGCCAACTAAATATCCAGGCATATGCATTTGTGTATAACAAGGATACCCTATCTCAAAAATGATGGGAGGCAAAGACTGGACCCCAAATTACCTCATGACCTCCACAAGGACACTGTGGCACAAATATATCCTCACATACACAGCGTGTCATATACATTTACATATACAAATACAACTCTCTCTTCCACACATATATACACATGTACACACACACATTCTCTCTCTCACGTGCACGCGTGCGTGCACACACGCACACACACACACACACACACACACAAAATGGGTTACATTAACTTATTAGCTAGTTTTAATGAAAATCAGGTAGCCGTCCCCTTTTAATTTTCAACTGAGAGGTGCCTTGATAATAGAGTACATATACCTTTCACTCTTGCTGTGTGTTGAGGATAGAAAAAGCTGGCTTTGTCTTGGGGAAACAGTAGTTCTGCAAACTAAGTTTGTATACCGGATAGATAATAGCCTGGAGTTATGGGCAGGCTGAATTTTTCTTAGACAACATCTCTACTTACACGAGGGCTGAATTCTATACTTTGTCTAATCTTCCAAGTGATGATCTATGTAGGAAGTAGTAGAGGCTCTAAGGTATAGCAGTGCAACTGTCCCACTAGCTCTATAGCATTAAATATGACACCTTAAGTCAGAAAATGAATTAAAACAGGATCCAATGGCAGGTGAAGGAAAGGGCAGACACTCAAAAATCTGGAGAAATAATTGAGTAACTTCAAAATGCTATCTAGGCGTATTAAATATGTAGCTGAATAATTTTATCTACCTAAGACAAAATCCAAAGATCTCAGATGCACAGTTCTTGGATGAGGAAGGCCTGTTGATTAAATCCACTAAAAAATGACTGGGCTCCCTTGTCCTGCACTATCTATGAGAATCAAGTCAGGCTGGCAAGGCTGTTCAAAAACCTTACTCTTGAAGTGACCCTTACTCACAGTAAGCAATACCCTAGAAAACAGCAGTACCCTCGAAAAACACTGGCATCTTTGTAACTCATTTGGGATAGACTTCAGGCACGAGATTCGTGCATTGTGTTGGTAAATGTTGTGCACATGAGGAATAGAAGTGAACTCTTTACACAGTTTATGTTTCTATGAGACCAACAAAATAGAACTAGTCCTGTTGGTAGAATTATTAGAAAACTCTCATGTGAACTTCTGCAGTTCTATAAAAAATTGATTTTTTTAAAAAATGAAAAACAAGTTAAATTGGCACCCTAGCCAGTTAAGCCATCCTGTTGCCCTTCAAAGTCAGAATTGTAATAGTGCAGAGCCTATCTGCTTTGTTTAAATCATCCAAACATGCATTTTATAGATATTTTCCAAGTCTGCATAGTACACATCTTGTCTTTAATAGATGCATAAAATTATATTTGAGTAGGTAAATGTATTTTATAAATTATTAGAAGCTTACATTGAAGCCAATAGAACTAACTTAAAATATCACATTCTACAATTAACAAGTTTACTAGTTTTCTTTAGGAATTTATTAAAAACTGACAACAAAAGATTAACTTGCAATTTTTTTAAATCTCTGAGATGTTTCTGAGTTTATAATTAATGAGCTTAAAGAAACAAACCTGTTTTGTTTTGCAGCATCGGTTGAGGTGTGAGCTATTAAAACATGAACAATCAATCATTTAATTTATCATCTTTCTCACATTGTGTTCCATAGATCACTGATGTGAAAGCCTTTAATTCAAGCTTTAACAAATATTTATTGAATGATGCACAGAATGAATCTGAGTATTTAGAGGGGATATGTGTCAATGTCAAAACTCCCTCAACCATGTCCAATTGTTCTGGGTCCTCAACAATACTCAATTCATTTCTCTTAAAGACATCCATTTCAAGAACATCAGAACTTTACTCTGCTCAGCAAACTTGATGCCTGGGTGCATTATCTTTCCCATTCGCAATTTGTTATTAACAAGTGATTCATCTCCACACATACAATTCACAGATTAATAAGTGAAAAGGCTTCCATTAATAATTAATGACATTTTCTTTATTTGACAACGACTGAAACTCAATGAGCTGAGAACTTTTCCTAATCTTTTTAAACACTATAGAGCACAATTCTCTATGAGTTCCATTACCTTGTATTTCCTATGATATTTTAAAGCTACATACATCTTGTCAAAATATTTTGAATGGGCTAATCAAATCCATCCAAATTTCATTAACTCTCCACTTACAAAAACTGTGTAGGGTTCAGAAATGGAACAAATTATATTTTCCTCAAGAGTTTCTAATAATTTGTTGCTTGTGTTCATTAATGTTTATATTCAACAAATGGTTTTGTAATTCTTTCCTCTGCCAGCAGCACTAATGGACCTAAAACCTAGGTGGTTAGAAAGATGATCCAGGTGTCTCTAATGTCATTTTATTGTCCTTGTACACACACACACACACACACACACACACACACACACACACACACACACACACCAAAATCCAGAGAACAGATTTAAAATGAATAAACAATGGATATTTTGACTTGAAACAACATAAGGATAAAATTAAAATAAAACATATCTGGAATTAAATTTCTGTGTATAGTCACAGAATTTGCATTTTATGACTGCATACCTAAATGATGAGTCATAATCTATATAAATCAACAATAAAATACTTATTTAGCTTCCCAAGGTTCTATCTTAGACTAAGAAGAGTTCTGGAAGTTTCTCTCCCAAAGTGACAATATTTTTTACTTATCAAATATTATCAGAACTTTGTAAATGATTTTCATATGCAAAGTAAAATATTGGCTTGTGATTTTAAAAATCATACTTGGAGAAACTATATACAAATGACATGTTAAATGCTTTCTGGCTCTCTTATGACAATTTTTTTGCCCACTCATTCTGTCACTCATCTGGAAGAGTTTCTTATGTAATTTTCTCTCCTTTCAAAAACTTCTTTAGGCTTCTATGAGCAAGTGATGGTTTTCTTTGCTGTCTTTGTGAAAAGAATCAAAGTGAGTACAAATGACATTTCCCAAGCACCTGTCACTTTTACAGTGGCAGCCATGAGCTTCCTTTTCTCCTGCTGTCATAAACGAATGGCTTCTGTTTCTAGCTATGGTCGATCAGCTTGCACATGAGACCACATCCTATTTTACCTGCTACAGTGTACTGTATCAATAACATTGTTTTTAATCATAAATGCTTACTGTTAGCATCAGCATATATATTCTATTCTTTCTACTGTTTTTCCCTCTAGCCATTTCTCTTTTTCTTCCCTTTCCTTTAAAGCAAACCTTCTCATGAATCTTGTCTGCATTGATAATATTTTCTTTCTATCTAATCTACATTAAACTGACTTAAACAGAATTTCATTTCCAACAGTCTCCTAGAAGCACTTTCTTGCATAAACAATAACTTTTTGTAGATTTTATACACTAATAACAACTGTATCCATATATTTATAAAAACTCAAACAGGGTGTCATCCTTGAAGTTACCCTTTCTTCTTTGCCACACGGTCACCCCTATCTCATATTGGTCTCCTTCCTCTTACACTCTATTCACAATTTAGCTACATTTAGCGCCAGCACTACTCAGCCTGCACTAAGCTGCCAATATCATTTAGTTGATCCTTTCAAATGATTTGTCAGTGAGACATTTCCACAAGCAATGTGTTTCATGATCTATATGAGTTACTATCACCATTCTTTTATGGTAGACATGCCATGATGTTTTATTATTATCTAGTCTATATTATCTTGACTAGTAATAAATTTTCCATTTACACATATTATTTTATGGAAGTCTTATTTAATCTTTATTGAATGTCAATATTTGTAAAATTTCTTATTGAGTAAAAACACTTTTTTATAAATTCTACACATGAAATTTTTGTTTATATGAGTTTCATTTTTTTGTTTTTTTATTAATTTATTCTTGTTACATTTCAATGTTTATCCCATCCCTTGTATCCTCCCATTCCTCCCCCCCCCCGATTTTCCCATTATTCCCCTCCCCTATGACTGTTCCTGGGGGGGATTACCTCCCCCTGTATATTCTCATAGGGTATCAAGTCTCTTCTTGGCTACCTGCTGTCCAAATATCTCCTATTCATTGGATTTAGTTTTTTATTATGACAATACTTTCTTTGCGTAATGGTGGTCTTTCCCTTTGGCAGCTAAGTTATCAAACAGATACTATGCCTACCTTGTTTTTCATGAATTTATATTATCTGTTCAGTGGTTCTCATATCTGTAGGGCAAATGCTTTATAGACTGAAGTGTCTTTCCAACTCTGCAAAGGGTTTTGCCCACCAGAATATTGGGTTATGAAGATGCATGCAATCTGGTTCTCTCATATCATGGCCGTAACAGGAATGCCATACCTTTCAACATGCATATTTATTTTGTTCTGGTGTTTGGATAAGCTTCACAAGTCCTGTGAAGACAGAGTTCATTATAATCCCAGGTAACTTACGATGTGACTAAAACAAATATAAAGAGCATTACTTTGGTAAAGATCAAAAGTAGTAATTTTTTTAAAGGCTGAAATTTGATCCTAGATAAACTTTCTTCAAATGCCAGATGGATCCTGACTAAATATTACTGCCTTCTATGAATACCACTCATTGGCACGGTTTTATCAATACAGTATTAGAAATAGCATTAATTCTCTGAGATAGAGAAAAAATATTTTCAATTACCCTTCGTCAGTGGGAAAATCACAGGGAGAAGAAACCATTGGAAAATGATCCTGCAATCTATATGGACCAATAAAGGTACATGAGACCCCATGATCCCGGTGAATTCAGAGACACATCCTAAAAATCTCAAGTCAGCAGCAAACTTTTGCATCGCATTAGACACAACCTAGCATGCCTTTATTTCCTTACTTTTATTTTTTTTCCACAGGCATTTAAACCTATTTTAGAAATAAAAAGAAATACATGATGAAAACAAATGGTCAAGTATGGGACAGTGGCCACCCTTAGGGCACCAGTAAATGTAGTGGTTGTAAAGGGAGATTTCATTCATTCTTTTGTGGCATGGAAGTAGAATCCTGAGAGCTATGCCTTCAGGGAATTTTTTTTTTTTTTTTATCAGAACCAAGCTTTGCTTTACCTTGTCACTTACTTCTTAAAGTAATGGTATCCATGATACTCCAAAAGCAGTTGATGCAAGTGGCAGTGAGCTGTGGCACTTACTGCTGGGGTCTGCCATGCCTTCCAAGAGTTCTAATCCTTTATTCCTCAAAAGAAATGTCAAGCTGCTCACACTGTCAAGAGAACAGATGCTCTGCTGACATCTTTGAGGAAGTGACTAGAAAATGGATGCCAAAGACAGAATAAAAATCTTTGCCTCATTCCAAAATTTCATGTTTCTGCTGTCCTGGTGTGAAGTTATCAGCACCATGCATTGGTGTATGTAATGCCTCTAGCTGGGAGCAATGAAAAAATATGATATGGGGTATCTCTGTCCCTTCCCCAGATGCTGTGATAGAGCACACTGACAAAATCAACTCATGGGGGGAAAAGTTTTATTTCCCTTCAAATTTCAAAGGTGTAGTATGTATTGGCAGCAAAGGCACAATGGCAGGAGCCTGAAGCAGTGTTCACTGCACATACACAGCCAGGCAATCAAAGAGCGATGTGTGCTTGGGCTGAGCTCCCTTTCCGCTATCTGTACAGTCTAAGATCTAAAGCTGGGAACTGTTACTTCATGCTTGTAATGTGGATCTTTGCGCATCCGTCAATGTAAACCTTTATAGGCATGCCCAGATGCTAAACCATCACTCATACTTGTGCCTTGAGGTCTCTTAGGTGATTCTAGATGCTCTCAAGTTGATGACGAAGACTAAGTGTCACACTAGGGCTTCTGAAGACTATTTGTCTCCTCAGAGTTGCTCTCTTGACCCATTGTCCTGTTTAGTGATCAAGAACAGTCTGGCTCAGCTATTTTCTCTTGCAAAGGTTCTCCTCTCATCTGACAGCTTGTGTCTTTTCTCACTGCTAAGACAACATACCTAACAAAAGTAATTTAAAGAAAGAAGAGTTTATACTTGTCCAGTTTGAGGATACAGGCCACTGTGTTGGTGAAGACATGGGAGTAGAAGCTTAAGGCATCTGGTCCCAATGTTGCCCTAGTCAGGAAGCAAAGAGAAATGACTGGTAGTACTCAATTCATTTTCCTCATTCTGTTGATTCTGGGGCGCCTGTCTTAATTGTGGTGTGACCCACACGTAAGCTGCATTTTTACACTTCAATTTACCTAACTAGAAACTTCCATACAAACATGTCCAGGACTTTGTTTTCTCTATGATTCCAGGTTCTATCAAGTGAGTCGTGTTAGCCATCATGGTATCTTCTTTCTGCCCACATATCTTAAACAAAAATCCTGTATCTTATGCTTTTCTTTTCTGCTTCGCTTTTTAAGATTTATATTTTTTATAGAAAGCCTTTATGAGGATAAGAATTAAAGTGTAAAAAAAAATCACAGAAATTCAAATAGAATTAAAAAAAAAAAAAACAGAAAGTTACAAAAAAGTAATGTTATCTTCAAATTGCAGAAAGGATTGGGCAGATGATTCAGCAGATATATTGCTTGCTGCCTAAGCCTGAAGACAAGAGTTCAGACACTCAGAGCAGAGGTAAAGGCCAAACCAGTATGGGAGCTTCCTGTAAGCCCCATGCTCAGGAAGGTGGGACACTGAATCCCAAGGATATTCTGGCTAGACAGACTGTCCCTACTTTAATCAATAACATGAGCTGAAACCATTATTTCTGATGCAAATTTTAAGCTTCCATAAAAACCCTCACGCATTTGTGCCCACACACTTGCAACACAAATGCATATGTACTCCTCTACCCTACATTTGTGTGTGTGTGTATCTGTGTGTGTGTGTGTGTGTGTGTAAAAACTTTGTGTGAAGATTGTTCAGAATATACAAAGCTAAAACTGTTGGAGGTTGGTCTGGTGCATTTTGATGCTAATTAATGCTTGCTGTCCCTGTGACCCACCTTTTGACCAATAAAAGGCAAACACCTAGGCAGCATGATGGAGATAGGTGTGGCTAAGCTTCCTGGGTTTAGAGAGACAGAGAGAATCCTGGGAAGAAAAAAGAAGAGGAAGAAGAAAGTGAAACCAGAAGAGAGAGGAAGAGAGAGGAGAAGAAGGCCACCATGGGTTAGATGGAAGAGAAGCACATGGCCAGCGTGGATGGAGAGCTGACTCAGATGAAGAACATTAGCAAGTATTTGGAATAATGGATGGGAGGTAGCTTGGTAGCCATTATTAGAAGCAGATGGCATGAGATCAAAGGAGGGATCCCATACCTGCCCCACTATGGGAAGGAGTTTATAGGATTAATGTCTGCCCTGCCCCAGGTTAACTAAGGCTATTTTAAAATGTAACAAGTGTCTGTGTTTTGATTGATTGCTAGTGGGATATACTGCTGTAATAATAATTATAGGACAGATAATAAACAAGCTTTAGGCCCTACAGATTATTTAAAAACAATATAAAATTGCAGATATTTCCCTACTATATGAAGAATAACATCAATATCGTTACAGTGAAAGACATTTTCTCATTTGAATTTTTAAAGAGGCAGGTGATTATAAAGCAAGAAAAAGTAATGCCTATCTATTGTGAAATGTGATATAAGATGTAAGATATCAGTAGGGTGGTAAAGAGCAAGGAGAAATAGCCATTGCATACTAGTCTCATAGTCTGTATAAACATATATGATAATTTCATTTATCAACATTTGGGTAAGTACTAAAAGCAAAAGTTGGTGATGACTTATGAGCCAATAGGAAAAATTGTAACAATCTAGAAATAGGATAAAACAAGGGGGAAGACAAATAAAAGCTAACAGAAAAGCAGGAACAAAAGATGAATAATAATTGGGGGAATAATAACTACCATCAACAGTAATCATAAAAAGAAAAACATTCAAACACAACACAACCACTGAAATATGTAAGAAATGAGAGTACAACTGTAAATTATTTTAATATATATTCATATACAGCATGGGAACCGTAGCCATAGGAAAACTGTGTATAATAGTATTAGATAAAGTAAACTTTATGACAAAGATTTCCATAAGCTTGTTATTATCTGAGGACAATAAAGTGTCAAACTTTCAAGAACACAGACTGCAATGTGTGACAAATACATGTACAAATGAAAGCCAAAGGGGATAAACAAATATACAATTGTGTCTGACCATTTACACTTTCAACTTTTCAGTGGTTTTAAAAGTTAGAAAATTTGACCTGCATGAACTTATAATAGTCATTGCAAAATACCATTTTACATACAACAATGGCTGACACATTATTTTCACTTTATAGAGAACATTACTAGGATTAATTCATGATAGTCCATAAAATATGCCTTTGAGATTTTAAGAATCAGTGTTTTCATAACTTCTCTGCTGCAAGGAACATGATCACATGATTATTGGTTGAGAGACGCAATGTGGTTAAATCATCCATACAACTAGAAGTGATCTACAGATTCAATGCAAAATGAAGGATATTATTTATAAAACAGAAACAAAAACTCCTTAACTTTGCATGCAATTACACAACACATACACTCATGCACACATGCACGTATACAAACATGCATACATGGCACAATCCCCAAATAACCAAAGCAGAGTTGAATATAAAACAAAGAGACACACAGACCAAAGCATAAGATACTGTGCTACCTGTCTGAAATCATACTCCAATACTATAATAATCCAAACAGCATGATACAAACATTAAAATAGACATGAGAGAGAACATAGAGCCTTAAAGTCAAACTATGAATTCATAGCCAGCTGATTTTCACAAAGTCTTGCCACCCAGATATTAAAAGCAGCCTTCTGCTAAAGGTGCTGAGGAAACTTGATGGAGACAAACATGATACGAAAAAGGCACCTGTTTGTGCCAAATAAAAAAGTTAGTGGATTTAAGAATTCAATGTTATCTCAGAAACTGGAACTAAAATATAAAAACGGGGAACATTGGAAAAGTGAAATCAGAAAAAGCTTTTCTAAAAAACTGGGACCCATAAAAATAAAGTAGACAAAAGCAAAAACAAACAGATGGGATCATATCAAACTAAAAAAAATCATCTTCATAGGGAAGGAAAAAAATCAACATACTAAAGAGGCAGCCAACAGATTGGAAAGAAAATATTTGCCAACTAAACATCTGAAAACGGTTTGATATAAGAAATCTCTGAAATTCAAACAATTCAATAACACCAATAATCTCAAAAAAGTGAATTGAAAAATAACCAAAATGGCTAAGTTGAAAAAATTTTCAAGATGTATCCAGAGTGGGACAGTATATAAAGACTGCTTATATCACTAAGTACCATGGAAAGTCACATCAAATTAAGGACAAATGATGCCAGGTGCTGACAAGACGCTAGAGTAAGGCAGGCTCTGTTGTTCTTCATGGGGCTGTGGATCAGTGTAGCCATTATGGAAAACAGTGTAAGGATTTCTCAACAAAAAGTGTTTAAAATAGGAAGATACCACATAATTGAACAGTATCAATATTAGATTGGAGATAAAATTTTCCAATTAATGATTAAAAAGTAATCTATATAAAGAAAAAAACTTGATCAATACCCTGCATATCTTGACCCACCAACCAAGACCAAATCCAGAAGCTTCATAGTGACACTAAAATGATAATTTAGAGGAATGAAATTTCTAGATTTTTTTTAAAAAGGAAGACTGTATCCATGACATTGGCAAGAACAAAATTTTCTTACAGAAAGGACCAGATCCTACTAATTAGAGAGTGTACTTATGGTGAAATGAACTCATTGAAACAACTGAAAATCTAAACCAAAGGCCATACATAAATAAGAAAGACACAAAGTGACAGGAAGTATTCACACATCTTTTTTTTTTTCAAGTTAGTAACTATTTATTCAAATGCATTCATTATGTAATTGTGTTTTTTTTAATTAATTTATTCTTGTTACATCTCAATGTTTATCCCATCCCTTGTATCCTCCCATTCCTCCCCCCCCCCCATTTTCCCATTATTCCCCTCCCCTATGACTGTTCCTGAGGGGGATTACGTCCCCCTGTATATTCTCATAGGGTATCAAGTCTCTTCTTGGCTACTTGCTGTCCTTCCTCTGAGTGCCACCAGGTCTCCCCCTCCAGGGGACATGGTCAAATGTGAGGCACCAGAGTACGTGAGAAAGTCGTATCACACTCTCCACTCAACTGTGGAAAATATTCTGACCATTGGCTAGATCTGGGAAGGGGTTTAAAGTTTACCTCCTGTATTGTCCTTGGCTGGTGCCTTAGTTTGAGCGGGACCCCTGGGCCCAAATTTGCCTATCATATTGTTCTACTTGTAGATTTCTAGGACCATCTGTATCCTTTTATTTTGCTATTCTCCCATGCGTCTCTCATTTAGAGTCCCAATAGGATGCCTTCCCCTCTGTCCCAGTTTCCTGGTAAGTGAAGGCTTTCGTGGGACATGCCCCTTGGGCTAGTATGCAGATATAAGTGAGTATATACCATTTGATTCTTTCAGCAAAATTATCAATAACCATTGATGGAGAAAACAAAATATTCCATGACAAAAACAAATTCAAACAGTACCTATCCACAAACCCAGCTTTACAGAAGGTACTAGAAGGAAAACTCCATCCCAAAGGGTCAAGCTTCACACATCTTTTTGACAGAGGTTTGTTCCATATATACAAATAATTACCTCACAAGCAGAAAAATGACAACCTACACAATCCTTCCAGAAAAGGCTGAAACAAGCATTTTGTAAAGGAAAGATTTAATATGGCTTATACACAAAAGAGTGCTCCAAACCCTTAGTTATCAGAAATGTGCAGGTCAAAACCACAATGAATTATCACTCTATATTCAAATTAAGTAGTATTGTCACACGTTTTACCAAGTGTTCAGAGCCATAGAAGCTTTCATAACCCACAAAAGTATTCAGAGCATATCCTACACATCAGGCCCATTTACAAACCCCTACTTTGACAAATAAAATATAAATATACCAGAGGGTGTGTCTATCATAAAAAAATTGATAAATAATTGCATTTCCCAACAATGGAATTCTATTACACAATAAAAATGGATAAGCTAATGTTTTATGCAAAAGCACAGAGTAAATCTCAGAAGCACTCCACTGGATGAAAGAAGGCAAACACAACAAAGATGCAAGCTGTATAATTTCACTTAAATAACATTTCAAAGCAAGCAAAACTAATATGTGGCAAATAAAATCTAAGCAGCGCTTTACAGGATTAAGCAGAAAATAGTACTAAGGCTCTTCTCTAGAATATAGAACATACAGTTTTGACAGGGAATGAGTTATGGATTATACAAAGTTCTCAAACACATGGATAAATACTTCTGACATACATTTCCTTGACTGAATATAAATAATTATGCTTTCATGGATAATAATATTTAACATGAAAAAAATCATAGAAATGATAATTGTTACAGGTAATGGCCAATATGGCATCTTAGTTTGTTTTTCTATTTCTATGATAAAATATCCTGACAAAAGTAAATCAAGGGAGAAGGGGCTTCTTTCAGCTTACATTTTAAGGGTCCAGTCCATCCCCGTAGGAAAACCTAGCTAGCATGATCTTAAAGCATCTAACCACATAATGCAAACAGTCAGGGAGCAGAGAGGGCTAAAGGTTTTCACAGCTCACTTTCTCCATTCATACAGTCCAGAATCCAAACCAGGGAATGAATGAGTTCACCTGTATGGCATAGACTATCCTACTTTTTAAAACAATCAAATCTAAATAATCCCGTAAAGGGATACCGAGAAGACCATCTCCCAGGTGGCTCTAAAGTTTTTAAGCTGACATTAAAACTTATGCAATTGGGAGAGCAAAATTTCTATGGGTTGATTCATTTCTGCTTCGTGGTTTAGTTATTATTTTAAGTGACACAAATTGTATATATTTATTCTACACAATATGTGGCTTTGAAGATGTATATATTATATACCAGCTAAATGCATATAATTTAGATATATATTACCACCAACACAAAATATGATTGCTAATAATTAAAATCTATTCTGGAGTTTTCAAGGATATAATATATTGTGATTTACTATACTTGTTTCTATCCATTAAATATTCAATTTAATGCATTGAAAATTAGTGCTCTTTGACCATCCCTCCTCATTTCCCAGGAATTCCACTCTAGCCTTCATTACTGAAATGTAATATGTCTGGATTCTACACATAAAATAATTTTCAGTATCTGGGAAACTTCACTTATGATAATGCCCTCCATATCCATCCATATTGTTGCAAATCATTAGACATTTTCTTTTCTTAGGGCTTAGTTGTGTTCTATTGCTTGGACAATTAACAAATTCCTTTTCTGTTTATGTTAATACACAGGTTGATTTAGTCTGGGCTATTCTGAATAATGCTTCAACATAGGAAAGCAAATGTCATTTTGAAATAGTCTTATCACTTCCTATGAATGCATAGGAACACACACAAATGAATACATGATTACCTCAGTGTGATGATTTCTGTATTTACTCTGAGAAACACCATCACTGTTGTCCATAATGCCTGTGCTAACTTGAGTTATCTCACAGCATGTCCCATAGCTTGGCTTTTCTCATGGCCTTTCTATCCCTTCTTCCCTGGTATCCTTTCAGTACTGCTTCACATAATGTCTGTATAGAGAGAGTAACATGGAACAGTTTTAAATCAGTATTTAGCTAATGATTAGTAATGTTGAAATGTATTGCTGTTCCATCCATATGCCAGTTGGCCTTCCAAGAATCTACTTTTATCCCTTGCCAACTTTTGATCTCCTTATTTTCGAAATTATCTGGGGGCAAATTTGAATTTCTTATATATTTTATATATTCCCCTCTTATCAGATGCACAGATAGTAACTATTTTCCCATTCTATACTTTTCTCTCTTCATGTTGTTGATAATTACCTTTAATATGAAGAAGAGCTTTAGTTTAATTCAATCTCATTCATCAGTTTGCTGGTTCAGTGCCTGTGCTTTGGGGATTATTTTAAAAATTATTGAATATTACATAAATTGCATAGTGAGTCACATATTTTATTTACTAGCTATTTAATGTTTTAAAATCACACATTTAGCATTTGACTCACCTTAATCTATTTCCATTAAGTTTTGATTGTTAATAGTATTCTGTTATTGCAGAGAAACTAAGTGTGATGCCCAGAACCTAGATTCAGAAGCCTACAACTGACGGTAACGCCAGATCCAATGGATAGGACATGTTGCATTAACCTTATTGAGTACAGTAAATACACAGTCACACACACACACACACACACACACACACACACACACACACACACACGAGAAAGAGAGAGAGAGAGAGAGAGAGAGAGAGAGAGAGAGAGAGAGAGAGAGAGAGGAGGGAGGGAGGGAGGGAGGGAGAGAGATGATACTAAAAGAGAATCGTTAATATTTTAAAAATCACCATTGTAGCACTGCATCAAACCTGTCCCATCAGCTAAATCTCACCAACCTTTTCCAGGGTCTAGCCCATTTAAACTCCTGGAACTTTTCTTCATGTGTCCTGCCCAAAGTGCCCAATATGCCTTGAGTTTTACAAACAGTTGACAAGTCTAGTCTAACCCCATCTTCTTATGCCTCAAACATTCTCTAGGCTTCTGTCAGGACTCACCCTGTCTATCCGGAAAATCACAGGCCCCTTGCATACCATATTAAACCTTTCCACTCTTCCAGATCTACTACCCACTCTAGTTTTGAACCAGGAAGCATGTGCTTTGTACCAACCCACTCCCCTATGCCCACCTTATTTCATTATACTCAATCTCTTTCTGACCTCTAGACCCAACTTGCCCACACTCTTCTGCCTATACTCATTATTTCCATATCAGAATTAGAACTAACAAAAAGAAGTCCACATATTCAGATCCCTTTGCAAAAGCAATGTGAAAAATCATGCCAGTATCTTCTCTCCTAACATTACTAGTTCTGTGGAAATGTCCACCTACATGAACCTTAGGATGAAGCAGAATTTAAAAGAGCAATCACAAATTTCATTAAATAATTAAAGAAATTTAAAGAAGACTCATAGAAACAGCTCAATGAAAATAAGAAGATAGAACTTACTGAAAATAAATACCTGAGTAATGCTCAAGAGAAAATAAATACAAGTCACATGGAAAAGAGGATAATGATCCAGGACCATTGTCAGAGTAGGGAGGTGTAGGGGGAAGAATACAGAAGAGACCAGTAGAGCACAGAGATCTGATCGGAGAAATGGAAAAACGTGAGGATTTAAATGAGGACCAAGGAGATAGTTAAATGTAAAATAAGGAAGGTAAAATAATAGCAAGAATGTATAAAAAATATTTTTTAAATCACACTGTTAATTATCTACCTGAAACCCCTATAAAATATAGAGTTTGGCAAACAATAATACATACATAGTTTAAAGGGAATTTTTCCATGTAGGACGATAATGTTCCATCATAAGCCAAAACTATCTTACAAAAATGCAACACCTGGCATGAGAATTCCTCTTTTGAGTTTTAGTCAGGGTTGTCCAAGAGACTCTTTAAAATATTACAAATGATGGCTATTGGTCTTGGTAATGGCAGCCGTGGAAGTTATGTACCACTTGTTGATGACGTCACCCTTTGCAGAGGCCCCTGAATAGGAACTTACCAGAAAACCTCATCCCTGATATCACGGCACAAAAACTTAACCTGGAAAGGAGTCTTTAATCGCTGCTAGCTTTGATGCCTATGCAGTACAACAATTACTAATATGACACTATAGCCTTAAGGGCATGGTACTGGAACACATACCATGGCAGTAACCAATGGTCTCTAGTTGGAATTAAGACCCACATAGCAAGAAAGACATTGCTCCTTGTCCTGGAAAGTGATTACTAGTGAGTAGTAGATCTTGCAAGAGGAACCAAAACTACCACTTTATTAAACTAATGTAATCCCTAACTATATTTAAAATATTTGTCCTTATCCCACAGAAAAGTATAATCTTTACCTAACATCACTAAAACTACTTTTTGCAGCAAGTTACCATTACAGAAAACCACAAAAGATAAAAATGAAAAGTTGTAGAGCCAAGGCCCAAGTTATACATCTACAAAATAACTTCTATACCCAAGGATCAGAGAACACTGTGGAAGAGGGTGCAGAAAAAGTATAAGAGCCAGAAGACTGGGGAATCTTCTGTGAGATTGTTTCTCCTGATAATGGCAGAAGTTACTCCAATAAAGTCTTAGAAGCATCATTCCTAAACATTAGCTGAACAAGGACAACAAAAATAGACATGCCAAAGTGGACAGAGGGAAGACCTCAACAACATACAAGTAAGAGCAACCAAGGAATGCTTAACATGGGCGAAAATAGTCTCTCCTAATGAAGAGCAAAACCAGTTGGTTATCTACTGTCATTAGATAGTCAGCCTTGAGAACATACATACAGGTAACATGTGCATATAGACAGAGCAGGATGCATTCAGGTATATAGGTTAACTCATTTATATATACTATTAGTGAGAATTTTGGTTTCTTGAAAAAACTCAGTTATGTTATATGAATATGTTTTTGTTATACTCCCAGGTGTGGGATATGGGACTATTTCAAATAATACACAACCATTAACTATGATTGTTTCATGCTCTAGTAGCGCTGTGATTTTTGCCAGCAGCAGGTATTTAATTCTGGTGACTCATGAGAGGCTATAAATGAGAGAGCCTGAGAGGGCGGTGGTGGCTGCTGCTCCCTGTGTTGCTTTCCCCTCTGCTGCTGATCCCTGCTGCAGTTGTTGGCTGGTTGCAGGTTGCTGTTGGTTGCAATTTGTAAAGTACTATATGTAAAGAGACAAGAAGGAATTGAATATCCTGACAGCAAGGATCAAAATTTCCCCCAAGGAACCTGATGACTCTAATAAGCAGGAAATAGTCTGAGGAGATCTACTTCCTCTTCCCCTCTTACTCGCTTTCTCTTCTACCTAGTGTTAGTAAGGTGGAAGGGATTGGAGTGGAGAAGGCTGGTAAAGATAAAAACCCAATAAAGTAGCCAAAAACACATTGACAATATATATGCATGCAACAATTAATGGAAAGAAAAGGCCATTAATTTGAAAGAGAGTGAGGAAGGGCATATAAGAGGAGATAAGAGGATTTCGAGGAAAGAAGAGAAGGAAGGACATGATGCAATTTAATATAACCTCAAGATAAAAGAAACTATTAAAAATTAAAAACAAAAAACATTGTAAAGTCATCCTAACGATATTTTCTGATCCGTGAACATAGTTTGCTTTCTATTTGTTCTCGTTTCAACATGTCTTGAAGTTGAAATTCTTATTTTGTTAAATTTATTCCTAGTTATGCTGCATCTTTGTGCTCTTACAAATGAATTTGTTTTTCAGACTCTTCATTACTTTATCTCAGTTGATTTTATATTAATTGTGAATTACCTGAGATTAAACAGAATCTTTTTCTTTTAAATTTTCAAATAAATACGTGAAATATATGTGTGTTTTGTTGTTCAATGTTTAACATGAAGCATCTATCTTGACCTAATATATATGCTGCTTAACTTTTTTATTAGAAAACATTTCAATTGGTGAAAACAAATAGAAATTTTATGGGTTTTTCTTCTTCTTCTTCTTCTTCTTCTTCTTCTTCTTCTTCTTCTTCTTCTTCTTCTTCTTCTTCTTCTTCTTCTTCTTCTTCTTTTGCAATGAACTACTAGGATTTTCTCACTCAACTCTACTCTCTCTCTCTCTCTCTCTCTCTGTGTGTGTGTGTGTGTGTGTGTGTGTGTGTGTGTGTGTGTGTGTGTAGATTGTGATGGATAGAATCTTGACAACACATTGGGTGTTGTCCAACAATAACCAGTCAGATCAATGCAACTCAGATCACCCTCAGGGGACATGACAAGAAAGTCAGCAGTCCTTTAGGATATAGTTCACCTGCCGCTTGCTGTAAAGAGTGACCTTCTTTACTCTGGTAATTACTGAATCCAGTCCTAATGTCTGGTCTCATTTAAACAATCTCTGCTTGCAATGTCTAAGCTACGGCCAAGTACAGTAGTCACTGAACCACGGGAGCTGCCAACAATTAGGACTTTGAAGCATATCTTTGCCAGCAGATTATCATGCCTGCTCCCGTTAGAATCAACATTGCTTTTTTTGGCTCATAATGTAAAATGCAATTCAGTTTCAAAGATAACTACTTTAATTCACAAATGGTTGACAGTGGCAGGATTATAGTGTAGGCTCTGAGCTTATAAATAGTTTGGGTTGGATTGTAAGTATCTCTGCATTGAGTAGTACTTCACAGAACAGCAGCTGAAGAGAGGATAGTAGTGTGTGTTTTCATCAGCTCGTGAATAAAGACACACCAAGGGTGTGACAATTGAGTAATGGGATTTGGAACTAAAGTCACAAGCTTCTATTTCATAATAGGAAACATTTTGAAGAAATAATGTATAAGGTTCATAAAAAAATGATGCTGTGATGTATTTGATTAAACTTCTAAAATGATTTATTAGGCATTATTTCAAGGAAGAGGTGGTTTAGTTTCTTCCTATTCGGGTAGCAGTTAAGTAATATTGAGTCTAAACTTGGGGGACATGTCCTCAGTACAGCAGAGCTCATAATTAACATTTCTGAGCATTTCCTATAATGCAAACATGCAAGAGGGAACATTTAAATGCCTTGCAATTAAAATAAAAACATTTTACTTTTACTGGCAGCCTTTTAACTTTTCAGTTCATCATATTTATGACTATCATTATTAGACATCTGGAAAAATATGGTTATGCTTGCTATTTATATTACAAACTAAAGACTTTGAATCACTTTGTAGACATGATCTCATTAATGTTCTCCACATCTCTGTGAGGTAAGTGCAATTATCTTCATTTTATTGAGTTTAAATTACTTTCCAAGGTGTCAAAGAAAATTGTGGCAGGATGAGGGGGGAAAATCGAGGTATCTCAGTGTCCACTGTAATGTTAAATTCTGTTAAGTAAAATTGGAAAATTAAGAAGCAAGTTGTAAGTGGCTAAGGCATAATTTTCTATAAATAGTGATTTAATATAGCTTGTATGAGCTATAACACTTAGTGGTTATGCCATTTCCAGTATAATTTATCAGCCTGAGTCATATTCTAATGTATCTGTCAAGCCAATATTTTATGCAATGACATTACTCAAAGTTTTATAAAAGAAATTTCGTATAAAGAGAAAAAGAAAATTATTTCCATGAACATGATGACTTGTCTAAATTGTTTTCACTTTTCTAATTATTTCTTTTCTGCCTATCTGTTGTGCTAGTGGCCACACTTGTAACTGAAGTTTAGTTTTCCAGGATATATTGATTTGCAAATTGGATGGTATTCTAAGTATTCATGTTGGATGGTAATTAGTTCACAATTATCACTGCTCTAAATATTTCCCACTTGTAGATATCTCTGCTGATAAAATACTAGGCTGTTTGCTTCCTCTCAAACTTTACTTCTGTATGTTCAAATATAGGAGTGATTATAACAAAATAGTTTGTTTTGGGTTTGCTTTTCCTTTTCCTTTTCAACAAGAGTTCTGAGACGATTCCTCAAAGCAGGAAGTGGTTCCTCAACAATTAGTACTGTAATGCATACTCACATGCAAAGAGATGAAGCTGAGCAGCAAATATCCCAAAGTAAATCTATAATGAAGCCCAGAGATAATTCTTCTCAAAAATATTCAGAAGAAACTAAAAACAAAACAAAACAAAACAAAACAAAAATAAATGTGTGGAATTTTCAAGCTTGGGCTTAGCACAGACTTCTTAAATTTGTAACACCTACTAATTGGACTCAGAGGTTTTTAATAAAAATAAGAAACCATGCTGTTGGGAGTATTATGGGGTGGACAACACTAGGGAAATTTATAATGGTAAATGGTTATGATAAATTACTTTGTATGAATGTACAGAATTTACAAACATTTCAAAATGCATATGCACAATATACTGTACTCAAAACTACTATGAAGACTAAAAAAAAAAAAAAACTGACAGAAGTATAAAATACTGTCTAATAAGATTTTGATAAGAGCTCAATGATCTGAATGCACAAGGCCATCCTGTAATCCAAATCCCCCCAAACAAATGAACAAACAAATAAACAAACAAAAATAGGCCAGGAAGTGTTGTAGCTGTAGCTAAGTGGAGTATTGCCCTGTGCATGAGATTCTAGGTCCAAAATTCAGTACTGTGTACCCCAAAAAAGAAACATAAACAATGCAGGCAAAAATTTTTCTAAATATTATCTCAATAACAGATGCAAAAAACAAATGAGGAACAAAATAGTCACAACATCATCAGTTATTAGGAAAATCATGTGACATTCCTTTTAACTTACTGCTAAAAATGAACTTATGTACACCTGAACACACACACATTATAATATATAATAACATGGTTGTACCCTTATTATTATGAAAAACAACTTATTAATACTAATAGTCACTGTGCAAATATTTACAATATAGGAAATCTAGAAGCAGGAAGTTTAAATAATTGTTAGTTAAACTATAGTGCACATATAATACTTTTTAGAATATGCCATTTTCAGAAAAAAATGAATATATAAAATTTTCTTCAAATTCAGTATAATCTTAACTATACTTAAAAACAACAATGTTTCTGTAAAAGCACAGAAGAGAAACAATGGTGGCAAACTATGGTTATAATTTCATTTTGTTGTCCAAATTTTCTACAGCTAACATGTATGATTTTTATCTTTTTTATTTTGATTTATTATAATGTATTCAGATTACATCCCAGTTTTTGTCCACTTGCTTCTATCTTCCCTTTACATTCAAGATTTTGCATAGCCGGCAGCACATCACTATTTCCCAAACTACAAAACTACATAAAAGTTACACTGCAGGAAATGAATCCCACTTTTCTGTACCCCTTGTCTCTGATATTCTATATTTCGCTCCATAAATTTGCTTTACTTGAAGTTTTTATTAAAGTAGAATTATAAAATATTTGTTATTCATTTCTTGCTCAATGTATTTGGCATGTAGACCTCTGAAAGAAAGGGACCTCATCCCCCAACTTTTGATCATAGCCTACCACAGCCTATCAATTATAATTTGGGTAGCCTGTACCCCATTTTACTGTTTGATCACAGGGCCTCCCCACCAAGGGGAAGTGGTCAAATTGCAAGCACCAGAGTTCATGTCAGAGGCAGTCCTTGCTCCCCTGATAGCCTTAGAGAATGAGATGCCCATTAGCTATCTCTGAGCAGTGGGTCCAGGTTCTCTGCGAGCATTGTCCATGGTTGGTTCCTCGGTTTGTGCAGGAACCTTGGGTCCAGATCTTAACGGTCTTGATGGTTTCCTTGTGGTGCTCCAAATTCCTGTAGGTCCTTCCATCCCCCAGCCCCACTTTTCCATAGCACTCTCAGTGCTCTGCCAAGAGTCCAGCAGAGTCCCAGCATCTTTCCAGATCCCCCATTGGGTGGAGTCTCCCATAGGACATCGAAGTTGGCCTAATATCCACTTATAAGAAAGTAGATACCATGCCTGTCTTTCTGGGTCTGTGTTATCAGCACTCAGGATGATCTTTTCTAGGTCCATCCATTTGACTGCAAATTTCAAGATTTCCTTGTTTGTAGTAGCTGGGTACTATTCCATTGTGTAAATACACCACAATTTCTTTATCCATTCTTCCATTGAGGGGCATCTGGATTGCTTCCAGATTCTGGCCATTAAGAATAGAGCTGATGTGAACATAGCTCAGCAAATATCTTTGTTGTATGGTGGAGCTGGGTCTTAAGGTAGCACTATTCCCAATTTTCTGAGAAAGCCCTGGCTTGATTTCAAAAGTGGTTGTACAAGTTTGCACTCCCACCATCAATGGAGGAGTGTCCCTCTTTCTTCACATCCTCACCAACATGTGCTGTCATTTGAATGTTTACTCTTACCCATTCTGGTAGGTGTAAGATGGAATCTCAGCATCCTTTTGATTTGCATTTCTCTGATAACTAAGGACATTAAACATTTCCTTGGGTGTTTCTCAGCCATTGGATGTTCTTCTGTTGAGAAATCTCTGTTTAGCTCTGTACACCGTTTTTAATTTGATAATTTGGTCAGGGGTGTTTAATTTCCTGAATTTTTTAAAAATATATTTTTATATTAGCTCTTTGTCTTATGTAGCATTAATGAAGATCTTTTCCAAGTCTGTACTCTGTTGTTTTGTTCTATTGACAGTGTCCTTTGCCTTAAAGAAGCAAGTCCCATTTATTAGTTATTGATCTTAGAGTCTGAACTATTGGTATTCTGTTTAGAAAGTTGTCTCCTGTGTCAATGAGTTCAAGGCTCATCCTCACTTTTTCTTCTAACAGATTTACTGAGTCTGGTTTTATGTTGAGGTGTTTAATCCACTTAGACTTGAACTTTGTACAGGGTGATAAAATGGATCTATTTGCATTTTTCTAATGTAGACATCCAATTAGACCAGCACCATTTGTTGAAGATCCTGTCTTTTTTTCATTGTACAGATGTGTCTTATTTTTCAAAAATCAAGTATCCATAGGTGTGTGGATTTTTTCTGGGGCTTTGATTCAGTTCCATTGATCAACCAGCCTGTTGCTATGCCAGTACCATGCTGGTTTTATTACTTTTGCTCTATAGTACAGCTTGAGATCAGGGATGGAGATTCCTTCCAGAAAATCTTTTATTTTACAGGATTGTTTTAGCTATTCTGTTTTTTTTTTTTTTCCGTATGAAGTTGAGAATTGATCTTTCAAGGTCTGTAAAGAATTGTGTAGGTATTTTGATAGGGAGTGCATTGAATCTGTAGATTGCTTTTGGTAAGATGGCCATTTTTACTATGTTGATTCTCCTGATCCATGAGCATGGGAGATCTTTACATCTTCTGATATCTTCTTCAATTTCTTTTCTTATACACTTGAAAGTTATCTTTTTTTTCCCATGCATTTCTTTCACTTGCTTGGTTAGAGTTATGCCAAGATACCTTATATTATTTGTGGATATTATGAAGAGTGTGTTTCCCTAATTTCTTTTTTTTTTTTAATGAGAGAAGTGGTTTATTTGGATAACAGTTACATGTTAAATTCTGAATACTGATGAGTCAAGGCAAGAATTTGCACTCTGTGTTCTCAAACTCACAATTTCTTATATTTTTAGTTATGAGTTTAACCTTTAATGTGACATCTCTCTAGCCTTCATAATTTCTTTTTTTTTAATTTTATTAATTTATTCAGATTACAACTCAATTGTTAACTCATCACTTGCATCCTCCCATTTCTCCCTCCCTCCCTCCCGCTTTCACCCTATTCCCCTCCCCTAGTTCTATGACAGAGGGGAACCTCCTCCCTCACTATATTGTCATAGGCGATCATATTCCATGACAAAAACAAATTCAAACAGTATCTTTCCCTAATTTCTTTCTCAGCTTGTTTGTCATTTGTATTTAGAAGGGCTACTGATATTTTTTGATTAATCTTGTATCTGGCCACTTTGCTGAAGGTGTTTATCAGTTGTAGGAGTTCTCTGGTGGAGAAGTATGTTTTATTCCAAATCTCTAAAACAAACATCACTTAATATTTGGTGGAAAAAGGCATTCTTGATTTTATTATAAAAGCAAGTACTTACTATATAAACAGTGAATTCTTATACTCTTTTCTAATGAATAATTACCACATACCTCAGGTAGTCATTCTGATTATTTCTGTTAATTTGAATACATTCAAATATTATAATAGAAATCCCCATTATGTAAATGTATGTAAACAGATATCCAAGTCAAAGTTTTCAGGAAACAGATACAAACTTTTGAATATGTGAGGGTCACAGTGGTATTATAGTTTTTAATATGTTCCTTCACGCTCTGTTTTATGCAAATAATGTCACACTCTTTATCTATTAATAGGTTATGTTAAGGGTTGCAAAACTAGGTAGTCTAGGAGGGATCCCTAGGGGTAAAATAAAAGGTGAGTGTAATGAGTGGCTGACTGTATTTTTGCATCATGATAACAAATGACATTCAACCCAAACATTATCAGACTGATTCACTAAGTGGTTCTTGCATCAATAGAGTCTGTGCAAAGGAGAGATTAAAAGTAGGTCTCCAGGTACAATATTATTAAATGTGAAAGTAAAAGTTCTGTTGTAAATGACAATAAAGTTCATCTAATAAAAAGAAAATAAATATCTTTAAAAGTGCTATATTTAGGTCTTTCACAAGACGATGAATTTTGCCAGTTGGTGCCAGAACTGCAGAGACAAGATAAAATGGTGTCACAGAAGACAATATAGCTATCTTCCTTTTATCCTTTCCTCCTTATTTCCCTCCCTTTTTCCCTTCCTCTCCTTTCTACTTCCTTCCACTCTTCCCGGTTCTTTCTGCTTCTGCTCCTACATTTCCCCATATTTCCCTGTCTTATTTCTTCTATGGAAATAGAAGGTGGGGAGAAAACAAATTGGTTAAAACATCAGGCCAATTTTTCTTTGTCCTGCCCTACTGCAGTGTCTAGCGTTACCAACCAGTAGTGAGCATACGTGACAGAAATGACAATATTTTGCCTCTAAACTTGAAAGGAAAACAAAGTACCCTTCCATAATAAACATTTGCAAATAACTCTGCTTCCATATACTGGACAAGGGTCTCTCACTGCTTCTGCTGCTGGCTGGCTAGGCTAATTTAAGCCAGCTTACTCTGAGGCATCTCCATGTCTGCCTCTAACACAACTGAATCTAGCTCACCCACAACACACATAAGGGTTTGTGTGGATTCTAGTGTGGCTAAGGCTTTAACCATTGATCAACCTCCTTGACTTTTCCATTCTCTTTACAACCAGCCATGCTGACCATCTGACAGGGATATTGTAAAATGAATGCAGGTTTTAAAAACTGCCGAAGCAATTTATTGGAAAACGCTTTTATTCTTATTGGTGGAGTGTTAAAATTTTTTTAAGTCTTCTGGAAACTAACACTTAACCATGGCCATTCACAGTTTTCTGTTTTTGTTGTTTCTGCTTTAGGATATTAAATTGTAGTTTTGGACCTTTAGAGATGTCTATGCCTGTGCTCCTTACATATTTTGGTAGTGACTTGTATCATTTGCGTGGTTCATCTTTTCTAAGGTGTTTCCCATATCTGATGCTCTTTACATTAGCACTCCACCATTGTTTATACAATGTCTGATAAATTTGTCTCAGTGTGTTCAAAAAAGTACTCTGCTTGCTGTTCATCGATTTATGTAGCATATTAAACTGTTTTTCAACAAATGTTGAAAAGACCTTAAACACCAACTCTTATAATACCCTTTTCTGGCTTATTCCTTTGGCCTACAGATCCAACCAAATCCCTAGTACATTCTGGGACTTTCCCATAAGTCAGGGCTCTGTCAGTAATTGTTTTCATTTGTTTTTTTCTACTTAGTTTACTTTAGAATATTTGTTTACCTTCAAAATACTAATATTTTTCTTCCAATGCCTTAATAAACTCATAATTTGATAAAATTAGTTTATATAAAGTACTATTTAATTTAAAGAAACTCTGTTTTAATTATTTTACCAATATTCCCTTCTTTTTATCATTTATATTTTTTCTTTCTTTTTTTTTTTTTTGACTTTTAATAGTGTTTTTATTTATTCTTTAAAAGTTTCCTACAGACATGCGATGTTTCTCCTCCTCTCTTCCTCTAGTTACCCCTCAGGGCCCCTTAATACATTTTCTTTCAAACCCATGTTCTCTTTTTGTTGTTGTTGTTTTTAATTAATATTTTTTAACTAAGTCCAGTTATTGTTGTCTGTCTGATCACATGAATGTGAAGGCCATTAACTGGGATCACACATACTTATATATGGAAGATAATTTCAAGTAGCCATAGAGAAAATTGGAGGCGCTTATCATTTATATTTTTTCAAGGTTAGGAATATACATTTTATTATAGCTTAAAATGATTATGAAAGAATTCCAACTTATATATCTTCTCTTTCTTTATATCTAATGATTTATTTTCCCTCTTATTATGGAACATATTTTTTCAACCCTGCTAATTTTCTAACACATGCCAGACAATGATAATTTTTTAGCAACAATTTTACAACATTGGCAGAATATTTGAATTATATTCCTATGATTAGTATTGCATTTAGCTTTGGAATTCAATGACATGACATGAAGTAATACTGACCCTTTTGAGATTTTTCTTCAAACTTATTAGGACAAACCCAGAGACATCACTAGTCAAGAGCAAATTTGTTACCACCAATATTATAGTAATCTTTTCATAACTCTAAACAATACCTTTTATGCTACAATATTCCTACACTGACTGTTTAAAAAACCACTCCCAGTTCTTTGTCAATGCTAGAATGTGCTTAAATGGTAGTTATCCATTAGTAATTTCTCTTTCCAGACTGTTTCTGTTAATATTCCATGGGTAGACAGACATGGGGATACATGACTTCACTCTTCACATTCTGGAGCAGAAGTAGGCAGTTCTTTGTGATGCAGAGGCCAGCCTGTCCGTACAGAGTGGTCCAGAAAGGCAAAACAAGCAGTGAGACCTTATCTCTATCCTACTCCTCCTTCTTCTTCCTCTTCTTCCTCTTGCTTTCTTCTTCTTCTTATTTTTCTTCTTCTTTTTGCTTTTCTCCTTCATCTTCCTGTTTTTCTTCTTCTTGATTTCTTCTTGTTTTCTTTTTGCTTTCTTCTTCTTCTTCTCCTCCTCCTTTTCTTTCCCTGCCTCCCTGCCTCCCTCCCTCCCTCCTCCTCCTCCTCCTCCTCCTCCTTCTCATGCTCCTGCTGTTTGGTTCTGCCCTCCCTCCATGATCTCTAACTTTAGTTTTCTCTTTTCCATAATCTTGCAATACAATATGGTCAAAGTGCCTTATACAGCTTTGTTTCAATACTATCAATTGATTCATCCTTCTATATGTACGTGGGCTTTCCTAGTTACACACACACACACACACACACAATGCACACATACACATACTACACAAATCATCATTTATCATTCCAATGTATTACAACATTAATATTCTAACATAATAGATCACAGAGATCTATGATTGTTTTCTGGTTTCATTGTCTTGAGCTCACAGACTTGGGTTGAACAGTTCGCTTTAGGGAACTTATCAATGCATTTCCGTGGATTAACACATATTGCATTTTCATGATTCATAGTTGGTCTGTCATTGTTACCACATTTCAATATACGGAAGTGCTCTTTCTGAATATACCTTGGTTTTAATCTTCTTATTTTTTTTTGTCATTGTCTAAAAGAGTTGACTTAAACTCCAGATAGAGTGTTAAAGTCTCCCAGTCCCTTACCTCTGTGTTTTCTGATACCTTTAGCAATCTCTGTGTTGTTTGAGATGACATTCCAAGTAATGACAATTGTATTGCCAATATTGGCCTTTAGATTTACAAGGTACTTCTATTGCATTAATTTTTTGGCCTGGTTTTCTCTTCTTGCATTTCAATTTGTCTTACTTGGACTCAACCATACCTTTTTCACTTTCTGAATCACACTATTTGGTGTGATTTTTCTATATATTTTTTCCAGACATGGATCTCACTGTTCAGCTCAAGGCAGTCACAATCACACAGTCTGTCCACCTTTGGCTTCCAAGTGTGAGGAGTACAGGCATGTGCTACCTCACCTGGCTTTTACATTGCTCTTTAAGTGAGACCATATGGTTGAATTCTCTTAGAAGGTGCTTAAGGTTTAGTCACATGTGATGATAATCCTGTTATGTCTTATTTCATATGTCATTGTAATTTCCATATGTGTGCTATACTTTTATGAGAATCAGTATCTTAAATGACTTAATTAAAGTACATTTGGCAATGAACAAACACATATATTTAATGTGTATGATTTTATGAGTTTGGAGACCTGAAATTATGATAGATACATATTCAGTGGTTCATGAATTTTCCTGGTATTCCTATAAAAAATTTAAAGTCATACTGATTTTGTTTTGTGTGTATTGTATTAGTAGTTAAGGTGAGATTTATCTCTTACAAATCTTGTGGTTGTAAGGAACCACATGTGGAACATGTGACCAATGATTGCTCATACAGAATACCTGACATTTTACACCTTTGGAAAACCCTTCCCAAATGTCCATGACTCTGAACACTGCTTTTGAATTATTTGATTATATGATTTGAACCATTGCAGATTCAGTACATAAATGGTGATATGTATTGTGTCCTTCTCTGATACGGCAATCCATGGTGCCACTGTTGTTTGTTTCTTTGTTTGTTTGCCAGATTGGCTGGTTGGTTTAATTTTGTTTTTGAGACAAGACTTCTTTTTTTAGCCATGGATATCCTGGAAGTAGCTCTGTAGACCAGGCTAGCCTTGAAGTCACATGGATCAACTTTCTCTGCCTGCACTGTTGGAATTAAACACCAGCTCTCAGTTTTGGTACCACAGTTTTTAAGGCTTAATATTATTCCACTATCTGTATTACCATGTCTTGTTTATCTACTATATTTACATGCTTACACAATGAGAGGTGAGAGTGCAAGATCTTATGTGGTAGAATTTCTTAAATTTTAAGGAATCTCTTCACAATTTTCCATAGTTGTTGTTACACTTCATATTTTTTATGGAACATGGACAGAAGTTTCCATTTCCATTTCAACCAATATGGCTTTATGATTTAATTTGATGATAGATAATGCTGACATATGAGAGGTGATGTCTCAGTGCAGTTTTGATTTGCATTCCCATATGAGTAAGGCTATTGAACATTTTGTCATGTAACTGTTGGCCACTTGTACTTCTTTGTATAAATGTCTGTTTGAGTCCTCTGCTAATTTTAAATCAGTTTTGTCATTTATTTTTCTGTTGGAAATCCTCACGCATTTTAAAGATTAACTATTTGTTAGATATGCGGCTTAGAGAATTTTTTTTTTGTCATTCTGACCACAACTGCAAAGGTGTTAAACTGTGTGGATTGAACAACTCCCAGGCTCCCATTCTTCACAGTGAGCAGATGGCCACTGTTGGACTCCCAGTCATTATTATTCAAGCAAGTCATTATAATATGCATTTATTCTATTATTTCTATTTCTCCAGAGAACCTGTACTAACACATTCTGTGATATTTTTTTTTTTATATCCAGGTAGCTCTGTGATATTCTTTACATGATATCATGATAGTGTGTTAAGCTTTTCTCTTATTTCTCAAATTTTTATTCTTTTATAAAAGTATCATTTCTCAGTTGTTGTAAAACAAACTACTGGGAATTTTATCATTGTGAGAGCAATAATATTTGTAGATCAGGTTGTGCTGCATTGACATTTCAAGTGTGTGTGTGTGTGTGTGTGTGTGTGTGTGTGTGTGTTTAACATCTATGTTAAAATTAATTTCAGAGAAAATCCCCTTGTGGGGTCAACAACACTGATCCCAGAAGATGCAGATTGTTTAAGAAAAATCCCAATGCCTGGAGTGGAATACTTGCCTAGTGGTTCTTGGAAAAAGAGGGGGACACTGAGACCCCAAAATGAAACAAGCTATCGCTATTTCCCTTTGTTGTCCACACAACCAAGATGATAGGAAGATTCTGTTGCTGAAGACACTGTACAGTTTGGGTTTAGGATAGAGCTGAGTTGGAAGATTCTTTAATGCTTTATATAAAAATGTAATTTTTAAAAAAATGACTGAAGGTGTTATGCTAGCAGGTTACTAGGGAAAAATAAGCATCAACTACCTTACACATTTATATATTTAATATGTTATTAAACCAACCTGGCAAGTAAAATGAGCCCATTCTTGCAATGGTGACATAAATGTTAGCAGGAATAATGGCTTTCCTGTGGAATCTAAGGCCTGTACTCCTAGAGGGGAGACAAAAATGCACTATAAACACCAATGTTTGGGGAGGTCATAGGTCCTGGGAGCAAACTAAAACGTCAGGTTGTAAAATGATATGTTGCACTACTCAAGTCTAGCTGCCTCCTAAATGTCTTTGTTTTTACTCATGTGCTTGGGCTGCTTGTTCTTTGCCAGCGAAGCCTTGTTTTATAGTGTACAATGGTTAAATAGACTTAAAGCTGATCTACATGCAGAGAATGAGTGACTATTCTGTACTTATCCCCATATGGGGCATCACTATCTTTCCTTCCAAAGACTAAATCCTATCATAGAAGAAGAGATAGAGAATATAAGACTTAGAGGATAAAAAACTAATGGACTCTGGATTTGACTTCGTCATGGAACTCATGAACCCACAGAATCTACCTCCACAAGAGCTGGATGATATGAGGCCTGCCAACAGCATCTTGTGGGTTTTATATGGGTTCTCTGATGCACCACTGAAGTTAATGGTTGCCGGGAGAGTCTGAGAAAGGTTTTACTTTGTGTCATATTCCTTGGTAAGTTGACAAAATCAAGCAGATGATCTCCAGCCTGTGTTTATACAAGCAACTACAATTAAATACAGTGGGTCACACACACCAAAAAGACATGAAAGTAGAAGGGGAAATAGATGGAAAGAAGAGGGGTTTGGCAGAGTTGAAAGGGGACAAGAAAGAGATGAATTTGTTATGATCTAAATATATATTCACATGTATGAAATTGCCAAAATACGAAAAATTAAAATGAAGATAATTTTAAACATAAAGGAGTAGTCACAGACATCAGTAATCTTGCCACTTGGACAACTAATGAAGAAGGATTACAATTTTGGGGCTAGGGTAGGTAAATCTGAGATCCTGTCATTGCTCCCCCCAAATCAAAGGGTTACAAGAAGAATTAGCCTCAGCTTAAGAAACCCACTACACAAATGCAGAACTCAACATGAAAGTACAGAGCCCAACCTGTAACTGCAGAGCCCAAGCCACAATTGCAGAGCCCAACATAAAAGTGTGTGTAACATACAAATTCAGAGCCCAGTATACCATGGTACAATAGAAAATAAAACTTCTGAGTCTGGGGTTGGATTTACACACATACCTGACACTCTCCATCCCTGCTTACCACCAGTTTATGGAGTTTTCACCATTATCTATAGCTATCAATAAACCTGATAAATGAAATATGACTGGTGGTATGTGACAAGCAGTTTGAACTTTTCAATTTTGGCAATGTGCGATGTGTATTTTGGGAAGAATGTGGAAAGGCATGGGTTTTCTAGGCATCCACTGCCTGATGTATGCCTATCAGCGTCTAGCCTTGAAGAGATGCTATTGCAGAAATCACAATGTGTGCAGAGTCAAAATGATAGCTATGACAATCTGTTCATCTGGGAAAGGAAAAGAAACAGTTCTGAGGCCCCAGAGCACATCACAAGGTTTTTGCTTGTTTTCTTTCCTTGTACCTATTGGAACAAAACTGAACTGGCTTAGAATGCTTTTGATTTAATTAATTAATTAATTTCACATCCCAATCGCAGTTTCCCCTTCCTGTTTTCCTCCCATGCACTCTTCGTTTGTTTATCTTTAGAAAAGGGCAGGCCTTCCAAGGATAGCAACCAGCCATGGCGTTCCAAGTGTTGTAGCACTATTAAAGGCTGGGCAAAACAACCCATTAAGAGGAGAGGGTTCCCTGCATGCATTGTCCTCGGTTGGTCACATGTAGAGGACAGACAGCTCATTCTGCATGTCAGAGGGCCAGAGGGAGAGTGGGGATTGCCTCTGACTTGAACCCCGGTGCCCACGATTTAATCCCTTCCCCTTGGCAGGGTGGCCTTTCTGGCACATAGAGGAAGGGGATGCACGCTATCCTGATGAGACCTGATAGACTGTGGGCAGACAGTGGGGGAGGAGGGCTCCCCCTTGTCAGAAGTCCGGGGGAGAAGAAAAAGGCAGAAGAGAGAGGAAAGGTGGGAACAGGTGAGGGGAGAAGAATCGGAAGGTAATGTGAATAAATTATAGCACATAAAATTTTTTTTAAAAATTTAAAAAGATGAAAGGGTTCCAAAAGCAGGCAAATGATCAGAGACAGAACCTTCACCCACTCTTTGGAATCCCAAAAGAAGACCAAGCTGCACAACTGTAATATTTGTGCAGAGGGCCTACGCAGCCCCATACAAGTTCCTGGACTGGTGGTCCATTCTCTGCGAATAACGAAGAGCCCAGGTTAGTTAATTCTGTGGGTTTTTCTGTAGTGTCCTTAACCCCTCATGCTCCTACAGTTCTTCCTCCCTCTCTTCCACAGGATTCCATAAGCTCTGCCTAATGACTGCCTGTGGATCTCTGCCTTGGTTTCCATCAGTTGCTCTGAGAAGCCTCTGATGACAACTGGGATAGGCACCATCCTATGACTATAGCAGAATATCATTAGGTATCATTTCACTGACTCTTTCTGCAAAGCTGTATTTCTTCTGTCCTTGTTCTCTGGGCTAGCCAGCCTCTGGCTCTGGGTACCCAGCCTCTGGCTCTGGGCTACCCAGCCTCTGGCTCTGGGTACCCAGCCTTTGGCTCTTGGCTAGCCAGCCTCTGGCTCTGGGTACTCAGCCTCTGGCTCCTGGCTTTCCAGGCAGCACCAGGTATGGGCTTCCTCTCGTGGCATGGATTTTAATCTGTATTAGTCATTACTTGCTATTCTCAGGGTTTCTCTTCCACCTTAACCTCAGCACATCTTTTAGGCAGGCCGCCTTGTAGGTCTAAGGCTTAGTGGCCAGGTGTCTTAATCCCTCCACTAGAAGTCTTACCTGTTTTCAGAAGATGGTCAGTCCAGGCTTTATATCCCTCATTACTAGGAGTCTTAGCTACTGAAAGCAATGTGTTTAGAATTCTTAGATCCAGTGGTTTTCGATTTTATTTTCAGTTCCCCAGACACTGATTCATTTTTTATTTCACATTTTTCAAGTGCACAGAGCACTACGACTATAGTCACCCTGTTATGTGATCGCCCACCAGAATTTTGATTTACTTACTTATTCATATCTTCTGTTCTGTTTTTCCTTTGCACATATCACTGGGATATGTGAGAACATTTCCTGTAAGTATATAGTGCACTTTGAGTATATCAACCTCAACACTTTTTTTTCTTTATTTCCTCTTTCTCCTATTAGATCACTTTTTTCCCCAGACAGGTTTCCTTCTACTTGTAACAAATATGTACATACGTGACTTTAGGAACCCATAGGACTGTGAATCTATGATTCACATATGATGGTAAACATTCAATGTGTGTTTTTCTGAGACTGACTTACTTTACTTATGTGATAACCTCCTGTTGCATTCATTTACCTGTAAATGACATAACTTTTTTCTTCTTTGTGGCTTAAGAAGCTCCACTGTGTATTTGTACCATCTTTCTTTTATCCTCACCTTTACGGACAGGCACTTTGGGTGGGTTCTGTGCTTACCCATTATGACTAGTCCTACAACATATACTGAGGGGCAAGTGATGTAGTCCTTCTGGTGAACACCCATAAATGGAATAGCCGGGTCATATGATACACCTATTTTTAGTCTTGTGGGGAAGGCTTACACTTCTAAATCACAACCTACCAAGCATTGGTTCACCTTCTACCCAACCTCCACTCTGCTTCTGGTACCTCTCAAATTCATGAGACACATTATTATTTTCCATTTTCTTTTTATAGGTGCCTTGTAAATGTGTTACTTTCCATTTTCACTCCATTTAAATGTCTTATTTTTAGATGAGCAATAGAAATGGTCTCTGTGGTAAAGGAGGTTCTGAAGGGCATGATGTGTGCCTGTTTCTTACACTTGGTGTCTTTGTCTGCTAAGAAAGTGAACCTGAGCCTACTAGTTATGCATAATAATTCTCTGTGGGGTTAAAGTTATCGATGTGTTTTATAATTTACTTTTCTCTGGAATATTATCATTCATTCCTTTTATGTCTTTTACATGTTTTCCAGTGGTTGTCTTGTGTTTTGGAGTTGACCTATTCATTCCTTCAATAGTGATTTCCCCAAGACATACAATTTTTTGTTGTTCACTCCTTGGAATCTTAGACATCAGCATTTCAGTATTTAACTGCATGCCTCACATACATAAGTACATAACTTATATACTATATATAGCATAATTCTTATTGCCATAGTAGTTTCAGAAAGATTTTTATGTATCTAATATATATTGGTGATTTATCATATTAATCTAAGACTAATAAAGTCAATCTTCACAGTGACACCAAAAGAGATCCAAGAAGCAGCCTAGTTGTAGATATCAATTATTCACCTAGAGGCTGCAGTTGGTGTTATATACCTGGTTCACACACTAACTCCACAATATTGGGAGGAATACTTTGCTGTTAAACTAAGAAGAAAAGGCCGCGAAGCTATTAACAGCAGAGCGTAGAATGAGTGCTTCCTCTCTAGTGCCTCTGTACTTGGGAATGGCAAGCAAAGGACATGGTTGAAACAGTGTCTTATGCTTCATTGGTGCATAGAATGGAGTTGCACAATAATTTGAAAAATGTTTTTTCATTAAAAGAAAATTCAACTCTCTCATATACTAGTGAATTTCTTGAATATTTTGGACATTACTGCCAGATTATGCCTGTCATAACCTATACTAATCAGTGGTGAGTGGACAAATAGAGAACTGAGAAGGTAACTATTAAACCAACATTAAAAAAAAGAATCTACTATACTGTGTCCAGAGAAATAACATTTAACATTACTGACCCACTTTTACTGTGCTAATAACCAATGCAGGATTCTTAGTGTTCTCTTTTTGAAGTCATCTGTGAATACTCATAGCTCTGAACAATTTCAGTGTCATTTTTACATCCCTTTTCTGTAAAAGACAGTATTATTATAAAGAATATAATCATATGTACATATTTGCGGCCTTTTCAATTAGCTAATAGTTCTACTACTACCTTTCCCCAAACCCCTCTCCTTTTCTTCCTTTTGGGTTTCTTAATATTCCTTTCCCAACTTCATCTCACAGACACTGGGCAAGTGTCTTACCACTGTAAAAAATACATCAGTGGTTCCCCCTCCCCTTACACCCTTTTTCTAGGCATTCTTTTTTCTTTTATTTTGTTCAATTTAGTTTATGTTTTTTCTCTTTTAGTGAGATTATTTCACTAAAAGTTGAAACATACATTTTGACATTTTCTTCAAGAAATAATATTTTTAAGAATCAATCAGACTTAGGATATTATTGTCTATTTCTATAGTCAACAATATTTTTGAAGAAAAGCTTAAAAGTCAACAAAACACAGTATCTTTGCAATAGCTTTGGATATCCAATGAATCCTTCAGCCATCATTTGTCCCAAAGAGCAAAATATACCAAAGAAAACATTTGAGAGGATAGATAAATCTCTCTATAATATATTTTAATAATTTTATAAATTTTAAGGTTAACAACTCTTGATATTTACATATATAAACACATTACTGTGATTGCCATGATATACCATGAATTTAATTTTATTGTGCAAATTTTTATAGATTTTCTGACATTGTTATCAACCAAAATTAAGCAATATTTTCTATTGCATTAAATATTATGTATAAATGTATTTTTTCTAAAAAAATACTAATATTTTAGTTACATTTCAGATAAATGTTTATGTTACAGAGTATGTTAGTTTTGAGCAATGGTTCTTCCATATTTTCCAGGTATTTTAATGACTTACTTTATTTTTCCTTATGCATATATGGTGTTTATGGGTGAATATATGCCATGTTTGTGTAGGTACATCCATATGCAATTGTGTTTTACCTAACATAGGGACTATGACCTGTGCTGTGTTGTTAGAAGAACAGGAAGTGTTGTTAAGCACTGAGCAATATTTCCTCACCTCATCTCAACAATGAAACTCTACTTCCTGGTGGTATATAAGAGCAATTATTTAAATCAACTCTTTTTTTTTCTTTTTCTTTTTCTTTCCTCCTTTTTAAAATTTTTTTTATTATTAATTTATTCTTGTTACATCTCAATGGTTATCCCATCCCTTGTGTCCTCCCATTCTTCCCTCCCTCTCCTTTTCTCATTATTCTCCTCCCCTATGACTGTTCCTGAGGGGGATTACCTCCCGCTGTATATGCTCATAGGGTATCAAGTCTCTTCTTGGTAGCCTGCTGTTCTTCCTCTGAATGTCACCAGGTCTCCCCCTCCAGAGGACATGGTCAAAAGTGAGGCACCAGAGTATGTGAGAAAGTCATATCCCACTCTCCACTCAAGTGTGGAGACTGTTCTGACCATTGGCTAGATCTGGGTAGGGGTTTAAAGTTTACTGCCTGTATTGTCCTTGGCTGGTGCCTTAGTTTGAGCAGGACCCCTGGGCCCAAATCTGCCTATCATAATAATGTTCTACTTGTAGGTTTCTAGGACCCTCTGGATCCTTCTACTTTGCTATTCTCCCATGCTTCTCTCATCTAGAGTCCCAATAGGATGCCTTCCCCTCTGTCCCAGTTTCCTGGTAAGTGAAGGCTTTCGTGGGACATGCCCCTTGGGCTAGTATGCAGCTATAAGTGAGTATATACCATTTGATTCTTTCTGCTTCTGGGTTAACTCACTCATCATGATAATTTCTAGCTCAATCCATTTATCCACAAATTTTGGGAATTCCTTGTTTTTAATACCTGAGTAGTATTCCATAGTGTATATGTACCACAGTCTTGACAGTAGAAAATATTTTTGGAATTCTCCACTTAGCTTCCACATCGTATTATATCTCTTTAAGTTTTATTTATCTTACTATTTCCACGTTTAATGTCTGTTTGTGTTTCTCTGTAGATACTTTTTACTCCATTTTAAAATTGGGCATTGATTTATACGAATTTTTTCTTTTAAACTTTATTCAAGAAATGCATTGAATCTCTCAGGTGTAAATAATCACTTTATTTTTTATTTTTTTTAAATATACATTGCATGATTTTTTTAAAAAATTTATTAATTTATTCATGTTACATCTCAATGGTTATCCCTTTCCTTGTATCCTCCCGTTCCTCCCTCCCTCCCATTTTCTCCTTACTCCCCTCCCCTATGACTGTTCCTGAGGGGGACTTCTTCCCCTGTATATGCTTATAAGGTATCAAGTCTCTTCTTGGTAGCCTGCTATCCTTCCTCTGAGTGCCACCAGGTCTCCCCATCCAGGGGTTTTGAGAAATTTTTGGTGAATATTTAGGTGTGATATTTTATTTTTCATGTGCTTAGCAGTTGGGTTATATCTATAGTCCTCTATGGGGAGTGCTTTTGCACTTCGTTTGGCAATGTCTGGAGACATACTTTTTATTTAGTTATGTATTTATGTAAGTATTTATTTACTGAAAGGAACGGGCTAACACTAAATAGTTATAGAGGTAGTGTGTATATTAAAATCTGTCAGGCATAAGTTTTGTTTTGTTTTGTATTGTTTTACCAAATGTATGTGTACGGTTGTGCAGTAATAATCTTTGTTAATTTATGTGTGTTGTCATTCCAGTGTGTGTAGGTAGCCCTGAGCAGCAGTTTCTGGGTATAAAATCTTCACTTAAAATAAATAAATGTTCTTTTTCCCATTAAAAAAATCTGTCAGGCATAACGTTGGAACCCCACAAAATGAATTGAATGCTAAATATTAACAAAGCTCAAGTTAATAAGCTCCTTCTCATCTTAAGAAAAAAAGTTGTGTTGATTTAGAGAATTGTCTTGGGATAATACTCATTTGTTCTTTATTTATTTTCATGATGACTATTCCAGTGATTCACTTTTAGTTATTTTTCTTTAACATAAAATTAAATATAACCTAATTGTAAAAAAACAAAACAAAACAAAACAAAATCCCAAAATGGCATGTTTGTTTTTAAGTAATTCAGAATTTCTGGCAAGACATTTTTCTGTCCAACATGTAAAAGAATCTTTTTGTCCTAAAGATATTGTGTGGTTTTAAACAATGTTTTTTTTTAGGGTTTTTCCATTATCATCTATAATTTATTTATTTGTGTGTATTCTTCTGTGTGTTTTTGTGTTTCTGTGTGTGTGTGTTTTGGGTGTGTGTATGTATGTTTGTGCAACTGTGTATGTGTGTGTTTCTACAGTTGCCAAATATGGTCTAATAACGAATATTTGAAGTAGATAGTGATACTGTTGTTTGAAACCATAGTATTGATTGCTGATCTGAAAACCCCTACAGCTGATAAACACATTCAATGGAGTAGCATGACACAAAAGTAACATACAAAGTTCAGTAGCCTCCCTAGCTACAAAATACAACCTACTGAGAAAGACACCAGGGAAGCTTTCTGCTTATTTAAACATGCCAGAGAGTATGCTGGTTTAGTAAAATGGTGGTTCTAAGTTCTCCTCCAAGATGCCCTCGGTAATGTTGGAGCCAATACACAATTATAATTATATTTCATAGGTCTGTAGTTTTTTATTATTTCCTTTAACTTTTTGAAGTTATAATATAATTATACACTTCACCATTCCCTTTTCTCCCCACCTCCATCCCCGCACCATACCTTCCTATATTCATGCCTTTGCTTTGGTGGTTCTAAGTTCTCCTCCATGACCCCATTAGTCCTAGGTAGATGGCTGGGTTTCCAATACTAGACATGATTTCCCTCCTGTTGAGTAGATCTTAAATCCAATTAGAGGGTTGTTAAGCACAGCCCAGGTATGAGTGCCACTACTATACCTATAGGGTTATGATGCCAGACTGGAATTTGTTGCAGATCATGGGTATAATATTTGGGTAGGACTTTGGTTGGTGGTAAAGAAGTATAACTAAACTGTCAAGACCTCAACCGTACCCAAACAACTATAGGCAACTAAGGATTGTTGAGTTGGAAAAATAGTCTTTCCCATGGAATAGCACAAGAATTGGTTATGTATTAACCAAGAGCCATCCCTTAAAACATATGTACCAGTAAATTATACCTACTGATCAGATTATATTTGGGTGTTTAGGTATATATGTATGCATATATGTGTGTGCATGTGTATTATTCAACTCACAGAATGAATATCTTTGTATATATCGAAAGGGGAATTATTAGAATGGTTTACACATTGTGGTCCAACTTATACCACATGGAGGTTGGGGAACCTATGAACAGAAAGTCCAAGAACCCAGTAGATATGCAGTCCATGACACTGGATATTTCACCTGGTCTTCTGATATATTCCTGGATCCCAAAGAAGTTGGGTTTAATACCAGAGAAAGAATGGAGTAATAGGGTGAGAAGAACCAGGAAAAGAGCAAAATCTTCCTCCTTTCATGTCCTTATATAGGCTTCCAGCAGAAGGCATGGCCCAGATTAATGTAGGTTTTCACAGCTCAAGAGATTTAGACTAAGGCTATGTCTTCCTACCTCATAGATCTGGATTAAAATTAGATCATCCTACTTCAAGTTAAGCAAAAGGGTGTATCCTTCATTTTTGAGTTTTAGTTAATACCAGATACAATCAAGTTGGTAACAAACAATATCCATCTCAGCATGTTACAATAATTAGAAAAAAAAAAAAAGAGAAGCTATGAATCTGAGAGAAAACAAAAAGGTGTGTATAGGAAGAGATGTGGGTAAGAAAGGGAAGGGTGAAACGTGGTATTATATTATAATTTCAAAAAGTTAAGAAAATAACAAAAAAGTCTAGAGACTTATAAAATGCAATGAAACTGTATGTTGGCTCCAACATTATACCATAGTTGAATATAGAAACATGTCTTTCATAGAAGAAAGGTAGAAGGGTTGTGTAGGTCACTAGTTCCAAGGAGTTTTGAAATATCACAGACCAGGAAAGTTTCTTTGGTAATGTTCCGTTTCTTCTTTTTTGAGGCCAGAGGGTTCTTTATTTTATTTGTTACTAAGTTTTCTGCATAGTATTTTATTATAATTATTCTGTAATTATTATAATATATTCTATAATTATAAAATTATTCTGTAATAATCTTCCTGTGCAATAATCATATTGGCCTACAACTAGAGACAATAGATGATATACTTTTAGGTGACTAGAAAGCTCTGTATTTCCTGGCCTATCTCCTTTAAACTCCATATCAAGTTTAGGATAAAAGCTGTGCTCTCAAAACTGTTTCTGAGATTTTAATGTCTTTAATTGAAGACAACACCATGCATAAACTCTGAACTTTAGGTTTTTTTGGAAACATGCTTCCACTATATATTTAATTTAACTTATCTGAGTATATTTTATGCTTTAATTCAACTTAATCACAGCAAGAGCAGAAGATGTAGAGAAGACTCCCATGTGTACATGTCCATCTCAAGTTACAGTTTTTATGATACTCATAATATCAGGTTGGCCAAGTGTGTTTAAGGAGTTAATCTGTTTGATCTGGACAATAGTTTAGTAAATCATAACCACTGGGTGACTAGCAAGTAAGATATCTTAAATACAGGGCTGCAAGAATATCAAGTATCTGGTCCCTATAGACTCAATGAGCCCACAGTTAGTGATTTTAAAATTAGTGGTGGTGATTATTTACACAATGATGACCAGGAATGGTCAATTCTTTATTTGCACTATTGCTGGTAATCTTGGGGGTATGAACATGACAAACTTTAAATTAAATAGGCTGTGTATCAACTCACTGATATAAAATAATTTATACATCCTTTCTGTCCATTACATAGATGTGGGTATTGACATGTTTTATAAGCCACTATATTAAGTCTACATATTTTCCTATCTGTCTATGGAAAGAGGGAACATACATTTCAATGATCATTAAAGTATTATATTCCCTGCTTTCTGATTTTTATAAACATATATACCTATATTTGTTTTTTTCTCTTATATAAAAAGTAGATCATCTATTAATGAGAACTTTTGTCAACCCAAGTAGATAGAATACAACATAGTTACCATGGTAAGAATAGTGTCCTGCTCTAGCCTTATAGATGTGGTGATAGATAGTATTGATTATGTTCTGAATTGCAACCTGGAGAATACCTCAAAAACCCCTGAGTATGTTCAATGCAAATCTACAATGCATGAGCCGGGCGTGGTGGCGCACGCCTTTAGTCCCAGCACTCGGGAGGCAGAGGCAGGTGGATCGCTATGAGTTCGAGGCCAGCCTGGTCTACAAAGTGAGTCAAGGATGGCCAAGGCTACACAGAGAAACTCTGTCTCGAAAAAAAAAATTTACAATGCATATTTACACTGCTTTTAATTATCACACTGAAGATTTGTAATGCAAGTTTTGTATTATACTCTTTCCCTTAGGGAGAAAGAAACTTTGTTAAATTTGAAGACAAATATAAGTCTATGAACCAATTTTCATGAAAAAAATTGTAAAAATCCTGGGAGACTAATATACAAAATACATTTCAAAACCAATCCACCATACTTGTGTGTTAGAAAGGCAATTTGCACATGACCTAAATCTTCCCTATTTATTCTAAGTGAATAATAATGCTATGTAAAATGCATAAAAACAAGCATTAAAAATACATATATGCATACAATGAAAGAAGTAGATGACCAGAAAGCACTTATATCTGCATTCAGCTAGATATTCTCTCAGCAGCATAGGAATGATGTTACCTAAAAAAATGGTGTGAACCCCAGAGCCATGGACAGTAGCACACCAAGTCTATGGATCTATTCCTACTTCTTGTGGGTCCTCTACAGAGGAAGTATGTACCTTAGCCATAGGAGGCATCAGATATGTGCTCATGGAAAACACAATGAAATTGGCACTGGGGGTATTTTTCTGAGACGTGGCAGAATCTTTAGTAAAGAGAATATTGCACAGTGTATTGCAGAGTAAGAGTTTCTCAGAAAGCTGGCAGAGCAGCAATCAGAGAATGACATTCAGGGTCATCATTTACAAGCAGCCAATTAACATTTCTACAAAGTATTTATCATTCTAGAATTAAACCAAAGCCATGAGTCATAACAAAACATAAAAAAGTAAATAAAAAATCCTAAACAAACAAACAAATAGGAGCATAATATAACAGGGTCCGAAGAATCCATTGGTTAAGAGAGAAACTCAAATGAAATTTGTCCAACTTCTGTTTACCTTTGTTTATAACACATCTTTAACTTATTCTGGTTTGGTGAGCATGGTATTTAGAAGCAAATACCTTTAACTCTATTTTCAACACTGTGAATATTTGATAACAAATTACCTAACCACTATAATAAAGATCTACACAAAGCCAATAGGTTAAATTAAAATAAGTTTGAAAATGAGGCAAGTTTAAAATATTGAAACAGTACAGCTAGGTACATCCATCAATGATACTACAGAGTAGACAGGTGTGTAGGTATGCCGAGATAGTTATGGTCAACTGATATTTTTACCAAGGCAGAGAGATGACAAGAGGAGCAATGAATTATGTTTTGAACAATTGGACCTGAGACAACTTTGTATCTACATGAAAATATCTAATTTGAGTGTCTGTCTCATATTATATAGGAAAATGTACCTAAAAATAACAATTCTGTAGATTTAGGACATAAAGCAACAAAACAATGTGAGCGAAAGTGCTGTAATTTTCATGAAGTTGGCGTACATGAATTTTTCTTATAGATATGAATGACATTAAAACAACAAAGATGATAAGACAAGATGAGCTAAATTGAGCTATATAAAGATGAATTTTAGCTTAGAAAAATATAACAAAGTGAAATGGCTCTAAATAAAATCTTAGAAAATATTTATGTCAAATTTCTTATAATTGTCTATAGAACATATAAAGACCTTATGTTCAATGAAAAAAAGAACAATCAGGAGTGTACAAAATGTTTTCATAAACATTTCTCCCAAAACATATATCAAATTGCTACTGATCATACAAAAATGCAGTATTGTTAATTGACATGAAGGTACAAATCGAAGACATTACCTGGTATTCTTAAAGATGAACAAGATGGAAAACACGCTGATAAAACTTCACAAGATCCTGACAGGTAGAAACCACCAAGTCTTGCTGTGGGAATGTGAAATGAAATACACATTTTTGGAAAGAGTGTGTGAGAGCCCTCAAAAGTCAAATACGTGATTATCATATTATGTAGGAATTTTACTTTTAGACATATGTTCGGCAAAGTTAAATAGCACACACATTGACTCAAATACTATACAAAAACATTTATGATAGTATTACTTATAATGGCCAATTGCTTATAAACTATACAGTTTAAAGGGTTCTGTACTCCATACAATGTATTATTAACTACTAAAATATAAAAAAAAAAATCACTCATCACTACTATAATTTAAATGAACATTAAAACATCTACCAAAGGAAAGACATTCATCACAAATTACAAAGATGCATGGTTCAAATAATGGAACTACATGGCAAACATAAGTATGTAGATCTATAGGTTAGTGGTTATTAGACCTTGGAAGAAGAGAATGATTATAATGAGTTTAAGATTTGAAATAGGATGGAATGTTCTAAAGCCATGCCAGAGTAATAGTTGCACAACAGATAATATGTGAAAAAAAAAAAAACACCAAATTGTATACTACAAGGGGATTTATTTTATAAATGTGTTGTCCATGGGACCTAACTATATATTTGTATAAATGAAATTATACAATAAGTAAGGTATATTGTTTTTGTTTGTATGTGAAACACGTTTGTTCGAGTCAGTATAATATCTCTGTTTAACGCTGTATCTTATTACTTAGTATATTTTCCTTGCTTAATATCATTCCATGGCAGAAATGTGAACATTTTCTATAGCTGCAGGTACTGAGCATTTGCATTATTTTCAGTTTTGTCTAAAATAGAAATGTCAGGGAACTCGTAAATTTTACCTTGTTCATGGATATACTTTTTTATTTGTTAGGTTCTTTGTTAGCCCCTTAGGAGAGGCATTTCTAAGTTTCATGTGTGATAAATGATGGGGTTCATTTAAGCAAACCTTATATATTCTTAATGTTGTCTGTATTTTAGAAAATTATGGCCAATGAGTGCTTCTTACTATGATTTTACAGTAACCAAAGGGCTGCTAATTAAAATCACATTTTCATATACACATCACATACTTTATACACTTTATGAAGTGTCTTGAAGTATTTAGGTGGACTATATATCTTATTACATTGTAAGCAGTCCTTAGACTTTTAGAGTCTCAGCCTCTTATCAGATATGTGCATTAAAAGTATTTTCATATCCTGAAATTTATATTTATTTTATAGTGGTGCACATCAATTTGCACCCATTTTAGTACCGTTTATATTTTAAGTTATCCAACCAACCATTTTGAGATGTATGGCCTGTGTTTTATTGTTATATTTAAAACCTGTGCCTACAGACCTAGGGGAGGGGGATAGGGTGAAAGAGGGATGGAGGAGGGAATGGGAAGACACAAATGAGCGGATAACATTTGGGATATTATCTGAATAAATTACTTAAAAATAAAAATAAATAAAACCTGTGCCTAATTAAAGGTCAAGATGTCTGGATTCTTCTCTCTCTCTCTCTCTCTCTCTCTCTCTCTCTCTCTCTCTCTCTCTCTCTCTCTCTCTCTCTCTCTCTCTCTGTATGTTTCCCTTCCTCCCTCCATTCCTCCTTCCATCCCTCCCTCCCTCCTTTTTTCTGTCTCTTAGTCTCTCACTCTGTGTGTGTCTATGTTTTGTTTAATGTTCATAGCTTTAGTGTCCTTATTCAGAACTTTTATCTATTTTGCATTCTTAGTTGTGTAAAAATTAAGATTAGGCATATGTTTGTTTGGTGTTACACATATACACCAGCACTATTTACAGAAAAAAAAAATGTTGTTTCTATCAGGGTCATAGTGACTCCCTTGTTAAAAATTGTTCGTCATCCAGTTCAGAGTTAAGTCTGACAACTAACTCAACTCCATTGGTGCGTATGCCCACTCACACACCTCAGCATTGCAATCTCTGTGCTTTTACAGAAGCTTTATTATGCCACTCATCTTCCGATAGCTGGGTTGTATAAGATAATTTTGCTATGCTTTATTAATCAATGCCAAATCGCCTGCTAAAATTAGATAAACTTTTGTGTAATTTACAAGTTAGCAAAGAATTCCCTTGTTCCTGATATTTATTCCTACAATTAACAAACTTGGAAATTCTCTACATTTACTGGGAATGTCTATCATCCCCTTCAGTAGTATTTTTGCATTTTCAACACACATACTTCCTGTATTATCCATCTCTAAAACTTTTATTTTTAATGTTCCCTTTTTTCTTTCATTTTTTGAAACAGAGTTTCTTTGTGTAGGCCTGCCTGTCTTGAATTCATTCTGTAGACCAGGGTGGCCTCAAGTTCACAAAGATCCACCTGCCTCAGCCTCCCTGAGTGCTGGGATTACAGGCATGCACCACCATACCGGGCTTTAATGTTGCTTTGAATAAAAATATTTTCTTAATTTTATATTCTCCAAATTGTTCAGGCCTGCAATATCAACTACTCTGAAAACTTGAAATTTCCCTAAAAAGAAATATATATTTGTTTAAAATATATATTTCATATATTATCTTTCTGTACATGTATAACATGAATTTATTTTTATTTTGAGTCATATAAATATAGGTTGAAATTGTTTTAGAAATGAGTCATTAAGATTGATGTTTATTAGTCTTTCAGTGTATCAACTTATTCTTCTTTCTTTAATTGCATGCTTTTTTATTTTTGACCATTGTTAATTCTTTCTTCTATCTATTCAAACGTACAAGTTCATAATGACAAGATGGACAGAGAGCTTGATAACTTCCCACAGATAAAATTTTCTGCTCTTCTTTGAATCTCGACACTGCCTACTACCAATCCCCTGCCATAGAATATAATCTCCCCTTGATTCAAATTCCACTCAAACAGGAAGAGTTATACTCATCCTAAGTGCTTTCCCATGTCTCAACTGGGAACTTACATTGGGGATAGTATAAGGGAGCAGTCCCTTTTTTTGATTAAATAAAAAAGACTTGCAAATTTAATAGGTAAAGAACTACTTTGCAAATGGAACTGCCAGATAAAATGTACTACAGTACTATTTTTAGAAGTCCCAGAAAATTCTCCAGCATATGATCAAATTAGAGCTGAACTGAAAGTCAGTAGACTTACACTTATATAACTCAAGAAGTAACCCAAGAATTTGCTATGGTCTCAGAATCCCTGGAAGCAAGACTTGGGCAAGATAATTGGAGCAGAGCCCATAAGAATCCAATTTAATATTTTTAAGCTGCTAGTAAAACTTTCTCAATATCTTTCTAAAACCGAGGTAAGAAACCTAATCACACAATAATAGTCAATATATATATATATATATATATATAAAATCTTAAATAGTACTAGAAAAATATTTAATATATTTTGTATATATTTCTATAACACTAGCATAAGAATAATAATAACTATCATGCTCAAGAATATATTTTGTTATAGTCATGCCAAATAAAATTAACAAATTCTTATCGCATTCCCTACTGGTAAAGCTAAACATATATATTGTAATTAGATTGTCTCTGTAACCAAAGTCTTTACTACAGTAGAATATACTGTGTTGATTTTGGTGAACAATATAGTATATACTTCCTTGTTTTTACTACAAAATGTCAACATATTGCATAGTTTTGTCCCAGTGATGTATAAAGCTCTATTCTGTTCTGTTCATACAAGCATTATATTTACTTCTTCAATGCTCTTGCCTACCATATCAATGAAGCTTTGAATATTACATTGACTTCTTCAACTGGAACCCTGGCACTGTCAATTCTTCACTGAAGTATCAGCATATAGATTCCTGGAAAAGGAGCCCAAACATTTCAGGTAGTCATATGTTATTTCTGTCTGCTTCTATGGAAGAATAAAGTTATCTCAAGAGAGATTATAGATTATTCCAAAGTATTCAGGTGAACCAACTCTGAAGATTGATCAGAACCAAAGCTTATGATGTAGCAAGACCTCTGTTTTACTTTACTAAATAAGACATCAAGGTTCAAATCCCATGCCCACCATAAACATGATACCTTCAATAGCATTATTAGATTTGTTTCTGTAAGACAGTTGTGTGTCATTTACCGTGATATTATTGAGAATCTTGTAAATTAGTGGCTTGTATACACCTTTTTAAGTCCATTAGCATTTGTATTAGATAAAATGTTTCTAATAAATCCAGGTAGGAACAAAGGATTGGATTTTTTTAAAACAATAAAATAACATTACATGATCTTATATTGTTACATATTGAAGTAGCCTTGCATACTTGGAATAATGTACACATAAATACTGCAGATAATTCTTCTTATATACATTTTAATACAGTTTACTCTGATTTACTAATACTGTTTGCATGCCTGCTCATGAGAGAAGTTTCTAGTTTACATTTCAATGTTTGTAACTTCTTTTGATATTAAAACAAAATGTGTCTCTTCCAGTGAATTCTCATGTTCTCACTGCTGTAGTAGGCAGAAAAATATCATAAAGACATTGTATAATTTCTTAAATATTTGGTAGAACTCATAAAAATACTTTTGATTCTGGTGGCTTTATAGAGAGGAAGTTGGTTCTATTTGGTTTGATTCATATATACTAAAATAATATTTCTTTCCTGTTAGAGTTCTGTTATTCTATAACTTTCAAGGAATTGGTCCATTGCATATTTATCAAAATTGTAAACTTATAATTAAAGTGTTCTCTCATTCCTGATTAGTGTCTATAAATATCACCAATATCACTTCTTTCATTTCTCTTCTTTTCTTGTTTTCTTTCTTGTTTGTTCATTTGTTTGTCTGTTTGTTTTTGAGAGAAACTTTCTCTATGTAGCCTTAGATTTTCCAGACTCACTTTGTAGACCAGGCAGGCATCGAACTCACAGAGATCCACCCACCTCTGCCATCCTGGGTGCTGGGTTTACAGGCCTGTGCCGCTGTGCCCAACTCCTTCTTCCATTTCTGATGTCTGTGACTTTGTCCTGTGTGTGTGTGCCGTGTGTGTGTGTGTGTGTGTGTGTGTGTGTGTGTGTGTGTGTGTGTATGTTTCCCTCTCTCTTTTGCTAGTTTCAATTATCACTGGATTGATCACTTCTAAGAATAATCTTTTGAATTCCTATTTTGAAAATACGATAATATTTATTTAATTAAAAATATTTCTGCTGGCGTGGTGCTACACGCCTTTAATCCCAGCACTGTGGAGGCAGAGGCAGGCATATTGCTGTGAATTCAGGCCAGCATGGTCTACAAAGTCCAGGACAACCAAGGCTACACAGAGAATCCTTGTCTCAAAAAACAAACCAAAAACATTTCTGCATTCTAGACATACAAAAGTGATAGTATTGCAGACCCTGAGAACCCATAGTGGATCTGGAAATTTTGTCAGTACAGTGGTTCTTTGCTTCTCTGACAATGTGGATTTCTACTCTTGGTTTTGCAACAATCGAAAAATATACTGCAATGAACTAATAGTCCCAATACTTCTCATGGTACCTATTCGCTTCCCACAGCCAAAAAGCCCAGTTAATTCACCAAATTGAGTACTCAGGGGGAAACGTTATCTGACTATATTAATAGACAAAAAATAGTGTTTGACAAACGCCACAACCAAATTATGATAAAAATTCTCAGTACATTTTAACAGATGGGGGCCTCCTCCAGATAGTAAGTGATATTTGTATTTAGTTTTTTTTAAATGTGTGTGTGTGTGTTGCCTCTCTCTCTCTCTCTGTGTGTGTGTGTGTGTGTGTGTGTGTGTGTGTACTTAAACTCTGATGTACTTATTCATAGGCAGGGTCTCACTGTGTCCTTGGTTGTCTTAGTACTTGCTCTACAGATCAAGCCGCCTTTGATCTCACAGAGATCTGCCTGCCACTGCCTCCTGAGTGCTGGCACTAAAGGCATGTGGTTATATGCCTAGCTAGGACAGGGTATTTATAAATCACATATAAACAACACATACACAACAGTGACAAGCTAGACAACTTCTTGTATTACTGAAGAAAAAAAAGCAAAGGATGACTTTTTACCATCCTATTTAACATTGTAGTGAAAATCTGAAGCAGTATAAGAAAGAAAAGGCAAAGAAATAAACATTGTACTATTTATGTAAAGTGTTTTCTGTGCTTTCAAATAACATGATTGTCCATGCAACAAGCTTCCAAAAAATGGACAATCCAAAAATGACTTAAATAAATGAGTATATAAATTTAAGAAAGAAAAATCAATCACTTTCCTACAGAGCAATAATTATAGTAGAAAATTAATGATATCAATAATATTCAAACAACAGGAATGAGAGAAAATAAATGCTTAGGTATAATCTTAGAAAATATACACAGTGATATATGTTAAACACTGCACTATAATGAAATAAATGAAATAAAATATAAATAAAATAAAAGACTTTCTGTGTTCGTGGACTGAAATATTACCTTTCCTGGTTTTGGTTTACTGAGTCAGTGCAAACAAAGTCAAAACTCGACCAAACCATTTCCTAAGTATTAAAAAAATTTTAATTTTCTACAAAAAGGAAAATAAAATAGAAGAAGATGGACTTTGGTTAAATGCTTGAGCTGTAAAAGCACATGTATCTTATATGGGACAACAGAATTGCTAAGTGTATAGATAATACACAAGCAGGGAAAGGAAGAAGGAAATGACCCCACAGAGTTCCCTTCAGACATCTGTCCCCAAGCTTTAGTGTATGTGTCCCTCACCATATGAACACAATAATAATAATAATAATAATAATAATAATAATAATAAAAGCTTTAATTCCGTGGTTCTAAACCTTCCTTATAATAAGACCCTTTAATAACTCATGTGCTGACCCAACCAAAAATTTATCTCCTTGCTACTTTATAACTATTATTTTTCTACTGTTGTAAATTGTAGTGTAAATGTCTGATATTCAGGATAGCTGATATGCAACCCTTGTGAAAGGGTCATTAGACCCCAAAAGAGGTTGTGACCTACAGGATGAAAACCTCACCTTGAAGTGAATGTATTTTATGAATGTGTTTATATATTCATGGTTTTGTTCTTGCTGGGTGAGTGGATTAGGAAGTTCCTCTAGAAGAATGCACAGTTAACAGTTGCTGGGTGAATGGGACACTCAGCATGTGAGCCACAAGGGCAGAAGAGAATGAGAGGGGGGCAGCAAAACCATAGTCATGTGAAACCCTAATACTGAAGACTGCTTTGTATGTAATTCACAGGAGTGCTCAGTTTGACGAGGATGGGGATAAAGGATGAAAATCATTTCTGAATCTTCAGGGAAGGGTTGAGAGCGCTTAAGGGTACTGTGTAGACACAATATCTATATAGAGGATAGAGATACACTTGTGACCAAATCATATCAAAACAGCCCCTGTCCTTTTATTATATGAAATGAGAGCATTTTCTGTGATACCAGTTTGTACAGCACCAAAGAGGTTCGTCTGCGAAATCTATACAGGTGTTTCCAATGATATTCATTTTTTTTCTTTCTTTATAAGAAACTAAACAGTTTAAGATCGTGGATTCATCTGTAACTATCTACTTTTTGTAGGTGAGGGCTTCTTCCTTTGATATGGGATTGTTTTATGTTTTAAAAGTTAAAATATATTTTTAATATTGATTGAAGGCTGATGTAAGTAAAAACACTGCCTGGAACCAAACATTTAGACTTTTAAACTTGTTTCTGTTTTCTTGACATTTTTTTCTTTAAATGTGAATAGAATAGTCACTACAGAGCTAAGCCTTTTATTTGTTTCTTGAATGAACCTTGGTAACTCCACAAAAGCTACTGAGAGCTGTTAAGGAACAAGAGAACGGCATGCCTCCAAGGACTTGTCAGCACTTAGCATCGCCTGTTTTCTGTTCTCTTTGTTTTCAACAAGAAACAGACTTTAGAACTTAAGCAGGGAGAGCAGTCCTCATTAAGTGGAAGCCTGTGTGGGAAGCAAATGAAGAAGGAGCATTGGCATGGGGCTCACGGGCCTGTGGAGGAGAAATTGGTGTGAAGTCCAGAGTTGCTAGGTGGTGGCACTTAGGACTTTATGCTCTCAGGAAGACCATCTGCAGGTTTGGAAATCAGGGCAAACCTAACAAGGTGGAGTCGTGGCTGGTTTCCTATGCTTTGTTCACTGTCTTAAAATATGTGTAGGAGATTACAAGAAAGATGTATTTTGTGAGTCTATGGCTTATGAAGGCAATGGGATTTCAGTAAGCTTTATCCAATCCTGTATAAGAGCATACTATTTCAGAGCGAATTGTGTTTTGTATTACATGTATAATTTGAGAACACCTGCATGCATATGATATATGTGAACTTACCACTTCACTCTTAACATAATTGACTTTTTAACATTTTTATTATAATTTATTCAGATTACATCCCAATTGTTACCCCCACCCTGCCTCTCCCTTTTGTTGTATTCCCCCTCTGTATTCCTCCAACAAAAGGGGACTTCCTTCCCCCCCATATGACCACAGCCTATCAGGTCTCCTTAGGATAGCCTGCTTCCCCTTCTTCTATGTGCCAACTGGTCTGCCCACCAAGGGGAAGTGATCAAATAAGGGACATCAGTTCACAACAGAGGCAGTCCCTGCTCTCCCCACAACTGTGGAGAATGAGCTGTCTAATGGCTAGATCTGAAGAGGGGGGTCTATGGTTACTACATGCATTGACCTTGGTTGTTACTTCACTGGGTGCAGGCACCCTGCATCCAGATCCACTAGCCTTGGTGGTCTCCTTGTAGGGTTCCTGAACCCTCTAGGCCCTTCCATCCCCCCATTATTCCTTACCACTCTCACCTGGAGTTCAGCAGCTAGTCCTACCATCAGTCCCGATCCTCCATGAGTGGAGACTATCACATGACATCTATGTTGGGCTAATATCCACTTATAAGTGAGTATATACCGTGCCTGTCTATCTGGGTCTGGGTTACCTCATTCAGGATGATTATTTCTAGCCCCATCCATTTGCCTCAACATTTTAAGATTTCCTTGTTTTCAATAGCTTAGGAGTATTCCATTGTGTAAATGTACCACAGTTTCTCTACCCATTCTCCCATTAAGGCACATCTAGATGTTTCCACATTCTGGCTATTGCAAATAATCCTGCTATGAACAGAGCTGAGCAAATGTCCTTGTGTGGTGAAGCATCTTTTGGGTATATAGCCAGGAGTAGTAGAGCTGGGTCTTGAGGTAGCACTATTACGAATTTTCTGAGAAAGCCCCAGATTGATTTCCAAAGGGGTTGTACAAGTTTGTACTCCCACCAGCAATGGAGAAGTGATCCCCATTCTCCACATCCTCACCAATATGTGCTGTCACTTGAGTTTTCCATCTTAGCCATTCTGACTGTTGTAAGATGGAAGCTCAGAGCCATTTTTATTTACATTTCCCTGATGACATTGGGCATTTCTTTCAGTGTTTCTTAGCCATTCAATATTCCTCTGTTGAGTATTCTCTGCTTAGATCTGAACCACATTTTAAAACTTGGGTTATTTGGTTTGGTGGAGATTAATTTCCTGAGGTCTTTATATATTTTATTTATTAGCCCTTTTTCAGATGTAGGGTTGGTGAAGATCTTCTTCCAGTCTGTAGGTTGTCATTTTGTTTTGTTGACAATGTCCTTTGCCTTACGGAAGCTTTTCAGTTTCATGAGGTCCTGTTTAGTTATTGTTGATCTTAAAGTCTGAGCTATTGATGTTCTGTTCAGGAAGTTGTCTCCTGTGTCAAAGAGTTCAAGGCTCTTCCCCAAGTTTTCTTCCAGCAGAATTAGTGTATCTGGATTTATGTTGAGGTGTTTAATACACTTGGACTTTAGTTTTGTTCAGGGTGATAAATATGGATCTACCTGACTTTTTCTACATGTAGCCATCTATTTAGACCAGCACCATTTGTTGAAGATGCTATCTTTTTTGCATTGTATGGATTTGGCTTTCTTGTCAAAAATTAAGTGTGCATAGGTATGTGGAATTATTTGTGTATCTTCCATTCAGTTCCATTGATCAGTCAGCCTATTTCTATGCTGGTGTCATGGCATCCTAATTACTATTGCTATAGAGTACAGATTGAGATAAGAGATGGAAGATCTTTTTTTTTCAATTTTCCTTTTTTTATTACTTTTTTATTTTTAATTTGTTCATTTTATATCCCGATTGTAACCCACTACCTTGTTGCCTCCCAATCCCACTCTTCCTCCCTCAGACCCTCTCCCTCCCTCCACTAGTCCTCAGAAAGAGGAGCCCTCCTCCCCTAGTAACTGACCTTAGCCTATCAAGTCTCATCTCTACTGCCCCCTACACTGATCACTTCACCCTGGTGGGGGGCCTTTCCAGGCCCCATACCTAGAAAATACAAAAGATCTTTTATTATAAATTTGTCCTGTTTTTACATTATTCAAATACGGAATCAAAAATCTTCTCTGTATCCTTTAACTACTAATTCAAATGCTGCTTGTTGTAACTGTCCTTCAGAACCATGACTTTATAATATAATCTGCAGTCTGACATCTTTGAGAATCTTAACCTTTCCGAGTATCAGTTCTCTGCCTTAATGTCTCAAATTATGTTATTTGTACCAGAATTAATTTCTTATTTCAGGAGTATTATTGTTATAAATCAGCTGCTCTCAACAGCTTTCTGAGCAGAGCACTTCTACCCCAAGGATCCACTCCTAATTCTTTATGAAATGTATGAAGGCAAAGGCAGTAAATGCTATGAGCTTTTCTTTTAGCACTGCTTTTCATTGTGTCCCATAAGTTGGGGTATGTTGTGCCTTCATTTTCATAAAACTTTAAGAAGTCCCTAATTTCTTTCTTTATTTCATCCCTGACTCAGTTGTCATTGAGTAGAGAGTTGTTCAGCTTCCATGTGTGTGTAGGGTTTTGGTTATTTCTGTTGTTTTTAATCCTTAGTGGTCTGGTATAATACAAGGTATTATTTTAATCTTCTTGTATCTGTTGAACCTTGCTTTGTGACCTACTATATGTTCAATTTGGGAGAAGGTTCCTTGAGATGCTGAGAAGAAGGAATAATCTTTTGTGTTTGAATGAAAAGTTCTGTAGATATCTGTTAGGTCCATTTGATTCATGACATCTGTTAGTGTCATTATCTCTCAGTTGAGGTTCTGTTTGTTGACCTATTCTTTGATGAGAGGGGTGTTGAAGTCTCCCACTATTAATGTGTAAAGGTCAATGTGTGCTTTAAGCTTTATTAATGTTTCTTTTACAAATGTGGGTGCCCTTGTATTGGGGACAAATGTGTTTAGAATTAGGATGTCATATTGGTTGAGTTTTCCTTTGATGAGTATAAAGTGTCCTTCCTTATCTCTTTTCATTAATTCTGGTTGAAAGTCTACTTTATTAAATATTAGAATCACTACTCCATCTTGCTTCTTGTGTCCATTTTCTTGGAAGATATTCCTATAGCCCTTTACTCTCAAGTAATGTCTATCTTTGTGGTTGAAGTATGTTCCTTGTATGTAGCATAATGTAGGTTTTGTTTACACATCCATTCTGTTAGTCTGTGTCTTTATTGGAGAATCGAGACCATTGATTTTGAGAGAAGTTAATGACCAGTGACTGTTAGCTCCTTTTATTTTAATGTTGGTTGTGGTAGTTTGTTTGTGTGTTTGTGCAACTTTTGTTTTGCAAAAGTCAAGTTATCTCTTTCCTGGGTTTTCCTGAGTGTAGTTAGTCTCCTTTGGTTGGCCTTTTCCTTCTAGTATCTGCTTCAGGGCCGGATTTGTGGGTAGGTAGTTTAAATTTTGTTGTGGAATATTTTGTTTTTCTATATATGGCTATTGAAAATTTTGGTGGGTATACTAGTCTGGACTGGCATTTGTGGCCTCTTGGGGTTGCCAAGATACCTGAACTGTCCTTCTGGCTTTTATAGTCTCTGCTGAAAACTCAGGTGTTATTCTGAGAGGTTTGCCATTGTATGTTACTTGGCCTTCTTTTCTTTGCTGCTTTTAATACTTTTTCTTTGTCCTATACATTTAGTGATTTATTATTATGTAGCAAGAGGACTTCCTTTTCTGGTCTACTCTATTTGGTGTTCTGTAGGCCTCTTGTATGTTTACATGCATCTTTTTCTTTAATTTGGATAAATTTTCTTCTATGATTTTGTTGAAAATATTTTCTTGGCCTTGGTGACAGGCATCTTCTCTTTCCTCAATTCCCATTACCCTTAGGTTTCCTCTTTTCATGTTGTCCTTTATTACTTGGATGTTTTGTGTCAGGATTTTTTTTAGATTTAATATTTTCTTTGATGGTTGTATCAAATTCTTCCACTGTATCTTCTATACTTCAGATTCTTTCCTCCATCTCTTGTATTCTGTTGTCAATGCTTACCTCTGCAGTTCCTGTTTTCTTCTCTATGTTTCTTTCTTTCCAGGCTTTCCTCAGTTTATGCTTTTATTATTGTTTGCATTTTCATCCTCCGATCTTGAACCATTTTATTTATTTTCCTGATTTCTTTCACCTGATTGTTTGCTTTTTGCTGAAATTCTTCCAAAGATTTCTTTATTTTCTCTCTATAGGCCTCTGTCATGGCCTCTCTAGGGGCCTCAATTTGTTTGGCTGTATCTTCTTGCATTTGTTTAAAGTTTTTATTTATTTCTTTAGTTATCATTTCCTTAGAAAAGATTTTTGGTCATTTTCTTGAGTTTCAGTTGTGTTAGAATTTCCAGGGCTGATTGCTTTGGGAAAACTGGGTTCTGGAGAGGCCTGTCATTTTGGCTGGACCTTGGAGTACATGCTCAGTCCAGAATGGACAGGAAAAATTTTAATGGATTTGTTGGGTGACCTGAGGTCTGCTATACTTGTGTTCCAGACTATGGGGTCTCATCTGGGCTTGAAAACATAGACTCTGGTGTTTTGTACCCCACAGTTCCATCTGAGACACAGAGCATAGGTGCTGCATGTCCCACCAGGTATGTGGCTCGACCTTGGATCCTGAGCTTATGCCTGCATGGACCAGGGAAATTTTGGTGTATTTTCTGGTTGACCTGAGGTAAGATCCACATATGTTCCAGACCATGGGATATCCTCTGGCCTGGAAGACCAAGATACTGGTGTTTTGTGGTCCACAGTTTTATCTGATACATAAAACTCAGGTGCACACAGGTAGGCAAGTGGCTAGACATTGGAGACTGTGCACATGTCTTCAGAAACCTAGGGACTTTTCTATGGATTAGCTGGATTGCCCAAGGCCATACCCACCCAAGCTCCACACAGTGTGTACTCCTTTCACCTGGGAAATACCATCACTGGTGTTTTGTAGCTCTCAGATTGGTCCTTAGGTCACTGTGAAGTTATTGCTTCTCACTGATCAGCACCACCATCCTCTTACTCCTGGCTTCTATCTTTTTAAGCTTGATTCAATATGATTTTTTAATATTACTAAGTTTTGACTTCATAAGACTTGATTTCTTTCCCTTAAATTTCTGTTTCAGTTTGGTGTCATTGGATTCCATGCTTTGAATCCAACTTGAGCCCAGCATTCAAGCATCTTCCATATCTTTTCAGCACACTCCACGGACACCTGTCCTTGCTTGTCACAATGCCCCTTTCTGTATGCTATGGTCCAAACAAAATCATAAACTTTTTTCACAAGCCTGCTGCTTTTTTTTTTTTCTGTACATATATCATTCAACCATCATCCTAGCTAATCTACTCTGATGCTTATCTCCTGAAACACTTTTCAATCTAATCGGTTACAGGGATGTCTTTACTCTTATCACATGAATAAATCACCTGGGAATCCTGTTACCATTCCCACTTTCAAGGCTCTATTTTACACCCTGGACACTGCTACCAGGGGCTCCATATAGCTCCAGGCCTCTAGTCTTTTGTCTCCTCTGGTGGATAGTGGCTTTTGATGAATCTGAGTGATCACTTCTAAAATAATAGTGTCTTCTTTCTAGAAAATTAGGCTTATTTCAAATGTCTATTAGATTTGCTATGTGATTGGCAAAGTTCACTATAGAGCATCCCCCAGTCCTCTTGCCAACACCATACAGAACATTCCCTTCTTATCTTTTATCTTCTCTACTAACTCAGTACACTTGCTATTTTCCACTCATACAGGCTCTGTACTTCTGTACCACACAGAGCCTTTTACCTTTTCTTATACCTTTTCTCAATTAACATGGGATAAATTGACAGCAAAGGCTCCTACAAATTGATCTTTCTGTATTCCTAGACGGCTTCTTGTGGCTTGTAGGCATGCAGCTACCTATGAAAATTGTAACCCAGGACCATATTACCAAAACGTGATAATTAAAAAGTACCCAATCATATCATTAGTTTCTTTTTATTTTATTTTTTCCCTGAAACTTTTTTATTTAATTAATTTATTCAGATTATAACTCAATTGTTGTCCCATCACTTGTATCCTCCCATTCCTCTCTCCCTCCTTCCTCCTCCCTCCCTCCCTCCTGCCTTTACCCTATTCCCCTCCCCTATGGCTAAGACCAACCGAGGGGAACCTCCTCCCCCACTATATGGTCAGAGGCTATCAAGTCTTATCTTGGAAGCCTGCTTATTGTTTCTTTGTGTGCCATCAAGCCTCCCCACCAAGGGGATGTGGTCAAGTATGAGGCACCAGAGTTCTTGTCAGATTCAGTCCTTGCTTCTCCACATAACTGTGGAGAATGTCCTGTCCATTGGGTAGATCAGCGTATGGGAGTAGGGGTTTTATGTTTACTACTTGTATTGTCCTTGGTTACTGCAATAGTTTAAGCAGAACTGTCCCCGGGCTGCAATCCACCCGTCATGATGTTTTTCTTGTAGGTTTCTAGGACCCTCTGGGTCTTTCTATTTTCCAATCTCCTATATTTCTCTTACCTAGAGTCCCAATAGGTTATCCTCACATCTATCTCAATCTCCTGGTAAGTGAAGACTTTTGAAGAAACTGTGGTACATTTACACTATGGAATACTACTCAGCTGTTAAAAACAAGGAAATCATGAAATTTGTGGACAAATGGATGGATCTAGAAATGATCATACTGAGTGACTTAACACAGAGGAAAAAAGACTCACATGGTATTTACTTACTTATAATTGGGCACTAGCCCAAAAGGCACATCATTAGTTTCTTAATGATCAAATTCTTGAGGTCATAATATTTAACAGAGGCTCAAAATACATGAATTATGCTTCTTGGCTGATGTCACATGGTCATTACAAATAGATACTTTCCTTCAGTGCTTTTGAAGACTTCGCCATTATTCTTCCAAAAGCTTCAGTATACCTATCAAACTGCCAAACAGGAAAGGAGAAGTGCTGGCCCTCCTTAATATATGACAGTTATAATGCCTGTGTTATTCTGATTCTGGATTACATAAGCACTAGGTATTGTAGGACTGTGTTATGTAGGATACAAGTTATGTGCCCCCTTGTCTTTATGTGTATCTTCTAGTTTCTGTTTCACTTCCCTCCTTACTCACTACCTGATTCCATTCCTGATTTTTGTTAAGGAAATACAAGCTACCAGACAAACAGCAGGTGATACTGCTTGGTGTAAACGGACTAGAATGAACAAAATGTTTTGTGTTACATCCTCTACTGAGGATATTGCAGACATATATTCACAGGGGCTGATGAGATTATAATGTAGTTGGTCCACTGACTTCACCACTAAGTGGCATGATTTATGGTTTCTTCACTGGAGTCAAACCGTGAGTTAGGGGTATTGCTTTAAGTGTGGAAATACAACTCCTAAGTGCCACATAGAGAAGTTTGAGCATACCAGCCACACTAAAGTTAAGGACAGAAATAACTCTGAAACTACTTAAAGACATTTCCCTTTCCTACAAATCATTTTGTAGAAACCATAATTATCCTTGAGATAACCACTTATTAATATAGACAACTTAATCATAGTCACTGACCCATGTGTTGTTTGTTTAAAGGACAGTGAGTGTAATGACCCAAAACTGAATCTGACCAATAGGTGATTTAACCTGAATGAAAATAAACCTAGCAGTGTTTATGAGTCAAGGAATCTCCAGGGTTGATATGAAGCGACACTCAGGACAAAAGGTCCTTTAACACTTACAATGTACACTGTGAATTTTCTGGGCAGTTTATCTGATACAAAGGACTTGAAAAAAAGGCAAATTACACCCTAATGCATCTTGTGAGTCTTATTAAAATTGCTTTCTGTTTCACTATTACCTCCTAAGCCTGTTTTGTTTCACTGTTTTTTACACCCATCTCTTTCCCCAAGCAATCCATCATGTATCAGTTTGGCCCAATTATCATAATAGTTGTGATGTCCCTGGCCTGCTACTTATATTTTGGTATGCTTATTAACAGCAAATACAGTATTCTCTGTATGGTGAACTGTAGCTCCAAAGTGTACATAAAACCTTTATAGAAACAACTTCTCTCTTTTTCTTTGGTTATTTTCTATGTACCTATTTTTCTGGCTTTTCCTGGCCTCCCTTTTCTTTAAAAAACATCTAGGCAGAATATCATCTTCCTTAGGGCTCGCTATCTATGCCATTTTTTATTAGACTCTTCACTGGGTGGTGGCTCCATCCAGGTTCTGCTTCAACACATATAAAAGCATATCTTCTTTTTTTTTTTTTTTCCTTTTTTTTTTTTTATTAATTTATTCTTGTTACATCTCAATGTTTATCCCATCCCTTGTATCCTCCCATTCCTCCCCCCCCCATTTTCCCATTATTCCCCTCCCCTATGACTGTTCCTGAGGGGGATTACGTCCCCCTATATATTCTCATAGGGTATCAAGTCTCTTCTTGGCTACTTGCTGTCCTTCCTCTGAGTGCCACCAGGTCTCCCCCTCCAGGGGACATGGTCAAATGTGAGGCACCAGAGTACGTGAGAAAGTCGTATCACACTCTCCACTCAACTGTGGAGAATATTCTGATATAAAGCATATCTTCTAATCATAGCCAAGCCAGGCCCAATTTTTTCTAGAATATTCTATGACTTTATCTCCACTTTGCCATTGGACTACTCTATTCCCTATCAACACATATAAATTTGTAAGAAAAAAATGATAAAACTATGGTTGAGAATATACAAAGTAGAAGAGGGATATCCAGTGCAATGTGGAGTGCTAGGAAGATTCCAAGAGGCTAGGAAATCAAGGATGACTGCCAGGAGCAAGCAGAGAAGACCAGAAGACAAATGAACCCAAATCCCTAACAACAACAGGGTAGAGGTTCTTAAGGCTCAGCATGTCAGCAGTATAATTGGTGAAAGGATGATACAGAGAAATGTGGCTTAGGAATTAAGGAGAGGCCAACTCTAAAGGGCTTGCCCTTTGAGTGTTGTCAGATAAGTACTACAGAAATATGACTCTCAGGGCAGCATTAGAAATTAGATGTTAGAAAAACAAGCTAGGAGTCTAGAAGACCAATCATGACGCTATTGAAGTAGGTCTCATGACAGAGACAGACTGAATTAGGATAATTAGATGTAAGGTTAGAGATAAGTAAGTGGATTCAAGAAATAATTTAAAAGGTAAAACTGCCGTGAATTTTCAATTGGATGCAAGTTATATGCAAAGAAATGTCTCAAAATGACATAATTATATAGGGGCTGCGTAATTAGGTAGACCCACAAAGAGACTACAGGTGTTTCAGTGGAGCATGGAGCACTGGTGAGTTGTTGCTGTATACTACTCTTAACCTGAAATAAACAGTGGAAAACAGTTTGAATTGAGGCACTGTCTACAGTAGACTGGCTTCTGGGGTGCTTTTAAACAACTGTCCTGATTATTAATTCACATAGGAAGGCCCAGCCCAATAGTACCATCCCCTAGGCTGGGGCTCATGAACTACTTAAGACAGGAAACAGCTAAATGAGTGTAAACAAATGAGGAAGGACAGCATATTCCTGCTTTGCTCTTGCGACTAGCTGCTCTGAGTCCCTCCATTGACATCCCTGAAATGTGGAACTATGACTTGGAATTTTAAGTCGAATCAACCCTTTCTTCTATGCTGCTTGTCTTTGAGGTGTTTTGTCACAATGATAGAAATGAAACTATAACGGGTGGATGTTAGGATTCTTACTGAGATTTGCAGAGCAGAGAGCTTAACGTTCACAATGAGATGCCCAGTAGATCTTTATGTGTGTGAATATGCGAAATAGAATGGATAAGCTGACTACAGTTTTGGTTTGGTACCTGTGAAAGTAATCTCATAAAAACTTGTACAGGACCAGGGGTTGACCACGAATAAATATTCCCTATGAGTGGAAGGAACAAAGGCAAAGATGTGAAGAACATAAACATATTGCTTGTAATTGGGGATGTGAGAATGTGGAATAGGCAATATATGACCTCCTAAGTACCTCATAATACAGACATTAATAACATCTGTTGCATGATAAATTAGTAGGACTGGAGTATAGCTTTAAAACAGTATGAGCTTGATAATAGGGCTTTCTGCAATGGTGAATGAGTTAAGGGAAAATCAGGTATATCTGCTGAAGTCTGTACATAGAATAGCTCCTGTAGTTCCATGTGTTTTATGCTTGGTCCCCAGCTGGTGGCATTGTCTTAGAAGGCTATGGACATGTCAGGAGATAGGACCTACATAGAAGAGACAGATCAGCGAGGAAGTGCTATTGTAAGACTCACACCCTTGGCTCTCTGCTGGATGTGTCTCTGGCGGCTGTTAGATGTGAGGAGAACACTTCTCTTCTGCCTTGGGCTCCACTAGCATTGTGTTCAGCCCAAGTGAATGAGGCCACTCAGTCATGGGTTGGACCTTCTTGAACAGTCAATCAAGTCAATCCTTGTTTCCTTGAGCAGCTTCTTTTAGGTATCTTAGTCACAGTTATACAAATCAACTTATGCAGTGTCTAATGGTGTAAAAGGTCTGACTAATGTTGAACATAGGCTCTCTCTCTGGTACTTATTTATGATAGGCTGTAACATGGTCCAGTTTCTGGCCAAAGCATTTGGTTAACAATGAATTGTCACTCATGCTAGGCAAAGCATGGCAAGGAGCTACAACGTGAGACAAATAATTTATAATGTATGGAATTGCTTCTGCCCTTTCACCAGCACTGTAGAATAACATAGGCATCTTTGTCAATCTGGAGGTAAAATGAATGAGATTTAGAAAGAATTAGTTTGATCAGTGTAACCCAGAATGTGTGTGTGTGTGTGTGTGTGTGTGTGTGTGTGTGTGTGTGTGTATGTGTTGAAGTCAATGAAGCAAATGACAAAACTGTATTGTTCTATACAAATAATGTTTATGTTTGTTAATTGGAGGCTGTTTCCTGTGAGCAGCATTGGTCACCATTCTCTAGACAGAGGAGTATCTAAGCCAAGCCTGGTGACATCAATGTAGTGTCACCAAGGGACTCCTGCCAAGGGTAGGGGTGGATTAAATAATCTCTAAGGCTTCTTCTAAATTTAAAATTCTGCGTATCCTCCCTTTTTAAAATGCTAATTGGTTTCTAAGTTTCACCTCATAATGTAAAATTCTAGAAGCGTAAGAAATTTTAAGTAACTTAATTGCCATACTCACTTACTGCTAAAATGAAATACAAGTTAGTTTTTAGTAGGGGGTTGGGGGAGGGGATGTGCTCACACACTCACAAAGCCAGAAATTTGACTTTTGCTCTTTATTGCAATTCTTAAACTAGCTACACTCGGCAATTCATTTGCATCAATAATTGAAAAGCCATCAGTTTCCTCTTGTCTTGCACTCTTTGCTCTGCACACTAATGATATGCATGCTTGGCTATTGCCATAAAAATGCACCATAAATTTTTTAAAGATGATTCAACTACAGAGAATGAATCAATATGAACTACAGTGATAGCAAATGAGGGGCCGTTTCTATTGCTACTTAAAAGCAGGTAGCACTCCTTGATGGGAGCCGTCACTGTCTCCAGCTGGAGTTTTAAAGCAATGATTTCATATTGTCTTCATTAAGAATTTGCTTAAGGAACTGTGTTTTCTCCGCCACTATGTAGGCCACTCATTATATTTCTTCACATTTCTTTTCTGGTTTCTGTTGCTTCTAGTGGCTTTTACGTAAAAAGAACCCATTGTACCTTGTGCCTCTCATCAAGTTGAGCATAAATATAGTGTCCATTCAACCCCTCATTTGACGCTGTCCTTGGTTTGCCCTTAATTGAATGGTGGTCTTACAAGCAGCACTTCCGTTTATTAGAAGCCACACATCTCAAAACCAATCTCAACTAAAGCCAATTTTAAGACTGGTCAAGGCTCAGAAGGGCGATGTCAGAGTTGAATAACGTAAGCTGGGTTCAGCATATGTGACCATTTAATGTACTTTGTTGTCTAAGCCTGGAGAAATCCTACTGAAGATACACATCAGCCCAAAACACCACAGAGAAGAGTCAGGGCAGACAAACCACTTCTCACATTCATTTAGGCCAGTCTCTTTAGAAGCTGTATTTCACAAATTATAACACAATCTGGGTAATGAAAGGCATGTGACTCTCCCCCAGGCACCTTCCCGACACAGCTGTAACTAGGTAGCATCTTTAGATGGACCACAGCCAAATGTGATCTAAGTCTGCACAGCACAGGGACCATGCATATCAAGACTGACCAAGGATGGGATGGAGTTACAACTCTAGCTGGAAGTTGTAAGCCAAGATTTTCAGTTTTCTTGGTACTCAGCCCCACAGGAGAGCTTTCTCGCGAAAAGCCACGGCATATACACACACAACATGCATGGAATATGCACACACAACATGTATGGAATATGCACACACAAACACACTGGGAGACTCCATGTTTGGAGGGCTAACGTCCCCGTTAGAGGTCTCCTCTAGAGGTATTCGAATAGGACTCAAGCTTGTTTCTGGATTGTGCTCAATGGCTCATCTTAGCTCTGTGTGTATGTGTGTGTGTGTGTCTCCAGAAAGTTTATTATTAATCTGAGAATGCACTGTTTGTTTTCTTTGTTTTTAATTGCTTTTTCCAGCCAGGGTTGCCAATATAAAGTATATATGTTCTTCTGGATACATGTAAATACCTATATTGCAAAGGCCTATTTGGAATATTAGTTTTATTTGCATAAATTTACAATCTGCAGCATTTATAACATGTTATATTAGGTATATAATAAATTTCTTACCCATCCTCCTACTGTTTGTCATTAATTACAAGAAATGCACACATTCACACTTGCGCGTGCACACACACACACACACACACACACACACACACGTCATTGCACCCAACTACTTTGTACAGGTCCCTTATTGAAATTCCCTGCAATATGTGCTCAGGAATGGGAGTGATTAATTATAATTATAAAGCATATGCCCACTTAATTTCATGAAGGACCATGAGCATAATTTCCACAGTGTCTGAGGACCTCAATATAATCGACGTCCTAGAGTTCTAATCTAACCAAATCTTCCCCAGCATGTGGCACTATAGTATCTTTCCAATTTATCTGCCATGCTAAAGAGAGCTTCCTGCTATTACATTGTTGCTTATGTTGCATTTTTTTTCCTGATTTCTAAATGGTTTGAATGATTCATTGGAGAAATTTAATGACATCTCTCTGAGTTGATTTTTCTATTTTCCTTTTCAATTTCAAGCGCCACCTTCCCCCATCTCCATTTTTAGAAACAGCTGTTTGGAAAAGAGAAACAAGATCAGTGGCAAAAGAAGGTGATTCTGGAGGCATGTGGCTTGATTCCTGTAGTCCCTGTTTACTGTGACATTAGGCAGGCTGCCTAAGCTCCTGCTCCTTTTCTTCCCCGTGAAAGAATAAGCTCTTAGTAAATGTTAAAAGCAGTAATGCATTTATTATAAACACTGAACTACCAAAACCACTTCTTTGAAATGTTAACTGTCATTTGTTTGTGTTAAAGACCTTTTGAGCTCCGCTTCCCTCCCTTATGCTACAAGTTTACAGCAAGCATGAAGGTAGGCAATAACAAACTAAGTTCATCGGTTCATCTTTAAGACTTACTCTCATTTATGTGTCTTCAGGAATAGACACGTGTGTGCGGAAGCCTGCGGAGGACAGAAGAGGATGTTGGATGACCTGGGACTAGAATTACAGTCTGGCACGAGCCCACAGAGGTGAGAGCTATAAACTGAATTCTGGACGTGTGGGAAGATAGTGAGTACTCCTTGTGCAGAGCCATGACTTTGGCTCCAAGGGTCATCATTATTTAAAACTTATTGCATGCATATAACCACTGCAGAAAACAACATTTAAATAATTCTCATGTCCATTGGAGCCCTTTCCTCGTATTTTCTGTACAGCTAACGATGAAGCAATAGTTCTTTCAGGAACCACACAGTTGTCCTTCCCAATCTTGAGTTTCATGTGCATTGCATTATACAGTGTTTACCCTTTTGTATTTGATTTATTTGGCTCAATAGGCTGTTTTTTAATTCATTCATAAGTTGCCATTATCAGTAATTCACTCTTATACACCCTTAGCATTCAATCATATTAATGCACTACAAATGCTCAGGCATTCTCCTGTTGAGAGTGTTTGGGTTATATTTAGCTTGGTGACATTTTGAATACTGATGCTAAGAAGGTATTTTGTGAGAAGTGTGCATATGAGCTTGTGGACAAAGTCATAGAATTATAGTGGCTAGCTAGGAGAATTTACAAGTAACTGTTAATGGTCCTTCAACATGCCTGCACCATAGTCATACTTATCAATACAGTGATGATACTTAATTTTATTGTCTTGTCAATAATGGACTTTATTCATTTATTTCCTCCTACTTCCACTACACACCATGGAAAAGTGTTTCTCTGTGGTTGTGATTATGTTTTTAATTTGTTTGACGTAGTATCTCATGCAGAGCCAGCTAGCTAACACCTCACTAGGTAGCTAAGAGTGACCTTCATCTTTTCATCTGCCTGCTTCTACTTCCTAAGCTCTGGAATCAGAGCCAGACCATGTGTTCTAAATCCCAACCTCATGACTTTCCACAGGCTAGGCAAATATTCTGCCAGCTAAGCTACATTGTCAGACCTGTGGTTCATTCTTTGATGACTGATTCTCTGTACAAGTGTTTCTTGCTGCTTCATGTTTATTTGTGGAATATCAAAATACTTTTTAAATTTTTATCTCTATTTATTACCTTTTCTTCTTCTTCTTTCCCTCTTTCCCTGTGGTGTTGATCACCCTTTACCTGCCATCACCAAGAGATTTCTAGTTCCTTAAGTGCTTACATAAAATACTTAACATATGTCTATGTTATATAATAAGTGTTTCAATATGTAGATTGATTTTTCATTTTCAATCATTGCCTTTTAGAAAGAAGAAAATTAAAGTAAATACTTCATTGTTTTTTTAAAAAATGCTTCTTGACTTTCTGGTATATTTTTTAAAGTGCTTTTTCTAAAATATTCTAATGTCATGATCACATTCCCTGGACTATAGTTTTTAAGTAATTACTGTTCTAATATTTATGTTGAGGATATTGATATTTATAATTCATCTTAAATACATTTAGTATTTGTAATCATTTAGAGGTCAACATTTATTAGTTATGAGCAGAATTCTAGAGGTTCCAACATGCTCCAAAATTTTAAAATGATTTTTCCCCTTTCTTGCTTAGCTGTTTTGAAACTTGGCAAAAACTAACTAAATGAATATTTATAGATAACTGCAAATTCTCATCATCCCTTCTACACTGTCATTGTCACTACCATATTATTGTTTAAAATCAGGTAATATAAACTCTCCAATTTAGATCTTTTTTATTTTTTTCAAATTATTCTTGGGTACTTCAGATAATATGCTTTTCCCTATAAAGCTTATAATCAGCTTAACAGGTTCTTCAGGAACAGCAACAAAAACCTAGTGGAGCTTAACTGCTATTGGAATTTATTTATAGAAAACTGCAATAAAATTGACATCTTAACAATTCTCAATCTTCCAATCCTTATACATGACATATCTTTCTACCTACTGAGATCTTTAGGTTTTCCTATCAGTATTAGGTAATTTTCAATTTTGAGGTCTTATGTGTCTTTCATCTGGTTCATTATTGTACTTCTAAGTGTTTGAGGAAGTATTAATATACAAACTCCAATCAAATTTATAAGAAGTTGGTGGTTTTTTGCAGATGTTTCAGACTTGTGATGCATTTATATCCCAGTTGGTCCATGATTTGTAGAAGATATCATAAATTTAAAAGGTACTTAATTTACCAAGCATTACAATTTAGCAACAGAAAACTAGAGGGATTGCATGGGTTTCCCACTGACTGGTACCCATGGCTTACTGTGGCTGGGAAGTACTCTAAAATATCTTCTAGCACATTGCTAGGCTAGGAAAAGCGCCCCTTTGTACCAAATGCATCTTTTTATTTGATTCCATTAATGAGTTTATTTAATCACTTTACAGCCTGGTCTCAGCCCCCCACTTGCCACCCCTCCCCCCTTCTCCCCTCCCTTTCTTCTCAGAGAAGGGAAGCCCCTCCCCCCTAGGTAACAACCCTCCCTGGCACCTCAAGGCACAGCAGGACCAAGTACACCCCCTCTCACTGAGGCCAGAGAAGGCGGCTCAGATAGGAAAAAAGGATCCAAAGGCAGGCAACAGTGCTTGTAATTTTTGTATCACCACCATGTCAGAAAATTAAGTCAGGGATTGTCTCTTCAAAGAAGTACAATTAATTTTTTGTGCATTGACCATGTATCCTACCTTGCTAAATTCAATTATATATCCTAGAATATTATTGTGTACTTAATATTTTGTGCATACAGAACAAATTATCATTGAAGAATGATGGTTGGGTTCTTCTTAGACTCATTTCTGCCTCTCGTTCCCTTTCCTTGATTTAATGCACAGCACTCACAGTGTGACACTCAGAGGGAGAAATAAGACAAGGGAACAACTTTTCTCAAACTGAGTGAAGTCAACTGAATCATTTAGCTCCAGTAATTATTATACTAAATTAATTTTTTTATACCTAACATACATAAAATTGAGGACTTTTCTGTTTTACTTTGATCTATAGTTTGAGGTGAGCTTTTAAATGAGCAGTCCTAAAAATGAGTATCATTATACAGCCAAACAGGTTCTATTCCAGCATATGCATGCATATACATATACACCTGCAACAAAACTTAGTGAAAAAAAAATCTATCTATATATTTATAGGAGAGTGGGAAGGGGCTATAAGAGGGCTTAGAGAAAGGATGGTGACTATGTTGAAAAAGGGGTTTGGCTTACCTAATACCTGTTTCCATCAATTAAGATGACCGGACTGTGGACAATTATGTCAAAATGATTGGTCCCTTAGAGAAAACCAGCCACTCCAGCATTCTTCAGATAAATCTCACTTGGTCATAGTGTATGAAATACTGTTAATTCATTTTATTTGTTAGTATTTCATTAAAGATTCTTTGTTCATCATGGATAGTGGTATATTGTTTGTCATATTGCTTTTCTGGTGCCTTTCTCTGGCTTTGTACCATATGATCCTAGTTTGATTAAATGTATTCAGAAAGGTTTCTTCTATTTGTACAATTTACAAGATTTTTAGGAGTGATGCTAATTTTTGTAAGTGTTGGATATTAAGGATTATCGATTCAAACTCTTAAGGATTTTTTTTTCTTGAATCATGTTCGAAAATTTGTTTCCTATCATTAAATTTCTAGTGTGCTGTCGAATGTACTTTTGTACAGTTGCCTTTAATATTTCACCTTTTTTACATTTCTGTCACGTTGATAGTAAAGTCCTTATTCTCATGTTTCGTTTTAGGTGTGTGTGGTCAGGGAGGGAGAAGAGAGACACTATGTTTATTTGCTTGGGGCAGCTCTGCATAATGATTTGCCAGTTTTATTACATGGAATCACTTGTGGATTCCATTGACTTTCCTCTTTTCTCTGGAAAACACTGGGAGAAGGAGTTTTACTGAATTCAGTCTTTCAAATATCTGGTTGGGAAATTTTGTTTAGTTCATCTCTGCTTTCCTATTCTTGGTAGGCATATTTAGACTTTGTCTTTAGAGAGTCTTAGAGTTTAAAATATAGAGATAAGTAAGAGATCTCTTTATCTCTCAGAAATGAGTTGCCATTTTTCTGAGTGCTGGAGTCTAATTTATAATTGGGTTTTGAAGGTTCTGCTGAGAAATTCTTGATGCCTTTGCTTCTCCTTTGCATCACAGTTTCTGAGGTCCTAGAGGTCGCTCTTCTTTTTGCTCTCTATTATTCAAACTTTCACAAGAGGGTTATAATGCACCCATAAAAAGAAGTCTCTCTTGGTACTCCTGTGTAATATATGACTCTATTGGCGTATTACTCACTTTTTATTGTATATGAGGATTAGACTACAAGTTGCAGCATCAGTCTATAGCTTGGGCTCTGTCTGACCATTTGCCAGCGCACACACATAATCTATACATTTGCAGAAAGGATTTTCTTAAATGCTTCAGACTCCAATGAATATACTCTCATAGTCCTTTTTCTGCTGGTGTAGAGTACCCTTCAGTTCTGTATCTCCTAGCAAGAGCTCATAATCTTTTGAAATTGTTTACTCTGTGTGATGGTGTTCTAATGGGTTAGCTGGTTCTCTGTTAACTAGGAGCATGGTCTCTTCCAAATATCTCCATTGTGTTTCTATTTGTTATTCACATATATGAATATATGAATATATATTCATTTTAAGACGAAAGTATATAGACTGAGGTATACCTTTCTTTGAGGTTTCAGAAATTCTTTTTAGAATACACAAAGATAATTTTTAGTAGACTAAGTCTGAGCATGAAACCTTGTTTATATTAGGGATAAGACCAAAGGTTATTCTGATATGTGAACATGCCTAAAAGTCTACAAACCTTTATCTCCTTCTACAAAATCTCCTTCTGGGCTATGATCCATCAGAGTCCTTACATCTGACACATTTATTTTCTGACTGCTTTATTCTCTACATATGTCTCCTTATACATGGGAATAGTCTATAATTCCTGATGACATCTATAGCATATGTTGCATGAGGCTACACTTGTGTGTGGGCATAAGGATGTGTATTTAGAATGCAGTTAGAAATTATACTGGTTTAAGAAAATGACAGTAAGGCTGGTTCTCTGCTCATTGTATGAGCAGAAAAAAGACATCTGTAAATCCTCATTCATGCCATATGAATAATGGGATAGAATAATAATTCATAGGGATTCTGTATCCAACCAAAAGCATTGTCTATGCAAAGACATTCATGTTTCAGTAAGTCTCAGAGCTATTCCCATATAGTGGGATTAGCAATTTAAGTTACCTGCTTGTTCTGCAGTTTAAATTCTTCACATACCCATTGTATTCCCTCTCCCTCATCCCCTCTGATCCCCTTCCCTCCCTCATACCCTCTCCCTCCCTTTCCTAATCTTCAGAATGGAGAGCCCTCCTCCCCTAACACATGGCCTAGACTTCCTGTTCAGATGTAGTGGACAGGCAGCACAATCCTCTTGTGGGGCCCACAATTTGGGAATAGGGGTTAACTCTGACATGGACTCTGGTGACCACTCATTGGTCACTTTGCCCTGGTATGGCAGCCTTGCCAGGGCACAGAGTAAGAGGATGCAGACAGTCCAGATGAGACTTAATGGGCTGCAGTCAGATAGTAGGGGAGGGGAACTGGGGGAGAGGGAAGATAAAGAAGGGATGGTGAGATGAGGAGGAGGCAAGTGAGTGGGCTGCAATTAGGATGTAAAGTGACCAAATGAAAAATCAAAAGAAAAGAAAAGAATTACACAATGGAATACTACTCAGCTATTAAAAACAAGGAATTTCTGAAATTTGTGGACAAATGGCTTGAACTAAAAATGATCAAAATGAGTGAGTTAACCCAGAAGCAGAAAGACTCAAATGGTATATACTCACTTATATCTGGACACTAGCCCAAGGGGCATGTCCCATGAAAGTATTCACTTATCAGGAAAGTGGGATGGAGGGGAGGACATCCTATTGGGACTCTAGGTGAGAGACATATGGGAGAATGGGGAAATAGGAGTATCCAGAGGGTCCTAGAAGCCTACAAGAAGAACATAATGACAGGCAGATTTGGGCCCAGGGGTCCTGCTCAATCTCTGGCACCAGCCAAAGATTATACATGCAGTAAATATCAAACCCCTACCCAGATATAGCCAATGGACTGAACATTCTCAACAGTTGAGTGTAGAGTGGGGTCTGACTTTCACACGAAATCTGGTGACCCATATTTGACCACGTCCCCTGCATGGGGAGTCCTGGTGGCACTCAGAGGAAAGATAGCAGGCTACCAAGAAGAGACTTGATACCCTATAAGCATATACAGGGGAAGGAGGTCCCCCTCAGTCACAGTCAGACGGGAGGGGAGTAAGGGGAAAATGGTAAGGAGGGAGGAATGGGAGGATACAAGGGATGTGATAACTATTGAGATATCATATGAATGAATTAATAAAAAAAAGTTTAAAAAGAGATGCTTAAAAAAGAAAAGAAAAAAAAAGAACATAACAGTAAAAGGTTCTCATCATCTAGGGGTAGCCGACTAAGTTTTATTTTTTTGGTTTTTTTTGTTTTTTTGTTTTTGTTTGTTTGTTTGTTTGTTTGTTTTGGTGTTGAATGCCTTTTTTTATTTTATTTTTTATCAATTTATTCTTGTTACATCTCAATGGTTATCCCATGCCCTGTATCCACCCATTCTTCCCTCCCTCCCATTTTCCCCTTATTCTTCTCCCCTATGACTGTTCCTGAGGGAGATTTCCTCCCCCTGTATATGCTCATAGGGTATCAAGTCTCTTCTCGGTATCCTGCTGTCCTTCCTCTGAGTGCCACCAGGTCTCCTCCTCCAGGGGACATGGTCAAATGTGAGGTACCAGAGTACATGAGAAAGTCATATCCCATTCTCCACTCAACTGTGGAGAATGTTCTGACCATTGGCTAGATCTGGGTAGGGATTTAAAGTTTACCACCTGTATTGTCCTTGGCTGGTGCCTTAGTTTGAGCGGGACCCCTGGGCCCAAATCTGCCTATCATAATGTTCTACTTGTAGGTTTCTAGGACCCTCTGGATCCTTATACTTTGTCATTCTCCCATGCTTCTCTCATCTAGAGTCCCAAATAGAGACCATGAATTTTAGAGAGAATGGGGAGTATGAGAGGAATTGAAATGAAAATAGGGTGGGGAAGATATAAAATACCGCGCTCATGTAATAAGTCTCAGAAGAACAATGATGAGAGAACGATAAATATCATAAAAGGAGCAGAAGTCTGAGAGGATGACAATAGGGTAGACACTGAAGCATAGTTAGAAAATGAGAGAAAGAGTGGCAGAAACAAAGGGAATAAGAGAGTACACAGAAAACCCTGGCATGTTCCCACAGAGCAGAGTCTGGGATGTAGAACTTGGAACTCAGAGCTCATGTATGTTCAGTTTCGACTATGGAGAAAGACAGCCAGTGAAGGAACAGAGGAGGCTGGCCCTGTTCCTGTAAGTTATTTCTGGATGCATTATTCATATTTGATAAATCATTTAGATGTAGATACTTTATTAGCTTATAAAGCACATTATATGGCTTTAAATTGTTAATACAGGCTGTTGTGATGCATATTGTACCTCTGAAAAGCCATGGATCACTTTAATTCATAGCCTCATTATAAAGCTTGTTACAAAGCGCTGCATTATTGTATGAAGGATAGCAGGGTAGCAATTCTGCAAGGAAACTGGATGTTTTATTTACATCATCAGTGGCTTGGATTAGCCCGCTCAGAAATGTACTGGAAGATGCAACCAGATCAGACCTTAAAATTCTTGAGAATAAAGGCATTCTTGCTTGACAGCTCTTATGAATATGTGGAATATGGGTCTAATCTGGTTGCATGGAAATTACCCCATGATTTTTGCTTGAGAGCTCATTTGGATGGTGACCTCAAACAGGCTGACTTGTCTACTTCTCACAAACATTGTAACAAATGTTGTTACAAGAATAGGATTAGTTTTTCACTTATTACAAGACGGATGGGTGATTAGAAATAAAATAGCAGTAAGAGCTTCTCCATGGCATCATGGAGTTTAGTAATACTTCCAATAAGGTAAAGAAATAGAGTACTTGGGGCCTATAATTATCTATTTATTGGTAAATAAAGGGTAAGGAATGGGAAAGTTAAGCAAATATCTGAGTCTAAATCACCTGTGCACCTTTCTAATCAAATATGTCTTCTTCTGAAAGGTCACCTTGACCTCAAGTTCATATTCACCTAAGCCTGAATGTGTGTTCACTCATTAAGTGCATGTCCTTGGGGGGATCACTGATTCCCAAGGGTTCTCAGTCTTCCCAGCTACACGATAAGAATAATTGACAAGTTACTAAGAATATTAAATGAACAAGTGTATGGCCAATAGTTGGACACAGTGAAGTGACTCAATAAACTCTTGTTAGCTCACTGCTCAGCACTTGAAGAAGGGAGGTCGAGGCGCTTCTCGAGATCATATAAAACATTCACAGGTAGCATTAACCAGTATAAAGCAACTGTGGTGTAATTACACTTGGCTGCAATGAAAAAGCTTTTTGTATCAAGTATAATCCAACTGAGCACTCTTTGCTTTGTTATCTTTGGTTTTATGAATTATACAATGTGCACTTTTTCTGGACCATAAAATAGTGCCTTTTTATTCAAAGTCAGCTGTCAGTACACATGATAAAAAAATGATCTGGGAATGATTTTGGTTATATGAGGGGAGGCTTTGAAGAGCACTGAATTCTTGACCTATGCCCAAAACCTGCACAACCAGTCAAGCTCTCAGCATGGAAGAAGCGGGGTATCATGACTCACCTCCATCCCTAACTGAGAAGCAAATGAAAGTTGATGGCCTCCTGGGAAAGGAGGGTCAGTTTTCTTTAAGGGTGTGGCCCTGGTAGATTATCATGGTCCTCCGAATGGCCTCACACACATGAATATATGTGCACAAAACTTTTGACTTGGTGAATTATTAAAACAAAAAGACTTGAATTTGTGTGGGCATAAGGGTGTAGCTGGTGAGTCTGGGAAGAGTTTACAGAAGGCATGAGGTTGAATATGATCCAAAAGTATTGTGTAAAAATCTCAAAAACTTTTAAAACATAGTAAATAAAACTGCAGGCTGATATGTTTTCATGCGATGGGGAAGGGACTCTCACTCCAGTAGAGGAGCTATAGTAATTGGTGACTACTGGAGGGCACAGTGTGGATTTGCTTTGTAAGCAACCCCCAAAACGCTGCGAATGTTCCAGCGATGGTCCCACCATTTAGGCACACTGGCATCACTGAGTAGACTCAATGGGTTAAAAACAAAGCCCACACATTTTGGAGTTGGAGGGGAAGCAGAGCAGTGGGTTTGAACAAAGTAGATTAACGGTAATTTTTTAAAGGTTTGAAAAAGAATGCAGTCCAATGAGCAGAAAATATTGAGTCCATGCTGATTACTAAAGGCTGCTTCCTCATAGCCTCCCATTCGAGAGCCACGAATCAACATACATAAAGGAAGTTACACTAAGGCTAGATTGGAGGCACGACATACCACAAACTATCTACATGTTTGTCCATTGCAATGGCTATATCATAATCTGGACTGTAAGTTAGGTTTCTCTCTATTTTCTTAAAATAGCAACAATCCCAAAGTTAAGTGGGAAACAATAGTCTCATTTTGACACTGCTTTCTATGTGTAGAAAACTACATTCATCTGTGAGGTTTTTTTTTTTTTCCTCTCTCTCTCTCTCTTTTAGGAAATATTTGCTACTAAGGGAGTCTAGGGACACCAAACAAACAAACAAACAAACAAAGCCACATGTAGAGAGGACAGATCACCATGACCTGATTAAAATTACCAGCTTTGAGTCCAAAGGTGTTTCTTTCATGTCTATGAAGAATGTACTGCGCCCATTGCACTTCCACTTTAGGGAATTTAAAGATGCAGATGGCTATGTCCCAGATCACCTGCATACTGTGACTTTAGTCTTTGCTCGAAATATCTTTTTTCATAATTTAAAGAGCACTTTTCACCATGTTGGAAAAAGGAAAAAAATTAAAAAAAAAAAAAAGGAAGACAAATTTCACATATTTCAGCTAATGAGATTGGGTGTTAGCGAGTCATTTACATCAAAAATAAGCACAGGAGGACTAAGAAGGATCTGTAGCAATCCCTCTTTTTAGATGACGTCTGTTTTAACAGACCAAAGAAGCAATTTCATCTGGCACTCATTGATTTCTGAATGCATGAGATAAAGAGGAAGAAGGAGCCCAACCATGCCCCCAGAAAGAGAGCTGTGAATACTGGCTGACTCTCTTCTCACTTTCTGTTTACACAAGTAGCACCTGCGTGCCATTCCTCTGATTCCAAAACCCTGACATTTTTACTAAATTAGGAAGTGGAGGAGGGAGTGTTCCTCCTTGAATTACTCCCCTTCAGGTTAGGCCAGAAAACAGAAGAACCTGTGATGTTTTAATTGGCAAGCAGAAACTCATGTGTGCAGAAGGGAACTCAGCCATCATCAACAGTATCAAACTGGTCAGTAGGTACAGGAATGAATTCTCATTCTAAAATACCTGGATATGTGCACATCCATTAGCAGCTCCAATTTCAAGGTTCTAGTCACATCAGTTTCTAGAAAATGATTTCCAAGGGCATCTTGAAAGTTATTAAAGGGATACAAACTCTTCTACACAGGTTTTCAACTCAGGACTTTGTAGCCCCATTTCTCCGTCTCAAAGCCTGCAACCTGGCGAGCCTACACGCTGCCTCCTGCTCTCTTGTTCAGGTTACTTGCTGCCAAAGGGAAAAAATAGGACATGTTATGTCTTTTTAGTATGTATGTACGTATGTATGTATTCATTTATTTTGCTCTTTAGAGACAGAGATTCTCTGTTTAGCTCTGGTTGTCTCGAACTCACTCTGTAGACCAGGCTGGCCTCAAACTCAGAGCTCCACCTTCCTCTGCTTCCTCAGTGCTGGGATTAAACCTATGGCCACCACTGCCCAGCTATTTATTTCTGGTTTTGGATGTTGCTTTTTGTTTTATTTTGTTTACATTATAATTATATCATTTTGCTCTTCTCTTTTCTACCTCCAAACTCTTCTTTGTATGATTTCCTCCTCCATTTTAAACTTATGGACATGTTTTTTAATAATTCATGTGATACACAAACACTTATATGTACTATTCTTCACATTCACTTTAAAATTGATACACAAACACTTCACATTCACTTTAAAATTTAAACAAAGCATATATATTTAAGATTTGTATAATTACTATAGAAAAACAAGAATACAAAAGGGTTAAAGAGTAACATAAAACACGTGTGCATGTTTTTCAAGTATACACAGTGTATACTTATAACACATGAATATGCAATCCCTTACATTGATATTCTTGATGGGGAGAGTCCAGCGGCCCATCAGGCAGGGTTTCATTAGGACCAAGTTTTCCTCCACCACATATTCCTACTTCATGCTTTAGCATCACTCTGTAGCCGGTAATAGTACCATGGGGGAACTGTTTTATTCCTGTCCAGTTTCCTGTCTTTCTGGTCCCTTCTAACCCAGTATGAGAAGTCCTCAAGGGTGCCTTGCTGGTTAGTTTCGAAGTGATAACTACCTACAACCTACAATCACCTGGAAAGAGACCCTCAGTTGAGAAGGGTTTTACATCAGCTTGACCAGTGGGTACCTTTGTGGGGGATGGTGTTGACTGTTAATGGATGTATGAAAACTCAGCACATTGTAGTTAACACCACTGCCTACACATGGAAAAAGACAAGCAAAAGCTAGCAGAGATCAGCACTGAGGACCCATCCATTCATTTTCCCATGATTGTGAATGTTATAGAATAGGGGCATGGGTCCTGCCACTTCTCCCTCAGCATCACAGACAGAATCCTGTAATTACAAGCCAAATATTACCCCCCTCTTCTTATAAAGTCCTTCCTTTTGGTCAGGGTGTTCAACACAGCAATAAAAATGAAACTAGAACAGAGCTCACACAAGGTTATGTAGAGCTGGGCAGAGGTGGTGCATGCCTGTAATCCTGGTATTCGGGAGGCAAAGACAGATGGGTCACTGTGAGTTCAAGGACAGCAAATCTAGGACAGCCAAGGCTATATAGAAAAATCCTGCCTCAGAATCCAAACAAACAAACAAAAGTTCTGTAGAATTCTGAACTGTTTGTGGTCTAAAGCACATTATATCATTATGATCACTGAAAGCATTCAATAGTTGCCAAATAAAATATTAATAAGAAACTATTTGTAAATTTGAACCCCAAGGAAAACCCATAAAGAAGCATTTGTTTGTTTTTTTTTAACTTTGATTTTATAGACTGGACTGTTTGATTTATGAGTCATATGTATCATCACAGACCGTCACACTCTCTGTCTTTTCATGGCTTTCAGACCATTGCCCTGTATGGCCAAGCTTGGTAGCATCCTGTTGTAGGCATGGGCATAACTGAAGAGAGCAGAGAACTAAAGCATCCCTTCTATGTCTCACCACCCATAGTCCAATAGGCTCTCATAGGCTCACCCTATACCTGTCTTCTGATCCTGTCACCAGACAGCACCTAGGATCACTTTGTGCCCTGTCACATGACCCACTGTTGCTTTCACTACCTGTGCACATAAATGCTTGAGGCACCATTTACTTTTGGAGTTGCAGCTGATGTGTACTGGCTGGCAGATGGCCACACACTGCCAGCAAAACAGGTGCTTTTTCCTCATTTACACGCATGCTCCATTTGAACTGTGGGAGTGTGAGTAACCTGGTTTGACTGGACAGTTTCAGGGAGGGCCCAAATGCAGTAGTCTGACATTGCTTCCTGTAGACCAACTTCTTTTTCCCTTTAAACTGTCTGAATGTTCCATGGTATTTACTCCAAATAGATGTTCCATGTAATTATTAGAGGCAAATGTGCATATTATTTTTTGACAGATAACTTGCTTCAGTATTTTAGTCAAATCTAAACAAGAAACTTCTTGGCAGGAAAAAAAAAACCCTGCATTGTGTTTGTCATGTCCATAGATTTTTTTATATTTCTATATATTAATTCTAATTCAACGAATGGAAAATAAAAATATACTGTTTGTCACACTATCCATCTCTTTTGATAATTGACTATACTACCATGATCATGTTTTTCTCTCTTGTCTATATTATTGCTAGGGATCAAGACCTTCCCTGTTTTGTTTTGTTTTGTTTTGTTTTAATGAACATTCAGATAGAACCCAACCATCTTCTGCTAGCAGGGGTATACACACTCTCTCTTCACTCTTATAAACACGGCTTGCACCATTTTGTACATTTGAAGAGTTTCTTGTTTTCTTTAAGATAAATTTCATGAAATTGAATATTTTGGTAGAACCCAAGTAAGTTTAGTGGTATTACAAAACAGAACCACAGTGTTTATTTTTATCCTCATCACAGAAACATTTGTGCACGCTTTTAATCCCAGCACTCGGAGGCAGAGGCAGGTGGATCACTGTGAGTTTGAGGCTAGCCTGGTCTACAAAATGAGTCCAGGACAGGCAAGGCTATACAGACAAACCCTGTCTCAAAAAACAAAAACACAAGTAAAAGAAAAAGTCTGTATCACTGCACTGTTGCCAATCTTGAACCGATTTGATAAAGAATATAATTCCCACATATTTCAGTGCATTTTTATACTTCGTAGAGAAGCTAAGCATTCCTTCACATGGGTGTTAGTGACACTACATTTAAGTTTCCCATTTAAAATCATTTGTTTTTTGTTCATAGATCATTTGTCTATTTTTGTGTTACTGCATTTCATATTTTATTTCAAGGACACATTACTTATTAATGACATTATTTCTTTGCTTATTGTATTTTAAAACTATATTCCTGAGTTGAGACTCTTAATTAGCTTTTGTTAGTGTGAGAGTGCCCACAATCTCCATGTTAGAAAATATTGACTACTTACTATATTATAAAGGTTTTCAGAGTTTCATATTTTAATTTTAAAAATTATCTTACATTTTCTGGTGTTTATATGTTCATGTGGCAGTTGGCTAAGTCAAGCATCTCTACTAAGTGTTCAGCAAGTTCTATTAGCTTATACCAATTCGCGAATCTTCCAGAACCAGCTTCCTAGATGCCCATTTGACCACACAGATGCTGTCAGCTACAGCCTCACTCGGGCTCTGAGAAAGCTGCTTTCCATCCTTTTGTGTTCAGACTTCCACAAATCATGTTCTAACTAAGAAATTAAAAATATGCTATGTACTTGAAATGGAATATTATATCCATTTGAATATGTACATTTTATTTTCATGTGATAACATTAGTCTATGTTTTAATAATAAAATTTGGCCACTATAAGAAGCAAAACAAGTAGAAATATCTTGTTAGAGCAGAAATATTTGTGCATTTACCAATGGGAAGAGAATTCAAAAGTAAAATGGGTGACGGCGAGTGACAATTATTGGCATGTTTTTGTTTTCTAAAATCAACAAGTCCTATAAATTATCTAGCTTTCCTTAAGAAATAAATATAATATAATTATAAATATGAAAACTGATGATGTTTTGAGTTGTTGTGAAGGCTAGATGATATTTAGAGCAGTAGTCAACTCAGGAGAAAGACACAGTAGAGAGTCTGAGGTCAAGATGCCTGTCAATCAGTTAGCATTGGGTGTCAGGATACACCTATTCTCCCTTTTAATGTCACTTACTGCCGCAAAAGTTAATTCAGTTGTTTTCTATCATTTAGCTGTTAGAATAATTTACATATTTATTTTTCTGTCTTTACTTTATTATGTCATAAGTTTATTTATGCTTATCCAATAAAACAATTAAACAATAAAACAGTAAATTTCTAAAGGACAAATGCAATTTTAAAATATGTTTTTCCATCCCCCTAATTTAATTACTCCCACACTCACACTCATAACTTCATAACCTCTTCATTTTTATTTCTTTTTAATCCACTGAATCCAATTAATGCTGGTGATGCTGGTATGGGTACATACCCATCCACTGGCACATGAGAAACACACAGATGAGCACAACCCTACAGTAAACTCAGACAGTTCTATGAGACAAACCAGTGAACATTGCTATAGACTTTAGAACTTTTAGGCAACTCAACTTCCATCTACATTGTACATCTGGCCATGGGATGCTATGTCGTCTGGAGGGAAGGAATGCGGACAAGTATCATGGCTTCAACACGTTGCTCTGCTGCTCTCTTGAGCAGATGACTCATTCTCTGTGCACACACTGTAAGGTGAGATCGTGATCATTGGGCGTGATCCAGGTTTTCAGTGGGTGTGTGGCGGAAAAAAATCACAACCATGTCTCCTGTGTGGCTTTTGCTACTCTGCTGGAACACAAATTCCCTGCACATTTGCCCTTATAGGACAGACGTGATGTCTCTTGGGGATGTTAGATGCTATCCTGTTGAAACGTGGGAGAAAAATGAAGATTACCTAACCTCAAGGGCATAGAATCTTATTACAGCAAGAAGAAATTTTGATATATATGTACAGATATAAATATATCTCTCTGTAAGTTGATTGACAGTCTCATATGTATTTTTGTATTTGTCACCCACTCATCAAGCTCTATAGTTAAGATCCTTGTCTCTTATTGTATACAGATTATATATTGGTTGTCAGCTTGGCAAGATCTAGAATCGCTGGACAGATAGGCCTCTGGGATGCCAGTGAAAGGCTATCTACATTAGGCTAACTAAAGAGGGGAAGACCACCCTGTCTCAGGTGCTGGTGATGCAGTCCATGGGCCAGAATCCAGAACTGCTTGTGAGTAGCAACATTCTTTGCCCTCTGATTCTTGACTGTGGTTGAAAGATGATCATCTTCTTGAGCTCCTGCCAACAAAGCCTCTCTACCAGGTGGACTGAAACCCTTTAATTGTGAGCCACAACAAATCTTTCCTTTCTTAAGGCTTTGGGTCAAGGGTTTTTGTTATATAAATAGGAAATTGCCTGACATAGACCCATGCCAATTATATTTGAAAGCAAATTCATTCATTGAGGGCTGAGATCTTACAGGGATCCCAGTGTTCAGAACATAGTATGGTACATATTAGGTGATTAATAAATTCTTAAACTGGCAATCAAACTTAACATATCTTTTGGTATTGATGAATAAACACCTGTAGGACTTTATGGGCTCTAAAAATTTGGCTGTGGCTGTGAAGACCTGAATCGTCTTTATGGTGCTTATTTATTATCAAGTTTTAAAGTTTATTTTCAAACTTCTAGTTAACAGCTAATTTTATAGACCTAAATGTATGGCAAAGTGTGTCAATTTTTATGTAAATTCTCATAGCTCTTAATTTCTTTGCTTGGAAATATGAAGAAGATCATAAAGAAAGCAGTCTCTAAACTCCACCATTTATATGATTCTAAAATTCTCATACTCTCTGTCTTTTTAAAAATATATATTTTATTAATTTATTCCTATTACATCTCAATTCTCCCTGTTTTCTTTTATCTCCTCTGACTAAGGAAGAAAATGTTGCTCTCTGAAATACGAAAGGCTGTGTCAAACCCGGGACTATATGTACAAGTGAGTGCCTTCCAGCACAGAATCCCCTGCCCCAGCCTTGGGGCATAATGAGCATAATGTCTGCCATCTTCCCCACTCACATAAGTAGAGCGCTGCTGCATTCCAGTGGCAATAGAAACAGCATTGATCCCAGTCACTTTTAACAACCTTCTCTTTGTCCATTTGCATAGAGCTTAACTTTCATCCAGCCATGGGAAGCTCATAAAAGCCCAGCCTGCACTGACCATAATGAAGGGTATTTTTGTATATTTCTGGATTTGTACTACTACAGGAACTGGAGCAGCCTTGAAGACTAATAAACAGCCCGCATTAGGGACACAGCACTTGGCAGTGATTTATCCTGGGTGGGAGGGCAGCCCTGTGCAATAAGAACTCCTAAAGCTGTGGGCAGAGCTGAGGAGATGTAAAGAGCGGTATTAGTCATGATCTTGTCTATTTTTAGGTAACTTGAATAGAATTATTTTATACATCTGTATCCTAATAAGTAGATATTCCCTACTTTCTAAAACTGGTATTGCATTTCTTATGATAGTCAAGTAAAAATGTTTTCTCTGCCAGAATCTGCTGCACTCAGGACATGTCCTAAAGCACGTGTGACTCTGGGGCCTAGAGTACTTAAGCTGCTGCAGTGATTTGGTTCTCAAGTGTTCTCTCTGTAATGCAATTTTGACACTAGGAAGCTCTCTATCCCAGTAGTATTTCCCCCTTGGCTGATTTTCTATCTGTGGTACCAGAATGATTTTCAGCGGTTAAGTTCCTTTCAGAAGGCCCTTAAAAGGGAGCTGTTAGGAGCCTGGGGGAGTGTGCTTGTTTCTAGTCTAACCAATGCCTTCTTGGAGCTCTTTTCTCAGATAAGGGACTTCCCAACTGACCTCTAGGACTGGATAGGCTGGAAGCCAAGCCAGAGGGACAATATAGGCAAGCAAGCAGGAAGTTAGGCAGTTTAGATAGGCAGGCAGGAAGAAAGGAAAGAAGAAAGAAAAAAGAAAATGGAAGGAAAGAAGGAGGGAGGGAAGGAAGGAAGGAAGGAAGGAAAGAAGGAAGGAAGGAAGGAAGGAAGGAAGGAAGGTAGGAAGGAGGAATTTCTCACCAAGTAAACACAAAATAGAATTTCTGTGTGTGAGCTGAAGAGGATTCAGGAAAACTCAAGGCTCTGGATCCATTCTGACTCTCATTGCAGCTGGGTAAACACTCAAAATTGTTAGAGCTTTACAATTTTGGGCTTTTGATCAATCTTACTTGATTGGTCAAAGTAATACTTCATGAATTGGAATACACTGCCCTTCTACATAAAGAGAAAACTCGGTTCATAAATGAATGAGGAATTAACAGTAGACATCTAGCCATGTGCTGGAGAGCTCAGACACCATCTGAATGTGTTCAGGCCCTCAGTCTCTTCCTCTGGAGGAGGTACTTCAAGATGGAACACCTACAGGGCAGGGGAGAAGCAAGGGAACATGTCTTTGTTACGTTGTGGGTTTACTAGGTCTCAGATTTAATAAATCCTCTTAGAACCAAGAATGTGGGGGGTTTGACCATGGTTTTTAGACTTATGGAGCCACCTGACAGGTCAGAAGGATAAGTTGGATTTAGGCTTCATATATTATCACTAATAATCTGTCTTGTCTATTACAGCTTTTTCCCACCTAGAAATATTTCCACGTAGAAATAGTCATCCTGTTTTACTGATAATATGATTACACAAATATATAATCACAATTTCTAAACCTTAACAGCAAGTTAAACTGACTTGAGCCAATGTGAATTGTGCTATGGCTATAGCAACATATAGACACACTGGTAAGTTTCCATCTTGAAAAAAAATGAGAGGGAGAGCCAGAGCTTTTCTTATCTATGGAAGTGTATTAAAGCTTTTTTAAAATTGTTCTATACTTCTCATACACTTACTAGCTCCTTAGGAGAGTCCTCCTGCCTTTGCTTGGCCAATTTTTATCCTGTGGTAAAAGAAACAGGGATACTAATGTGACTATAATGCATGAGCCCCACAACCTCCACCACATTCTACAGAATCACATCAGAAGGAAAGCATTATACTCCTGTGGCTATTCAAACCCTTCCTGAGCTATTCATCTCTGCAGACTCCCTTTTCTTCTGTAACAATGAGCTGAGACTTGATCTTGAATAAATGAAATATTGATGAAACTTAAGAAGTAAAAAAAAGGAATGACTTTGGAGTCAGAGCTCTGAACACTTGCTCAGATTGAAAAACCCAGACTGTTCACTTAGTGGTTTCGTGAATTAGGTCAAGAGGCTAACAGTCCTCTACCTTAGGCCCCCTCACCTACAACTGTGGTAACCACTGTCTATGGTTTTAGGAACAATGCAAGAGATAATACAAAGTGCCATAAAAACAGTGTCCAGTGAGCATGACCTTAAACATAATGTTATTAGCAGTTTGAGGGCCTGACAACTTCATTAAAAACACTAGACAATGACAGTTCTGAGGACAGAAAAAGATAAGGTATTAATAATGAATGAGAAGAACTTGACAACTCAGAAGAGGTGGATAGCTCTGACAGTGTGGTCATTAAAATATCTATTTGATTAAATAATCTGGGGCAATATCTCTAGGATTTGTTCAGCAGCTCGCTGTTGTTGAATTTTAGGGAGTTCTTTTTCTTGTTTGTTTGTCTAAATATCCTAAATTTTATGTTTTTGTCCTGTGTATTTGCTCTTTCACCTCTCAATGGGAGGTAGATGGTAAAGATAAAGAGATGTACAGTTGAGTGGAGAGTGGGGTGTGACTTTCACACGAACTCTGGTGCCTCATATTTGACCATGTCCCCTGGGGGCGGGGGAGACCTGGTGGTACTTAGAGGAAGGATAGCAGGTTACCAAGAAGAGACTTGATACCCTATGAGCATATACAGGGGGAGGAAATCCCCCTCAGGAACAGTCATAGGGGAAGGGAATAAGGGGAAAGTGGGAGGGAGGGAAGAATGGGAGGATACAAGGGATGGGATAACCATTGAGATGTAACAAGAATAAATTAATAAAAAATTTAAAAAAGAGATGTATATGGAATTTTTGCAAAAACAATCATTATCTTTTTGCTAAACAGTTTTGCCTCATGTCTTATTGCATAGACATATTCTATGAATCCATAACTAGGGACAATCTAGAATGCAAAAAACAACAATAACCAAAAAGAAAAAAAAAAAAAAAAACAAGTTAATGGGATGTAGGTGTTTATTCTCCAAAGCTGAAAATACTCTCGTATGAACAAAGTTAAGTCCATCTGGGCACTGATATGGAGGGTAGAATCCTGTGAGCACAGTGTCTGACACACAAGGATGTAATTGCAATAGAGTTACAGTGCTCCAGGGTTTACATTTGGATTCCACTTACCTTGCAAACATGATATTCCAAGGAGGGCATTTTCAGTAGGAGCCACCTCATGTAACTGCTTTTGTGGAAAGGGTGTTGTAATTGTCACTCACTATGGCTTACCTTGCATAACTGGTTATAAATCCCAGCTATCGTGTGCTTTTCGGTAGCACAAAGAAGTACCTTCACTGAAACAAATGCTTTTAATAACAGTGCTGCAGAGGCAATGATCAGATCATCTCGGAGGAATTTGCGAAGAACTCCAGATTTTATTTGCTTGGTTGGGTTTAACAGTGAAGACTAAACTTTCTTAATTGATTTTATTACTTGTTTCAGGGAAATCTCGTTTTGCAGTTCTTTGCACATCACCACGTAGCTCCAAAACCAGAAATCACCTATGGTCTAGATTTATGGGAGGTTTTTACATACATTACAAACAGGAATTTTTATTTACTATGTCTAATGAAGTGTGTTTATTTTGTATATGGAAATATTATCTCTTTTCTAGAATGCTTTTATTTAAATCCCCAATGATTTATGAGCATTGCAGTTTAGATACCATGAGCATTTATCTGGCCACCATAAAACATGAATTGTTTCCCTCAGCAAGCCAGTATTGGGAAATTTCAGCAATCAGCATTTTTCCATTTTGATATTATCTCTACTAAGGGGGGTCTATTTAGTTTTTGTTTGCTTTTATTATTTCCTTCAAATCTCGGTTTGGTTATTGCATTCCTGTATCATTTTGAAATTTATAGTCTATTTAATAGCATTTTTATTTTTTATGATTATGTCAGTCTTACCCGTAAGAGGGTCTCAGGGAATATGTTTTAGGTTTCTTTCAATAGCAACCACATCTAGGAACTACCTAACTGAATTATGAGTTTTATTTTTTTTACCAGAGGGAGCTATGAAACAGAAATGGTTTTAGATGTAGATTATAATAATAATTTGGAGGCATCTTTATGATCTGTGAGTTTCATATCACTCTCCTGCCCAGCACTCCTTTGATTATTACCATTTTCATAGAATGCCTAAGCAGTTCACAAACACAGAAGCAACCTCTGTATCGGAAAGGTGCCAGGAAGGGATGGTGTGCTGAGTACCGAATCATTCACCAAAATGTCAAGAACATTTTGTTCAAGCTTTCCCAAAGGATAGCACAACGTGCCATTTCTTCCTTGGAGATTATGTGTTATAAGAGCGGAGACATTAAACCGTCATTAATATATTTTTTCAACAGGATAATTTATTGAAATACTTCAGGGACTTCTGAAGCACAAAGTAGCTGTGTGCAAGATTGGTTAGGAAAGAAGAAAATTGCCAGGGAGCAAGATGTCCTCCTACCTGTCGCTCTGACTTGAAGATTCATGGATGACGCACATCATCAACCCAGACAGATGCAGACATGTGACACTGGGGGAAGAAAACGGTCATAATTAAAGTTAACATTATAGAGAGTGAACTAGGTTCCAGGGTCACTTCCAAGTACCTCACACATATTTACCTAACCATCACAGTGAAAGAGTAAATGGAATAAGAAAAAGTAGACATCTTGCTTTAGGTCATATGACCTTATAAATAGTAAACAGGAGATTCCTGGTTTGGTCACAGTTGCCTGACTTCAGAAATGAGTTTTGTTTTACTTCCTCTGCCAACCTCCTTTGTCCACCTTCCCACTTCAGCCTGTACGGAGCAGCCCGACCAACCCTGCACATTCTTTTTTTCCGGTTCAAGTGTCTGACAGAGATTGACTAGGTTCTCTGTGTTCCAATTCCAGCTTCTAGGACAAACAATTCATTAGGTCAAAGTAGGGCAGCAGTTCAGCCTGCCACTGTGAGGGAGACAGGGTCACCCACAATGACCTACCTGCATGATTTCACAGCACCTAGTGGGGGGCAATTCCCATGGGGTACAAGTAACCTCAGTAGTCACTCATCATGGCTGTCCACTGTAATTTATAACTTGCAATATAAGTAATCACATGGAGAGTCTTACCCACTATATTCTCTTACTCTTCCATGTATGTTCAATCGTTAAATGTAAATCAATCTAATTTGTATTTTCCCAAGAACAATTTTTTGAGGGGATGAATCTGATGTGTATACTTGAAGAGGACATTTTATTTCTGTTTCCCCTGCTTCCATTGGCCTCCAGATTAGAGAGAATTTACACACGAAATAAACACAGTGGTGCTCTAGCTAAGTACAATTTCCATTAGACAAAATGGCTAAAATTAATTGCCTTGCTTAATTCTTACAGCCGGCCTGTAAAGGGAATCTATACAATTCCCTCTTTAACGACAAGGAGACTGAAACAACATGACTTGAAATTAACGCTCCAGATCACACTGTGAAAAGGTAGCAGAGTCCAGACCCAACCCAGGCTTCATGTGAGAATTGAGATTTAAGTATTTATGCTGAACAAAATGAATATTAACCCCGTGGGCCTGTTTCACTCATTTAAGTTGGTTCTGTGGGGCAGTTTTACATGAAAACAGCGTAATAATGTAAGCCGTGCAAATCACTCACAGTTCAACGCCTCCTTGCATAAAATTGTGCCTGCTAACTCTTAGAAGAACAATTCCCTAAGATTCCTGTGATTTCATGGGTATATAGGAGAGGCTGTCTCATGTTGGTAAAGCTATAGGAACTGGAAGGAAGTGTGACTTGGTGGTGGGGACACTGGTTCGCAATGAGGTTGTCTAAAGGGGACTTCAAATATATTTTATCAAAGCTGTATAAAATTGACCCAAATTCCACTTAAACCTCATTTGTAACACTCAGGTCATGATGCCTAGCATTTAATCTTTAGGAGGTTAGTGAGAGCGGGATGTTTAGTAATTTAGCTGCTGGTAAGTGAAGATGCTTACCTCTATCCCCTGCTCCTCACTACCCATTGCCACCTGTGGTCCAGGAGACTGTGAATCTCCTGCTGCACAGGGAGAAACAGCAGTGAAGAAGGAGCTGGAGCAAGGGATGATCGTCACAGTACACTCAGTGACTTCCTTCTCCCAGTTCTTCCCCACTCCTTAGAACCTGAAGAACCTCCCAAAATAGTATTCGCAGCTGAGGAACAAGTCCCTAAACCAGGAGACTCAGGGGAGGCATTCAGTATTCAAACAGTTAACAGCATGCCACAGTCTGAATGTCATGGTGTTTGTGGAGGGCTGTCACCATGTGTGTGTGTGTGTGTGAGAGAGAGAGAGAGAGAGAGAGAGAGAGAGAGAGAGAGAGAGAGAGAGAGAGAGAGAGAGAGAGAGAGAGAGAGGAGGGAGGAGGGAGGGAGGGAGGGAGAGGGAGGGAGGGAGAGAGGGAGAGAGAGAGAGAGAGAGAGAGAGAGAGAGAGAGAAAGAGAGAGTAACACATATGCTTCTAGTCCATTTTCCAATAGACTCCTCATTTCCATTCGAAACCTAATGAACAAAATAATTACTGGCAGCACTTCTATCAGCATTACGGCATTCTAGTCCCCACCACCATCAGACATTAACGTCTTTTGCAAACACTAGAGGCCTTTTTTTAAAACATCCTTCTTCAGAAACTCAGAATTGCCTCCCACACACAGTACCTGATGTTTAAGGACCACATTACCTTTGTCACATACAACTTCTCTGGTACCAATTCTCTGTATCTGTTACTATTATCATCATTGTGAAGATAAATTGATTTTAACTTGTGGTCTGCCTGGGTTCAGTCTATGGTCATTTGGGCCCTCTCTGTGCTTCTGGGTCCCTTGAGGTGCAGAAAGTCCTAATAGTGGCTGTACCCTGGAAAGAAAACTGATTATTTCACAGTGGACAGGAAGCAGTAGTGAGGAAAGGACCAGAAGCAAAACATAACTTTTGAGAACATAGCCCCAATGAGTTACTTCTTCCTACTATGTCTTTCCTAGTCAAGTTACAAACTTGCTCTACCAGCTAGTGGCCAATGCCCCAATATATGAACCTTGGGGAGACACTTCATATCAAAACCATAACAAATCTCACGCAATTCTAATTTCTTTTAATCCTATAATGGATTGAAATTCTGACGTGGTATTAACAGGCTAGACTGTAGGGAATTCACCAGGTTTCCATAGACATCATCACTCTTGTTTTGGTCCCTAAAGAAGAAGTAAGATGTGTCCTTAAATCATTTTGTGTATCTTTCTGTTGTTTGCCGGCAGGTTAATTCTGAAACTTCTGTTTGTTATATATGGCAAAGGTATAATTGATTCTTACTAGATGATATAGATTTCTTTTTCACTTCTAAGATTTCTTTGTGTCCCTTGTGGATTGGACAAAGAAAAGCAAAATAATGCATTCACTTGCTTTTCAATTTAGGTAGAAACATTTTACTCAATATCACTCTGTTTGACAAGAGTTGATGCCTGCTGACTGCATTCCAGCTACTGCTGATTTGGCTCCACCATGGGTAGAGTAACCTGGAAAAGAACAGTGGAAGTGAATACAGAATCCCTGGAAAGAAGAGTTATGTTGCAGGTTTCCAGATGAAACAAATGCTGTTGAAAGCTCATATGCCACCCAGAGGTTATGCTTTGGTCACTTGAGGATGGTATTGGAGAATACCACACCCATTCCATCCATCATTAAGTTAACAGTAAGAAAGAGTGTCTAAAGGAGTTGACATAATGCTTGTTCTCCCGCCCCATGCACATGCATAAATATAATTAAATATGAAAGGTGGTGAGAGTGGTTGAACATCTGTCTTTAGCTTTCAGATTTTTCACAGTCTGTTGATTAGGTTATGTTTTGTATTATTCCAATGTCCACAGCTGTCAAGCGAAATGGGAACATGCCTGCTGCATCAGGACGCCTAGGTCTGCAGCGGCTCTTCATGTTCCACGTGGTAATGGCTGGTGACAGCTTCTACTCTGAACAAATTGTTTTCTGTTGGTTGATGGGTCTCAGCTGTTCTAACCTGGGAAGTGATGAGTTTTGCCTTCATTTGGAAAGCAAGATCTGTTCAAATAGACTCTCTGGCTTCTTCTGGGTGTTATTGTTTGTTTGATTAAAAAAAAACTGTGAGCATGTGTGCATGTACATGCAATGGTACTTTGGTCCATTTTAGATGGGAAGTAATGATCTCACCACAACTCCACATCTGGCATTTTCTAGCGTCTGTCTGTTCCTAATATAAAAGAGGGCAAGATCAGCCGAGGGTGAAAGAGACACTTCAAACAATTTCATTCCTACCACACACTCAGAGCTTAATTTTTCTTCTTGACTCAGGGCATTTGTTCCTAGGCTGATGCCTTCCCCTTGTGAGTGAGGTTAGTCACACCAATATCCTATGTACCTCCAAACAGTGAAGTGCTAATTAAAGCAGCAAGGACTAGAGATATGCAGTGCCTTCCTTCATGGGTGTCAGATAACTTCCTGTGTATGCTGTGAACATATGGCACTGAGGTTGAACATGTTTAAAAAGGCAAGGTCAAGGGGATTTTCCCAAAAGCTGTCATCTTCCTGCCTCCTTCTCTGTATCAAAATAATGTCTTAGATAAGGATCCAAATATGTTTTGACCCAAACACATAAATACTGAAGGATTGTTGGCTACTTACAATTTAACTTGGAAAAACAATAAAAGTTGTCTATTGTTCAATAAATATCCTGCCTATATATAATCCTGAATAATGTAGTTCTTTGGGCATCTACAGTCACTCACCACATTTTATAACTCAACATTAAGCTGTGGCTAGTATGAATGAGGAGCTAAATTTTTGCTTTTATTTCATTTAAACTGAATTAGTCATATGTGGCTGGTGAACACAGAAATAGATCATTAATGATGAACCTTTGGGCTTTTACCTAGTACAAATAAAAAGTGAAATCCCTGTAAGGATCATTTTCCTGACAAGCCTGAGGCAGTACCAATGTCGCTTGAAAAGGGACAACTGGCCATCTGTAGTATCTGTTATGCTAGGAATATGGTTTATACGAACTCTCCTGTTTTTCTCTCCCTCCCTGCCATTTTCTTGCTCTTCCCAACTGCTGTTGGGATAGTCTGCATCTCCTAGCTCATTGGTACCCTAAGGGGAATACCAGGAAAAAGGATGGAGGGATGTGAATGCGTTACTTAAAGATAACTTATTCTTAACAACTGCGGGCCCCAAACAACCTTCTGAGGTCATTCATCCTAGTTAGAAATTCACCCTCTTCCAAGAACACTTCTGAGTTTCAATACCAGTAGGAGCTAGAGTTCCCTTCAAAGACAACCAGCTATTTCTTTTTCTTTCCCCCAACTATTAACACTGTAATAGTTAAAGGATAAATGTTTAAGTAAATATATAGTAAATAGAGATAATATAATTTGCAGTTTCCCAAAACAGAGACACACCCTAAAAATACTATTTATTACCTTTCCATATAATAATTATGGGAGATGCACATATTTACAATCAAAATTTTACAGATAAGAGATGTGCACCATAGAAAAAGTATGACCATGCCCAAAGATAATCTGGATAGTAAACATTGGTGCAATGTTCTCAACTCTGCTTGTCTCTAAAATCCACAATCACAATTGCATTTACTGTTTTGATGATGGATTTTAAAAGTCAGTTTATTTTAGGTGAGATTATTGAATCTTACATCCAAATGTAGGACTGATGATCCCCAAGGTACCCTTTCTTTTTTCTTCTTGATGATTATGATGAAAAGCAAATGATGTATGGATGCAGGTACACAGTAGTACATAGTCCACAAAAAGCACTTGCATCATCTTTCCTATCATCCTAATTAGGGCATTACTGTAAACTCTAATTGCATGTGTGAAAGCAATCAGAAGGGTCACTGAGTCATGTACGGACACCGTAAGTGGCACTGCCCTCAATATCACCAGTGACAAAAAAAAAAAAAAAAAAAAAAAAAAAAAAAAAAAAAAAAATGGATTTAAAGGACCTAAACAGAGTAGCACAAATATAAATTTGTTTGGCTGGAGTAACCAAGGCTACCTGGGTTTCTATTCTTCACTCAAGTTCACTCAAATGGTATTTATGAGCATGCTTACTAATATTTTCTAATTTTAGGTATAAAACTGCCATTCTTCACTGTCTAAATAATCATTACACAGGGAAGCTGTGGGAGAAAGGGTGTGTGTAAATTATACTGAATTATTAATTGAACTAGGAATTGTTTCTATGAACATGTCCACTGGGTATAGTGGTTTTCTGTCATTCATTTCCCCTAAGATGTATTTCCTGGCATTCCCACCCAAAGGACTTGTCAGCTACTTTGCTGGGTTCTGAGAATGGTGAAACCTAACCCACTGGTTATATTAACAGAGAGTGGAAAAAAAAAAACCATCTACCACAATGCACTTAGCTGTCAGCCATACGATCTGAAGTAAATTCAATGAAATTGATTTGTTTTAATTCTTCAGTATTTCTAATTGTTCCCATGCTGATTGCCGGTTAGTATTCATAGCATTAAATTCATATTAACCATTTGCTGGATTATCTTTGTATTATCAATAGATTGTGATTTCTGAGCTTCTTAATTGGATTGTTACTTCACTAACCCTTGTTTCTCTGTGACACTTAAAATAGTTCTGAGGACACAGAGTACACTAGCTTGCTCACATGGGGAAGGAAGAGACAGAGTTCAGTAGCAAAAAAGATTTACAGATGTAAGCCTCTCTGCTACTTCATAACTGTAATTTTGCTACTGTTATGAATCATTGTGGAAACATTTGTGTTCTCTGATGGCCCTCAGCCACTCCTGTGAAAAGTTTGTTTGACCACAGAGGGGTTCTGACCCACAAGTTGAGAACCACTACTCTAGAGAAAGCAGCTTTTTCTCTCATGCAGTGTTACAGCTTGACTTGGCTGTACTTGTAAATCTTAATGTCCACAACTGTCATCACCGTAAGCTGAAATGATTAGTTCAAAGCATTCACAAAGTACTCTACAGAAAGAAGTTAGAATTTTGCTAGTACAGTGTTTTAATGTGTTTTTGTTTTTATCATATGCTTGTATGCTTGCAGGGTCTACTTCAGGTTTCACAGATTTATTTAGCTAATTGTATATTTCCATTAATTTCTAAGTATTAATAATATGGAAATCCCCTTCTATACTTTTTCAGCTATTTCCCAATGGTAATCATGTAAAATTTGTAGTATAACACCATGACAATGATATTAACAAAACAAATAGATAACAGTAGATCGATGCATACATACATACATACATACAGATAGATAGATAGATAGATAGATAGATAGATAGATAGATAGATGGATAGGTAGATGGATAGATACATGGATAGATAGATAGATAGATAGATAGATAGACAGACAGGCAGGCAGGCAGACAGACACAGTGGATATGTATGTGACTTTTCTGTTGCCATGATAGAATACCCAGAAAAAAAGCAACTTAAGGTTGAAAGGTTGTTGGTTTTGTTTTCTTTTGCTTATTTTGTTTTGTTTATTTGATTTTTGTGCTTACACATCCAGAGGGCTACAGAGCATCATGGCAAGAAAGATGTTACAATAACAGGAATGTAAAAGCAGGAAGCTGACTGATCATAGGAAGCAGAAGGAGAACAGCGAATTGGGGATAGTTACAAAACCCCAATACCCACTCCCAGTGATGTACTTCCTCCAGCAAGTCTCCTCCTTCTACACTTCCCCGGAACCTTTCCAAACACCACCATCAGCTTGGAACCCAGATTCAAACTACAACAATAACTATTCTGGTGGGACTCCTGACATATGCCTTATTTTATACCATTGCTTTGCCTCTTGTAGCTTATTACCCTTTAGCAGAAAACCTATCATTATTTAAAATGAAAATATTTCAGAAATGTTAGTGATCACTTCTTTCAACATAAACATTCACTTATTTGTTTTCACTTATTAAGGGAATTGAGTGAGGTTAAAATGAATTTGGACTGTATTTGTAACTTATTTCTTGTAGGTCTTTTCTATCTTCACTTAACTTTTCCTTCCTTTTTTTTTTTTTTTTTTATTGTTAAAAACACATTTTGGGACATCCGTTATTAATGCTCTTTTTGTATTCTTTATCCTAGTCTGTTCTTAAGGAACCTAATGAGGTTGCTCAGTTTTTCTCACCTAGATTTTGAAGATTTCAAGAAGCCTGGAAAATTCACTCAGTTTCTCATGTAAATTATTAAATACAGACAAATGGTCTGCATTTCTCCATAGATTTTCATAGGTCTCTTTTTCAGCTCTTTGGTAGCATGAGGGAAATGTGTGCTATAGTGTTAATAGTTGGGGGAAAGAAAAAGGAATAGCTGGTTGTCTTTGAAGGGAACTCTAGCTCTTACTTGTATTGAAACTCAGAGGTGTTCTTGGAAGAGGGTGAATTTCTAACTAGGATGAATGACCTCAGAAGGTTGTTTGGGGCCCGCAATTGCCAAGAATAAGTTTTATTTAAGTAACTCATTCACATCCCTCTATCCTTTTTCCTGGTATTCCCCTTAGGGTACCAATGAGCTAGGAGATGCAGACTATCCCAACAGCAGTTCAGAAGAGTGAGCGAATGGCAGGAAGGGGGAGAGGAACAAGAGAGTTCATATAAACCATATTTCTAGCATAAATAGATTTGAAGGAGTGTGATATCAATGATGACAATGCATTTCCAGTCCCAGATGACTGTGTGACTAAGTTTCTATTCCATCAAGTCATTAGGAGAGAGCATTCATAAGACAGGAACATCCAAAGGGAGCAGTTTTCTTACCTTTTTCAATTTCTCTTGTGGTGTGTTCCCCCAGATTTCTTAAGAATGGGAAGTAAGAAAATTATGATCAAAAATTAAAATAGAATTTCTTGGATTTAATAGTAATTGCAGCTGTGCCTAAATTTTAAAAAATATAATTAGATATTACCCTTGCTGGAAGAATTCAGAGTTTTTACAAGAAGGCTTGTATGAACAGGGTCAGTGGGGAATAGTATAATGCCAAAATACAAGGAAATAACTTACCTTTAATGCTTATATTAGAAGCTGTCTACAAACAGTGGCAAGGTCAGGAAACCCTTACCTCTGTGAGACAGTCATGGGAGAAATATAAGCTATAAAAGTAATAAACAAATAATGGATCGTTGGCCAACATGTATATCTGACATCGTTTGCACTGTTTTGGATGCATAAAAATCAGAAGTAAGAGCAGGAATGGTGAAGCTGTAATGAAATGCTTGATGGTGAGCATTGTCCACACTACAAACAAATGCCATTGGCAGAGAGGGTATTTTTACCATCATAGCAAGTAAATAATGAAACAAAACTTCATAGCATGAAAAGAGCAAGTAGGAGAAACTGTGAACTCTTACCTTTGCTTCAAATTTATATATTTTTATATAATTTTCTTACTTTAACCCAATGCTTGTCATTTTGCATCTTGGGTAGTATCCTGTAAGCCAGAATGGTCCTTCTGTTCCTGTCCCCAGCACTGGGGTTACAGGTGTAAGTGGTCAGGTCCTGATTTTTATGTGAATGCTAGAGATCCAAGCTTAGATCTTCGTGCTTGCAGAAAACAGAACCACCACCAACAAAAAACATTCTTATCCTCTGAACCAACTCTTTACCCCGTCTCCCTGGGTTCTTTTTTTTTTTTTTTTTTTTTTTCCCCTTTCTTATTAATTTCATTTAGATTACATCTCAATTGTTATCCCCTCACTTGTATCCTCCCATTCTTCGTTCTTCCCTCCTTTTCTCTTTCACCCTATTCCTCTCCCCGAGGTCTGTGACAGGATCTCCTCCCCCACAATATGGTCACAGCATATCAAGTCTCATCCTGGTAACCTGCTTATCCTTTCTCTGAGTGCCACCAGGCCTCCCCACCAAGGGGAAGTGGTCAAATATGGAGCCCCAGAGTTCATGGCAGAGTCAGTCCCTGCTCTCCACTCAACTGTGGAGAATGTCCTGTCCATTGGCTAGGATCTGAATAGAGGTTCAACATTTATTGAGTGTATTGTTCTTTGTTGATACAGTAGGTTGAGCCCCTGGGTCCAGCTCGGCCCGTCATGATGTTCTTCTTGTGGGTTTCTAGAACTCTCTAGATCCTTCTGTTTCCCATTCTTTCATATTTCTCTTACCTAGAATCCCAAAAGGAAGTCCCCGCATATATCCCAATTTCCAGGTAAGTGAAGACTTTCATGTGACATACCTTTTGGGCTAGTGTCCAATTATAAGTGAGTATATGCCAGTCTTTCTGGGTCTGGGTAAACTCACTCAGTATTATCATTTCTAGTTCCATCCATTTGCCCATAAATTTCAGGATGTCCTTGTTTTTAGTAGCTAAATAGTATTCCATAGTGTAAATGTACCACAGTTTCTTTGTCCATTCTTTGAGGGACATTTAGGTTGTTTTCAGGTTCTGGCTATTACAAATAAGGCGTAATGAACATGGTTGAGCGTATGTCCTTTTGTGGTGGAGCATCTTCTGCATATATTCCAAGGAGTGGAATAGTTGAGTCTTGAGGTAGCCCTATTTCCAGTTTTCTGTGAAAGCCCCAGATTGATTTCCAAAGTGGTTGTACATGTTTGCACTCCCACCAGCAATGAAGGAATGTTCCCCTTTCTCCACATCCTCACCAGCATGTGCTATCATTTGAGTTTTGATCTTAGTCATTCTGATGGGTGTAAGATGGAATCTCAGAGTGATTTTGATTTGCATTTCTCTGATGACTAAGGATGGTGAGCATTTCTTTAAGTGTTTCTCAGCCATTCAATGTTTCTCTGTTGAGAATTCTGTTGGAGGAATTTCCATTCCTGATCTCAAGCTGTACTAGAGAGCAACTGTAATTAAAACAGCATAGTACTGGCATAGCAACAGGCTGCTTGACCAAGGGAATCAAATTGAAGACTCAGAAATAAATTCACACATTTGGACACTTGGTTTTCGACAAAAAAGCCAAATCTATTCAATGGAAAAAGGATAGCATCATCAACAAATGGTGCTGGTCTAACTGGATATCTACATGTAGAAAGATGCAAATAGATCTGTATTTATCACCATGCAAAAAACTCAAGTCCAAGCAGATTAAAACTCAACAAAATACCAGAGATATTAAATCTGTTAGAAGAAAAATTGGGAAGAGCTTGGAACTCATTAGCACAGGAGGCAATTTCCTGAACAGAAATCCAACAGCCCAGGCCTTAAGGTCAACAATTAATAAATGGAACCTCATGAGGCCGAGACCGAGACGCTTCTGTAAGGCAGAAGACACTGTCGACAGAACAGAATGACAGCCCACAGACTGGGCAAAGATCTTCATCAAGCCTACATCTGGAAAAGGTCTAATATCTAAAATATATAAAGAACACAAGGAAAGTAAACTCTACCAAACCAAAAAACTGAATTAAGGAATGGGACTCTGGCCACATGCGTAAAAGATAATTACCAGTTGTCTTGGGTTTAAAATGTTATGTAAACATTCTGAGTCATCTTTTTTAAACATGCCTGTAGTGTTTGATTTGTGGAACAACTGATGCAGCTTCATCACAAGAATTTTTGAAACTCCTCTAAACACACACACACACACACACACACACACACACACACACACACAGATGAAATTTATGCTTTTTAAAATTTATCCATGCTTTTTAGTATTCTTTATATATTTTTGTGTACTCTTAGCAATTTTTTTCTTTTCTATGTGTGTTGTCATAATTATGAAGGTTTTTGAGAGTTTCTTCTAGTGGCTACCTAAAAGTATCTACAACTTTCTATAAATAACCCTTATCTTATAAACAATATCTATTAATAAAGAATAAAAATTTATATTTAATTTCTTCTCTCTCATTTTTTAAAACAACTCATTTTCATTGAATCTTTGGTTACTGATGATGAGGGAGTTACTATCAACACAACATCCCAGCATTGCTTGGAGATAGCAGTCCCACATTCTAAATGTTTCATATTCTTTCTGTAACCAAAGTCCATACATTTGTTATACCCAAGTTGCATAATTAAATTAGTTTGATGGCATTTGACTGCATACCTGGTTTTAACTTTTAGTGAGGTAATGGTTTAGAAAGAGTTTGTGAAGAATTTCTTTAACTTAGCTCTCAGATGTTTGTACTAAGTCCCCCAGGAAAGAAAATTCTACCAAAGTAGTGATTTCAATGATTATTCTAAATAATACATTTATGTTTTAAGCTCTCTTCCCTATGACAAGATTGTCTGTGACTGTAGAAGAGGAAGGAAGCTTTTCAGTAACTGGAAGGATTCTAAAGGCAATAACATAGAATGGTTGTTTAATAATAAGCCTCAGAAATAGGCTACCACTGTATTTGAAACTTTGTCATTTGCTATCAATGGCACTTATCAATATTTTCTTGACAGATGGAGATAAAAAGGAGATTGTAGATTCAATGCACATTATAAAGAAAAGTAAACATTTAGAACCGTTTGGTCACATTACGTATATTCAATGAACAGTGCTTACTATGGCTTTATGCTCTTGGCAGTTAGTAGTTAGTTTGGATGCAAATTAGCAGCTAGTTGCTTGAATTGTCAGATTAATGGCATCAATAATGGCAATAAATGGGTGAATTTTGTCTATATTCTATGATGTCTGTTCATGTCTTTGTCCTTTTTTTTTTTTTTTTTCTGTCTCCTGGGCTTCCTCTTTTTTTTTTTTTTTTTTCTTTTTTAATAAATTTGTTGAGCTATGTTTTTGTTAACTATAGTATAACTTTATGTGCATATTTTGTGAATATTTTCTTTCAGCCTTACATATATAATGCTAAAATTTTTTCATTAAAGTAATATATATCCAGAGGAAGGTACAGTTTGAGGAACGTTCACAATATGCTCACATCTGCAGACACCATCCAAATCTCAGAGGGAGGTTATGGGTAGGTGGGAAAAAAAACCCAGTCCCAAAGCTTAGAAGCCCATGGTGCTCCCATCCAGCCCTGTCACATCTGAGTGTAGTTGCTACCCTGACTCCAAACATTGTGAACAAATGTGTCCTTGTGTCTGCTTACTCTGAACAAATACACTCTATCAAAATGGTGCCTTTTGTGCTTGCCTTTGATTATTTCAAAATGTATCTGGCTAGGCATCTCAAAATGGTTAGCTATTTAAATAATTCAATAAATTTAGAGGTTAAAAATAAATGAAGAAAGTATAGCTTCACATATGGTCGGAGGAAAAGAAGAACCGTTAAGCACCTTAGTTTCTGATATCATTAAAATTGTCCCCTAAAATGCTGTTTACTTGTTTATAGAAATAAGAAAAACGAGTCTGATAATCAATATGTTTCTAGTAGTTAAAGGTTATGTAGAAGTTGCCCAATGCGGTCATCATTCCATGTCTTATTCTCTGGACAGCCTACAAAGGGAAGTTTCTATTGATCCTCCAAACTTTTATTCTCCTTTTTGCATCTCTCTCTTTCAGAGTTCTCCTTCTCTGTTTGAATCCTCATTGTTCCTGATTTCTGCCTGTGCAGCCATTTGTCTTCCATCCAGGGCATGCCATAGGAACAATACTGCCCTGCAAAATGTACCTGGAGCATAAAACAAGGTACCACAATGTCATTGTTAACAATAGATATATAAGCTATTGAAAACATGACTTAGGTGTGTAATTGCAATAATGCAATGCTGGAAATAAGTGTTATAGAACTCTATTTTAAAAAAAGCTTAGATTTCATGAGGCAACACTCGTTGATATTAGGAAGCAAAAGCAGAGCAGTAAGTGCAGTATCGTGCAGTATTGTCTGGGAGATGCAGATGCATTGCGTGAACCAAGAGGATTTTGTAATGGGCCACCAGGGTGATCATTTGTGATTTAGAAATTGTTCCCATTCAAGAATGAGCCACAAAGCGTTGAAAAAGAATAGGCAGTGGAGGATTTATCTGGCAGAAAGACAGGGATTTAGGTTAGTAGGAAGGTAAAGTGGGTTCTTCAAACCACAAAGGAACATATTAAACAGAAAATGCCTGATTTAACCTATTAGCACTAGGGTGTCAAGCAAATACGAGGGATAGTTCGGTTTGGGACAGATCACTGCTAATTATTGGTTTGAAATACAAAGGACTGAAGAAATAAGTATTTTTGAGTTGTTGTCTCATCAGAACTGCCAAACAGCTTCCTATCTACTCCCAGTTCCTAATAGATGAGTCTTAGCTGGGTGACACACACCGTCCAGATTGCAGACTCCATCTACATGCTTGAGTGACAGGTTGAGTGAAACATCACCGTTATGGCAGATGGTATATAACCTGCTGCTGTAAGACCCTCCAGATCTCCCAAATTGGTTTTCTTTCCATGGGGGACTTGGCTGATTCTTCTGAACAGGAATTTTACATCTTGGGTTTTTAAAGCCTGCTATTCAAGGACACTATTTTATTCTCACTAGACACATTTGATTTTTTTGTTTGTTTGTTTCTTAAAGAAGGTTAGAGACTCCGTGTGTAGTTTCTGTAAACATCTCCTCTTCCTCACTAAAACTTGATACAACTTTAAAACCACCTTTACATTTCTCTCCAAGATTCAGAGATGAGAAGCCCTTTCTCCTTGGGCATAGAATCTTCTCTACTCATGATCTTGACCCAGTAACCAAGCACTTCCTCTCAGACATTTTCATCTGCTCACCCATGCTCTTTCTTATACCTCTAATGACTCCTGTTTTGTTTAATTTAGTTTATTTTTCTGCATAGTAATTCCTAAAATTAACCCTAGATTAACCAAGAACTTACTGTTTTCCTGGAAGAGCAGCCTAGCTCTACACAGAGAAGAGGCAGGGAGCTACTTTCTTCAGCTGAAGAACTCTCTTCTGTTAGTTCTTTGTTCCTAGCACTTTTGAATCCTGATATATAATTAATTTGTTCTTTAATTTTAGTAGAACACCCTTAAGATTACAGTTCAGTTAGGCCTCCCCCATGCATCTAAGGGGGTCCCAGAAATTATTAGCCTTTCTCTTGCCACTGTGTTGTCACTCTATCTTGTATTCTCACCCTGCAACTTGAGAGCACTGGGAACCTCTGTTGGTCTGCCCCTACAAAAATAACTCTCCCTTTGCTTGTAGACAGTCTCTGGTTAGTTGCTCCTTTTGTTTCTCAAGACCTACTTACATTTCGTTTTTCTTTCATCTTAAGTGATCATAGATATTTTCGAGATTTTTTTGTGTGCTTTAATCAATCAACACAGGTCTGTGCCATTGTTGTTTTGTTTTGGAAAACCTGCTTTGTCCCTTTAATATTGAAGATTTGGAGACTATAAAAAGGAGTTAAAGAGACAGTATTATTCCTATGGTGGGATTTACATGTGGGAAGGTAGAAGGAGTGAGACTAGAAAACAAACAGAAGAAAAATGGATTTTAGCACAAATAAATATTAAATCAATAATCAGCATACATTTAAGCTGCTATAGCTATGTAGCTGTGATAGTACATTTTCATGGCACTTTTTCCAAACAGCCCCTTCTCACTCGTGTGATTTACATCTATGCATCTGAGTGGGCGTGTACTGCTGACTTCAACAATGCTCACTTATGGACAAGATTTTGTCAAAATAATATCAGTAACGTGAATAAGTGAAAACATAGGTAAATATCACCTTGTAACTTTGAGGATTTTAGAAATGTGTTCGCTAAGATCATATATATATGAATGAAACTGGGTATGTGGCTCAGTGTTAGAACACTTGTTAATCATACTGAGATTCTGGAATTGATCCCCAACACTTCACAAAGAATTTTTTATTTGCCTGGCACAAAAGTGAATGGATGTGATCTCTCTCTCTTTCTGTCCTCACGAGGCTAAATCAAGAGGACCGCATGGTTGAGACCAGCTTGAAATACATAGCAAATACCTCTTAAAACATTACATAAGCAAATAAACTAATAATTGAGTATTTAGTGAGAAGATGAACTTCACATTGGAGAATCCTGCATCTGTAACACTCATGTGGTTGATTTGGCAAAGTGAGAAATCAGTCAAATCAACTATGCATCAATATAAAGATCAAAGCTCTAGTTGTTCAATTGTATTTTGCCTTCCCAGCATTTGTGGTATCCTCCTGTATTCTTGGAGAAAAAGATTCAAGGGCCTTCATAAAACTATTCTAGCATCTCTTATGTTGCTATTAATAAAGAAAAACACTTTGGAATATGACACTAGATCTGAGTAGCCACATCACCCACTGGCTCCAACACAAGACAGGCTCATGCAGCGGCAGAATGGAACCTTGAAGCAGAGATCTGGTGTAAAGCCTGAAAGATGAAGTGTTCACATAGCAGTTTGTAGATATTTCTCTTTGGCCTTTAATGAGCGACTGCTGAGAGTGGTTCTGTTATCTCCATTGGAGCCTCAGAATAGGCGCTGCGTGGTCAGCAAAAGATTAATAAGACACAAGATGTGAAAATTGGATGTTTTAGACTAATGCTCTGTATCCCAGCCGCATTTGTGAAGGGATGGGTGTAATAAAAATTGAGTATTAAAGATGACATCTTTTACAACAAAGTGGACATTAGAGGACACATCTCAGTGTGTTGGCACAAAGTGTAACCTGAATGATCGGCATGTATTCCTATGTTGGGAGCATTTGAGTCACTAACTACGGATTGATTGTTTTGTACATTTAAAATCTTGATGGCTAATTTTATGTATCAAATCGACTGGACCACTGGATTCCCAGAAATTTTGTCATGCGATGATTGGGTTACAGCTGAAGGCATTAAACAAGTGATGCTTCAGCTCTAGGCAGCTTAGCAGAAGTTTCCCCTAGTTACAGGAAGCCAGTTCAGGTACTCAGCTGACTGCATAATGCATGTTTGGCAGCCTAATGACTCAGGGTCCAAACGAACAAACCTAGGAGATAGCAGGGTTAGTTGATAAATACAGAAAGCGGGAAGAAAAGAATCAAAGTGGGGAGACAGACATGGGTGGGAAGGGGAAGTTCAGAAAAGGGAGACCAAAGGAAATAAAGAGAAGGAAGGGGGAAGGGAAGGGAAGAGGAGAGAACAGAAGAGAACATTTCCTGCTTCATACAGCCATTTCTTCTCTGATGTGACATCACTAAAAATTAGTAATAAAATCTTACCTTCAGGAGTTAAGAAGCCCAAGCTTGTGTCAAACTGACTGGAACAAATACAGTAACAATAGTAAAGAACTCTGATATTATGAACTTGCCAAGGAGTGCAGAACATCCCTAATTTACATTAATCTGAATATTTGAACCTTTTGAGCAAAACTCTTCTTCTAATCTAAGTAGAACTCTATGATTTAATAGCTTTTAGTTTTTTTCCCTCAATTCTTTTTATTTCCTGTGGTAAAACTCATAATCTCAGAAAAATGACACCTTGCAGGTTCGCTGTGAAATATGTAGAAGCAAGTCAAACACTGTGGTACACACCTGTAATCCTTGTACTTGGGAGGTGAAAGTAGAAAGGTCAGATGCTGAAAGTGATCCTAGACCATATAGGGAGTTCAAACCCAGCCAGGGCTATATAAGACTGTTTCAAATAGAAAAATATAGATAGGAATAAAATAGAATTATTAAAAAAAAACCTTAAATGTCCTTTCCTCTTTTTCTATGTACTTAGAAACGATGATAGAGTGCTAGCGAAGTCCTGGTATTGGAGAACTTACTACTGGAACTGCTTTTCTGTAATCTCAGGGCTTTTCTGCAATCTCAGGGATGTTCATCACAATCATATAGTGACCATTCCCATAAGCAAGAACCCATGTAACTGAAACTGATCCACTTTATCAATGAGACTTATTGGTGGAAAGACCTTATTCATGGACAATTATCTTTCTTCATATCTCTAATTTTAATAACAAATTATAAAGTCTCAATATTGAAGTATATGCCATCTTTGTCTCATATAATAGTCATAGAAATATGATGTGTATATTATTTATCTTGAAGATTTGAAATGTATGGCTAATGCTGTTGCTGTAATCAATTGCACAAGGCAATTGGTAAGCATACAAGTTGGAAATAAATCTCAGATCAGCCAGACTCCCCAAACTCTTCTTTACATAAAATCATAGTAAGAACCTGCAGGTGGGGGATAACATGGCTAGTTACCAGGTAAAAGTCCACCTCTTCCCATTTAAATGGTTCGTTCATCCACGTATGCATCCACCATGTATACTTGAGCTTCCAGTTTTGCTAACTCTTGAGTGTGCTGTCTATCCAAATAAATACAAAACACACCAGAGTTCATGGTGGTCATTTAAGCTTTCAATAACACACAAATGTGCAGCCTTTGAACTGGTTACAATTCTCTTTTGTTCCCTCTCCTTCCCCATTATTGTTGGATGTTTTCCCACACTCACTCAGCTGCAACACTTGTGGGCTTAATTCCATAATGTTTAACTTCCACACAGAGTTAAAGCTTCATCCTCTTCAGAAAACTTGCCGGAAACCCTTACCTTTCTCAGGTACTTACTACAAGCTGTCTTTAGCACCTGATGCCACTCAGTGAGTACCTTCTGCCTAAATACTTCTCTTTATTCGTTTTCCCAACTAAACTACAAACTTTTGAATGAGAAGATCTAGGAATAATTTATTTTCTTCTCAGTGAAAAACAAACCCTTGATCCATAGAGATGCTCAGTCAGTTAAGGAGTTTCATTGAGGTGTTCCTGAAAGCCAACCCCTTGGTGTAGTGGCCATTTTTGCACATGTCTAGATCATTCCTTTGCTCTTGTCAAATTTTGAAACCCCAACTTTGCTCACCATTATCTAGTACCAGTAAAGAGAAGCCCATTAATTTACAAGGACCTTTATTCTCCCTAATAATGAGTATCAACCCTGGTATTTGACCAGAAAGCAGATGGCGGTTTTTTTTTTCAACAAGGATTTTCATTCATGATGACATAATTTTCCAATTGCATTAAAACAAGCAAACAAAAAAACCCATAAAAGATAACAATCTAGGTACCAAACTGTTGGCAAAATTTGTTTACTTGCTTATTTTTGCCAAGTGCAGTGGGCTCAAAGTTGGAAGAGAGTACTATTTTTTCCTCAATATTTTTTTCCTTTTTGCCATTCTGTGGCTTTATATCTTGTTGAGATTTGATGGTGACCTCACAGATACCTTATTAATAATGAACCATAGAGACTCAGCATGGCTTGGACTTAGGGTAATAAATCAAAGATAAGTGTTATGTATGCAGATTTGGAATTTAGAGAAATATAATAACTAAGATTGAGGGTCTGGTGGGAGGTAAGACTGAGTGAAGGTGGAAACTGGCCTTTCATGGAGCTGGTTAGTACTCATGGATATTAATCACTTTTATATGTTCCCTTCCTAATTGATGTTATTCTTTCCACTTACACTGTAATTGAATAAAAAAAAAAACCCTGATGGTTCAGATTATCAAGTTTAGATATTACATGGTGCCTCTGCTCAAGGAAGTTTCTACATAGAGTTCAGGTCATTGTAATGACAGACAATAAGGTAAGCTTCGTGGTGCCTAATGATATGCAGGACAGCAAATATGCAGCATAGACAAATGCGTGGGCTGATAGAGGAGTAAGATTGTGGAAAGTGAGCATGTGGATTTTAACTAGTCAATTAACCACCATGCAATTTAGTTCGTTTATCAGGAAACTTCTTTAAAACAGCAGGGGCGATAATTGGTACTGTAGTTCTGTGTCAGTATACTAGTGAAATGCAGTCTGTTTTCCATGAATTTTGTGCCTGACACTGTGCTGAACAGGAATATAATGGAAGGTGTTTAGCACATGTCTTCACGTATATAAGCATAACTACCTGGAATGCGTAGCACAATTCAGTGTTTGTTGCCTGATTAGACCTTTTTGAGAGTCTTGGAAAGATGCGGATTTTGTGGAAAATTGCCTGCTTAGAAGAAGGATATACCCTCTAGAATTTGTCTCATGGTAGAGAAGTAGAGAATTCTTAGTGCTTTGATGCCTCCACAGAATAGAAATGGTTGGTTTAGGACACATTGATTAGTAACTCAACTAGGTCATTTTATTACAAGTAGTAAAGACAAGTCAGAAGTTAAATACGTCAAAGTAAAGTGATTCCATATTTCCTTAAGCTTTGTGGTTGACCTTTGATAATGTAAATACTATTTACTCCATATGAGTTTATGAGTCCATAGAAGCACTAAATAACACATGTCTGTAAATCAGAGGTGGAGTTCTCCTTTTCCCCATGGGTTCTTGGTGACCAGCCCAGCAAGACAAAGAGTAGAAGAGATATGCAGGGTTCTGAAGGCCTTGAGTATGATGGAAAGAACTTCCAGGAGTCAGCTTCGGAGAGGCAGCTCATTTTACTGTTCTAAGGGTGAGGACTGTAAGAGTTCTTACGGCTATGGGCAAAAAGGACTGGTTAGTTATAACACAGTGCCTGGTTATCATATGGACAAGAAGGAAAAACGAGACTTGTATGCTTGCAGGAAATTCTGTGCAGGGCCATCTTCTGAATAAACTAAGGCATCTGTGTTTAGATACACTCTCCAAATAAGGTCAGGCAGAGAAGACAAAGACCTGCTGAGGAAGGGAGTCTTCTGTTTTACAGTGAGCACTGAGAACTGTCTGGACATAGTGAACGGGCACCTTAATAGCAGGGTCCTCCAACAGGACAGACCATTTGCCCTGGCTCTCATATGTGTGCACCAGCCTAGGATAGAAGCTGTGCGACAATCTTCTGATATATGCTCTTGAAGTTAGACATCTATTCATAATAAGAACTATATACAGTCTTGAAAACACCTCCATCCTCTTCCATGGGAATCTGGAAATGTAAAACATTTGCTAAAGAGCTCCTATATCATACAAAGTCCCTAGGATCTCAGTATTCTCCAAATTTCACACATCATAAATTCCAGACTTCAGAAATGAAAGAGACGGTCAGCCCTAAATAAGAGATTGGTTTCTCTAGGACTTCGGTCTGACTTGGAGTTAGGAATAAAAGTAGCTGAGTGCTCTTAGAATAGGGATAGCTGTGTTGACTAGGAACTGACTTCCTTGGAATTAAGGAGCTGGCAAGAAGTATCATTTGACCTTCATTGGGGTGGAGGTCACCACCCCCCTAAACTGATCTAAAAGAAGTCTATGTCTACTGGAGGTGTTCTTCGGTGCCTCTCTGTAAGGCATGACACTTTTGATAGCATCTTTGAAATTACAGCATTTTGTTCTAGTTTTACAGGAAATGTTCTGGTAGCTGTGTGGCCTCTCTTGGGTTTCTCCCTTCTTTACTATGCTGTGAAAATACACATGGCCTATGCACTGTTCTTGTCATTGCTGGTAAGAACTGAGCAAGCATGAATCTCAACCTCACCATCTACACAGGGAAGAGGACAGCAAACCGTGCTGGCTTGCACTAACAGTTTGTATGTAAAGCAGTCAAGACAAACATCTATCAACAATTCATCCCAGAAATCCCAGCATGGCCATCAAAGTGAGTTTGCGCTCATTGGAGTCTCTATTTGGCACAAAGCACACCAAATTGTACTATAAAACCAACAAAAATACATGCATTACAGACTGTCTTAGAAATGAGAAATGAATATACAACATAGTATTCAATAAGGAATAATACCATCATGTGGAATGCTGATGCCCAGGTTTCTGAATAAAGAAATTTACTTCCAGATGAGACAATGATGAAGATATTTGGCCAAGATAGTTATACTTAAGACCTCAGCCAATGAATACTTATTTGGTGATCACTATATGCTGGTCACAAAAATTAGAGCAAGTTTTTAAATATTTCTTAGGAAAAAATTTAAATTTTTGTTTTATTTTGTTTATTTTTTAAATTTATTTATCTTTTAATTTTAACTTATTACAATTTATTCAGATTATATCCCAAATGTTATTCCTTCACTTGTATCTTCCCGTTCTCACCCATCCTTTCTCTTCTGCTTTGTTCCCCTCCCTGAGACCTCTGACAGAAGAGGACCTCCTCCCACACCAATGGCCACAGCATAACAGGGCTCATCTGGAGAGCTTGCTTTGCCTTCCTCTGTGCACCACCAGGCCTTCTCATAAAGGGGAGGTGTTCAAATTAGGGGCACTAGAGTTCATGCCAGAGGCAGTCCCCACTCTCCCCACAACCTAGATCTGAACAAGGGGTCTAGGTTTACTGCATGCATTGTCCTTGGTTCTTAAAAAGCCTGTGACTATGACTGAATATTCTTACTGCATGTTATAAGTTGTGTGTCTAAATTTTCAGAAAAACAATTTCTTTTTCATGTTAAATGTTGTTAGTTGACTTTTGACAGATTCACCTATATGACAAATGGGCCTGGTTATAGGAAAGGTAGAAAGTTGACACTGTTAATGCAGATGGAATCTGCTGCAGAATTCTGAGGAATGCCTGTGGTTTCTCTTCTGCGGCTAACTTGGTATTGTGGGGTTATTGCACCTGCCCTATTCAACTAAGACCTCTCAAGCACAGGCAAATAGACAGCCACCATGACCAAACTCACCTTTGTTACCTGCCTCCTTAGCACTGAGTTACTCACTCCCTGTGGTGATTAATATTGATTGTCCACTTCCAAGCTCCGCAATCACCAAGGAGCCAAGGTTTCAGAGGTGCCTGAGAGGGGCTGTTTAAATCAGGTTGGCCTCTAGGTCTCCCTGTGAGGGATTATCCAGATTAGAAAAATAATGAAGGTGGGAAGATCCACTGTAGAGGAAGGAAGTAACATTCCCTGAACTCAAGTTCTGGGTTATAGAAAATGGGAGCAACTTTCAGAACAGAAGTAACCCCTTCTCTCTGCTTCTTGAGTATAGAGAAGGTGTGGCCAGTAGCTACAGGTTCTTCCCTGTTGAAATCTCTATCATGGTGAGTGTATGTTCCTTCAATTCTGATCCAAGTGAGAGCTTCCTTTCTTGAATTTTTAATTTCCCAATGATGATATTTTCTCACAGCAATAAGAGTAGCAACTGAGACACCCTCTGCTAAGCACTTGCAGAACAAAGCTGGCACATCAGTATGGCAATTCCTTTCTCTTGAGACTTTCAGGTACTGCTTAAACCTTTGGATGATTATGAGATATCATTTTGTGTCATATTAAAAAGACTTTGAGGAAATATTGTAGTCACAAAAGTCATAGGATAATTATCTTCTATATAGATCTGTCCAGCTCTTAAGTAATCAGAATCTGGCTCATATTAAAGGTAATGCTATGTTTCCAGGGGACCTTGTGTTCTTCAGGAGAAACTTCTCTGTGCATTTGTGCATCTAATGTGCTTCAAACATTCATCAGATTTCCATCAAACTCCATTCGCTAAAACCAAGGTTTCCTGTTAAAATCACCTAGCTCATCACGTCCTATTATATTTTGTCAATTGCCTCTACCCACATACTTTACTAAATATTTGTTGAGACTATCTTACATAAGGCATGGTTGTGGGGATGATGGGACAGGAGTGAGTTAAAAGAGATGTTTGGCCATGTTTCAACATAGAAAGTATGTGACCAAATGACAACAGATAAATAGTGTATATAATAACAGCTTGCTATACTCATAGTTTGAGTCATAGATGTGCTATAGACTATTACAATATAGAAACATTAATCTGTTCCTTCCCTATACCCTTTGCAGCATCAAACAAGAGAACAGTCATAAGATAACTAGTAGTTGAGTTAGTAGTTGTTTAGTAAGTTGGTTGATAAGCTGGGTAGTTTAAAACCATGAAAAAAAAAAAATCAATGAAAGCATCCTGGATTGAGCTCAGTTTTGTCTAATTTGGATCTCAAAAGTTTGAATTAAACTTTCTGGGTCCCCACTTAACATTCAATTATCTAGATACAGAGATTAAACTTTAGTTGTAACACCCACTGGCTCAAAATAGAATTATATAATTAGAAAGATATGTGTAGAGACAAAGTTGGGTGTGTTCATCCAGGATTATTGTCAAGCAAGCAGAAGAGTAGATGTGGTCTGGACATCATCAACATACAGAGAAGGTACTGACTGCCAAAGCTGACATGCTAGTAATACCAGCTTTGGCCAGAGCAGACCATCGATAACTTTACTACACTGTTGCTCATGGCTCAATATTCTATGTTCTTTTCCTTTCGAAACTTATTAATAATATATCTGTGTCTTCTATAAATAATCATTCCATTTACTTTATTATTTTATTTACCAACTTACTTAGATAGATTTGACAATTTTGATCAGCCCATGTCATTGTTACCTATTTTCTACCCCATGTCTTATATACTATTATTATAGGTGTGTAATCCTGGATACATAAACTTGCTCACCCATAATTTCCAGCAATCAAATCCACTCTTGTGATAAGCACCACAACTTTTATAGTCAATAACACTTATTTCTATATTGCTAGCCATAATTTATAATACAGATTTTAATTTAATACATAAATTTATGATACATATTTCTGGTCACTTAAATAAGTCATAAAAAATATAAAATTATGTGTTTTAAACTCACCTTCTTGTTGGCCCTGTGATGTACTTTTGTTGTCTTCCAAGACTCACTGGATAGCATTATTATTCACCCTGCCTCTCAGCAAAAATCCTGGTAATCATCTTTTGTTTTTCATCTTGATCACCCCCAAAATAAAATGGAACAATTCTCATATCCTACAGCACTGCACATTGTTTTAAATCTCTACCATCATCCCTAATAACTCCTGAGTCCAGGATTTCATCATAATTTTTATTACTTCTGACATACTCTCTAAAGTATCATCTCTGGCTTGAGCATCCTTCCTCACAACACTCCTTGCATCGAATTTTGATTCCCTTTCCCTAAATACCCACTAGGACATGATTAGAGATGAAGTGCATAAAGTTCCTCTGACATGTATAAGTATTCACTGACCCTTCCTTAGGCACATATGTATACCTCACTACCTTTCATTCTGTCTTTTAACATGCGGCCTGTGCTATTGCCTGCGTCCTGTGCCTGGCTTTGTCATCCTAGCTAGTCTCTTCCAATACCCTGAATGCATTTCTAGTGATAGGAGCTTCTTTCAATCTAATTAACTGTTTCATCTTTAATGTATGGCTTAAGTATTACTTTCAGAAACTTTCCTGGAGCTCTCTCAGGGGAATAGACTTTGTTCTTTGTGTATTCATGTCACTTTATGTATATTATCTAATTTATATTCACTCAATTATCTGCTACCTTATAATTAAGCATTTGAAACAATGTGGTACCCTACTAAAGATTATATTCTAATATTTTATCCTCTTGCTTTTCTAAATATTCCTTGTACTTTGTAGCCTAAGAATACAGAAGGCAGTGGCTAAGGGCAAGCCAGAAGACCCTGTGTTTTTTCATGTTCGACACTTTTCTGAATAGAAATGATATAAACATTAGTTCTTTGTATCACCATGATCTCCACAAATAGATTATAGTAAATACATTTAAAAATACAATGAAAAATAGTAAGAACTTGTACAAATGATTCCAGGAATCAGAGTATGGATTAATATGAAATAATAGGAATGTTCACTCTTGCTTTACTTTTTATATCTAGTTACTCTCATTTTTAACTTATCCATTCTCCATGATCATTGGGTTGTTTTTCCTATTCCTTAGTTGACATAGAGAAAGAATGGATTATCATAAAAATCTCAAAGTTCCATGATATTTGTGCCAGACAGTCAAAGAAAAACTCACTTTCTTTCAATTTTGTCAACAAAGTTGGCTATCACTGAGTCAAATGGTTAAGGTAAACTATCATGGCAGATCTGAGAAGATTCTGGGTATTGAAAAGTAGGAAGGTATTCACTTTCTTTAAAAAAAAAAGCAGAGAGTAGGGCTGGGTAGAAGAAAGAGAGCCACTTCCTCTAACAATTATTAAATTTGGGTGGGCTGCTTCATGGCTATGAAAAGATTCTAGTAGGTCTTTCTTCTTCACATGTTCCATGCAGAGCTCTTGGGGTTTAGTGTGTCCATCTTTATATTACACATGGAGAATATGAAAAGTAATCAGATTCAAAGAGCCGGTATGGTTAGAGCTAAGGCATGAATTATTGCCTTCAAGTGCTTGAAATATTAATGACCTTGTGCATAGTTGGGGCCTCAGAAAGTCGGAGGTTTCTCAAAGCTTGAGCATTCTGCTAGACCCAGACAGAATACATTTTGCCAAATGGAGTGCCCTTATCTTCATATCTGAAAATAAATCTTGAATTTAAAAAGACATCAATGAGAACTTTGCCTCTGCGGATCTGATGTCTTGGTCTTAAAGTTATATGCCCAATGCTTATTAATTTCCATTGAGAAAAGTACTTCCTCATGAAACATATACTTAGCAAAACTTTTTTGAACATTTACAGTGAGTCAGGCCATGCCTTTCACAGTGTTGAGAAACATTAATCACTGCCTATGCCATCAGCACACCTTGGCTAGTTGAGTCAGGGATGGATACATACAAAGCAAGAATGGAGAAAAAGAAAAGTTTCCTTCCAAGAGGATCATCAAAAGCATCAGTGTGAAACTTTACAGTGCAACCTTGGGAATGCTGTGTTTGAAAAGCATGCTCGCAGAGTGTGCTTAGCAAAGCTGAACTTGAATCCTGCCTGGGTCCATCAGCTCATGTGCTTCCCTTACATCCCCAGCAAGAATATATCTTGACTGTTGACTAATCCCGCGCCATTATCTCAGATGTGTGACCTCGTTGTAAATGTCCACAAATTCTTTTTAGTGTCAAAAATGTTTGTAGTTCTGCTTCCTTCACTCCATATAATCACACTTCTATCATGTTTTGGCATTTTCACTATGAGGACTAAAATTTTAAATTTACTATTCATTGTTGTAGTAAAACTATAATTAAAATTATGAAATAATCTGAATTTTAGGACAAATGTTTACCCTTACAGAGTGAGTCATAGAAAAAAGAATAAAAAGAAGTCAAGTGGCAGTGAGCATGTCTTCAATCCCAGCACTCAGCAGGCAAAGGCAGGCAGATCTCTGAATTTTAGGCCATCCTGGTCTACATAGTGAGTTTCAGAACAGTCAAGACTGCACATAGAAAACATATCTTGAAAATTGTTTAAAAGAAAAAGGCATATTTCTAGAAAGTAATAGGATTCTCGCTTATTTTCTTAGTCACTGAGTACATCTATGTCAAAGTCAGAGGCCACATTTAAGCTTGGGTTAAAGACTATAGATGTAAAAATGTCTCATGAGTAAATATTTATGAACAATAATTTCACTAAGAAAATCAAACAAAATATTCACTCTAGCTATATGTCTAAACGAACATGGCTTTACAGAAAGAATAGTAATAATAATAATAGTAGTAATTATCATCATTTTCATCATCATCGTCATCATCATTCCTTGGATGAGCATGTACTGTACTGAAAAACAGACACCAAGATACTTCACGTAACATGCAATTTCAACTCATAGTGTATACTGCTGAAATGCCATGTGAGGAAAGTTTAGATAGAGGATGTTAGGGATGACCTAAAGATAACTTTTGAGAGAAGATGTGAATAAGAGGAAATGGAAGACTATTGGTTACCTGAAAGTAAAGAAGAATTGGCTGAAAAAAGATCTCAGCACCACAATTGCAGTGGGGTTGTTGGAAAATTACAGGAAAACTGCTAAGGCAACGTGAGTGAAGGGTGAGTTGAAAGATGAGGTCTAAGATAATAGTTGCTGATGTGTGAAGCAGTTACTATGCTGCAAGGTGGGAATGAGTATTAGAAATTAGTTTAGAAGTTGGAAATGAGAGAAAGACAGAATTTGAGCAAGCCATTGGAGCAATGATGCTGTGGGGACAGAGGAGAGGCAATTGGTTGTTGGAAGAGTCAAAAGTGGTGGAAAGACTAAGGGTTCTTATTGTGTGTGTGTGGGGGGGGGGGTAGGTGATAATTGATTGAGTCCATGGGGATATTAAGTTCATATTGGTGCTCAGTGACAGCTCAGGGAACACCAGGTGCCATCAGAATGTGGGGGCTATTTACAACCATCGGGCTGGATGAAGCCCTTTGCATGACTGCTGAACTGGAAGCTCAAAGGTTGGAATTTCAGGCCCTCAACCACAAAGGTGAACTGATGCTTCGAAGTCATCCTGGTTTAGACCAGACTCCCAAATACCTTTAGCTCTGCATTGGTTTATGTTATATTTGCTCTTCTCCATTCTTATCTGTGTTGACCTAAACCTCCAGGGGGAAATATTTAAAATGTGCTATAACCAGATCCCCTAGCTCCTCACTTGCTTCTATTGGGAGCAAGGCAGCCAGAGGAAATCAAGAGGAGGTTAGAGAGGCAGGGCAGGAGGTTGGGATGCTGCCTTTCTTGTTCTCTTAAGATAGTTGCCTCTCAGTTCTCACAGAGAATTTATTCTTGGACTCGGTGCACATGGATAGAAAAATAGATTCATAAATTCCCAATTAAAATGGCATAGTATATACCTATCATCTATAAATATCATATTCTATATCTAAAATCCTCTCTGGACCACAAATAACACTGAATAAATTATAAATGCCTCAAAAATAGGAATATTTTATTATTATTTCCTCACTATCCTAAAAGGTCTATGTTTACTGACTGTGTGGGTTGTAAATGAATGTGTGAATTTTATTTTCCAGAATCCCCAAATTAAGATGATATAAATGAAAGGACAGATTCAAACAGGGACTAAGGTTAGAAGATACCATTCATGAGAAACTAAGAAAAGAAGAAGGAAAAACAGTCTTTTTTGCAATGTCCTATAAACATTTTCTGAAGAAAAAGGTGACTGGGGAGCCAAGCATGGTCATACACACTTGTATTCCTAGCACAGGACCAGGAGCAAGAACATGGCCAGCCTCAGCTACATATCACAAGGAAGTTCCAGCCCATCCCAGATTACATGGTAACACATCACAAAGATAAGAACGATAATCACAACCTAACCTGGTGTTTTATCTGCTATCTGGGATCTTCTGTGTCTCACTCTTTTAAATTGAGGTTGGCTTATTTTCCATCTGGCCATGTGAGACAAAAGTGCTTTTAAGTCTAAGACTTGTCTAGATTATGCCTGTAGGACTCATGGTCCTCTTGGCCATCTTCCCATGATAGCCAAGAAGTGTTAGACAATGGATACTACAATACATCTACTTAGAAGGAACAAGCTGGGCTTTCCAGAGTATAGTAGGATGGCTGTAGGTCTTCATGATAAATGAAATATTCCATAGGAAAAACGTTCAAAGTATTTTTTGTAAATAATACACTTTTCTTATATTTTGGAACTTGTAAACTCTTAGATAAAGTGTAAAATTTCAAAAAATGCCACAGATTCTCTTTTGTCCAATATCCAGACCAAAGTAGTATATTATTAAAGGAGGAAACAATGAAGTTTGGCGGACTATGACAAAAATACGTATCTGGGGAGATAAAAGTAATTTATGTTTTTTAAAGCTCTAAGACTTGCCATCCGCGATGGCAGAATTGGAAGTTTATAGTGTAGAGCAGAGGCCCTCAAACTTCTGACACTGCAACCCTAGACACAGTTCCTTAGGTTTTGGTGAGCCCACACAATTATTTCCATTGTCACTTCATAACACTAACTGTGATACTGTTATGAGTCATGATGTAAACATCTGATATGCACTATATGTGATATGCGACCCCCAGAGGGGTCATGTCCCCTAGGTTGAGAAGCACTGCTCTAGACTGAGCTATTGAAATATACAAAAAAAATTTCAAGACTGTTTTCAAGAATTATTTTTAACATGAGGAAATGAGACACTACCTTTGACTTTCTTGCTGCCTTTGTATGCAATCATATGTTGATGATGATGATGATGGTGGTGGTAGTGGTGATGGTGATGATAGAGACGGTGATGGTAATGATGACTATGACAATGAGGGTGATCGTATTATTCACACCTTTCATTTCTTGAAAAACATAAGAGGACAGAGAAGGCAATGTAGTAGCAAACAGCTTTCTGTCAACTAACTTGCTTCATTTTAGTTTTGTCCCCAAATAAAACACAAAAGACCATCTCATGTCTGATCTAAGGCTAAGTGTATTTTCCAGAATCCCATATTCTGTCGCTTATGCAGTAGGGCTAAATGAACTGCTCTAGCGACAGTATCCCACACCCTGCTCACCTCAAATTATTGACAAGTCTATTCTCCAGCACCTATGTTGATTAAAGACGGATGAACTACCACCTAGTGCTTCCACCTCAACCTGGAATCATGGCCGCAGTACAATAACTGTCGCACACTCCTCATTCCTTTCCTTTTATTAATAATACATTAAACCTCAGTGGCAAAAAACTCAGAGAAAAAAGGGGAAACGGATGATAATGATTTCCTGACAGATCCTGAATGAAAGGCTTTAACTAGTATTCTAACTAAGCTTGACATGCCATTTTTTTTAATGTGTGCATCCCTCTATGTCCCAATCTCTTTGTGCGTAATTGAGAAGCCACACTTAGGAAAGAAGTGAAGAATTTAATGAACCTCTTCCCCTCAAATCTTAATTCAGAATATCTGATGTTGACTCTTTGGTTTCTGGTGATAACTATTCTCCCTGTTGATTCCTGCACAGAAAGGGGCCATATAACTGTGTTTTGTGGAGAGAACTCACACTGTTCAAATTGGAATGTTTTATTAATTACATTTCTTAAAAGATATTGAACAGTGGAGGGGGTAGATCAAGAAATAAATAATACATAGTCTTGAAATGGCCCTGAGATGAGTCGCTGTTCTCCTTATAAATATTACAAACCTCACATAATCCCTTAGGTAAAGACACAGTATTCAACACACATAATGATGAACAACAATAAAATAGCATTTTAATTTGAACCACAGCATCTATCTCTGGTTACGGTTGGCTCATCTGGCTCAATGCATATTCCCTAGGGTATTGCTAGCTCAGTGATTAGGAGCCACGCATAATAGATGAGTATGCTGAGATAGGATGATCAACCCGTTTTTGGTCGCTACCAGTGATTAAATGATATTAACTATTAGAGATAAAGAGATAATCCCTATGGGAGGGGATTTAGTTGTCATTTTAGTATCATGTCCGATACTTGCTGAATATCTGACCAAAGAGTCACACATTTGGGAAGTTATGCGTACACACTTGGCTATTTCTAAGTTGGAGAATATTTTGATTATGTTTATTTTTTTAGCAAGGAATATCATGTCATACATGAACAATATAAAAATTAGTGGCTTTAATTAGCAAAAGTTATCAGTGCCTGATTAACATATATTGTTTTTCACGGTTTAAAACAGTTTGTCTTTAAAAGGATGCCATTTTCAAATACACATGCACACGCCTATCAGGTTATGTTAGACCCATCTGACAATGGTTCCTCATCACTGACTTTTGAGTTCTGTTACTAAGATCAAACAATGTGCTGTGGTCTTCCAAGTCATTAGAACTCCCCGTTCTCAGTATTTCTTGTATCTGTGTATATTATTTCCACACTGATCTGTCACTGTTCTGTTAATGGTCTGTTGGCATATTTCTAGCTTGTTTTCCTAAGTAACATCAAAATGGAAACTGTGCCACCTATCGCTACTTGAGACTGTGAAATGGATTTAATATCTGTAAGAAAAGTAGGTCTAAGGAAAGGTAGTTTATGGGATTGTATTTGAGTGATAGAATCTCTCTCTCTCTCTCTCTCTCTCTCTCTCTCTCTCTCTCTCTCTCTCTCTCTCTCTCTCTCACACACACACACACACACACACACACACACACACACCTTGAGGTCTGCAAATTTAGAGGAAGTCATTTTGTTTAGATTTTAAGAAAATCCCATGACTTGATAGAATTCTCATACGGAAGTACATAAATAAGAGAAGATAAATTTTTATTCATTTTTCTAAGTATTTCCTGTGCTTACTATAATCATGTTAATGAAAATATAAGGATTCCTAAGATTAGGCATTGATCTCAATGTGCCTATTTGGATAATGCAAATATTGAAAACAGATGTAACATAGAATAAAAGAAGTTTTAAGTCTAAAACAGACATGATGCTCTCTATAATTTGAGGAGTTCTGTGAATTGAGGATAAAAAGCTTCAAATGATATATGCTTTAATTTTCTACTATACCCAGTTCACCTCCTGTTCTTCCAAAAGAATTACATTATTAAATATTTAGCCAAAAGGTTCTCTTAGAAATATTTTCTGATATTCTTTGTTATAGTTCTACAAGCCAATTAGACATCTGTTGATTACTTCCAAAACACAAATGCTGCAATTGTACCATTGTGGTCCAGTTATTGTAGTGATTCTTAGGGTTCATAGTTAGAAGGAACTAACAATTATACCAGGCCGATTTACAAGCAGACACTATTATTCTTTCCTATGTTTTCTGTTATGGGCATCTTATACCAGACTTTTTAGGGTTATGCACAACTCCACAATGCCCAGACCTTCCTTCAAAATGTGTTTTTTGCCTGTTATTTGGTAAGGTAAGCCTTGCATTTTATGGAGAATATCAAGCTGATAGAATGAATTAATATATCCACCAAGTCACTTATTATAGACTTTCTCAATTCAACGAATATAGTATTAAGTAGATGATGCCAGCACATTACAAATAATTGTGCCCAGACACAAAGAGAGAGGAGTCCATTCATCATTATTTATGGCTGGAGTTCCACAGAAGGGTATCCTAAGCAGGGAAAATTATAGTAGCTTCTGACATGAAGCTCACACTTGATCATCACAAGCATGCCAAGAGCAGACAGTCATGCTGTGGGACACCCAGGCATGCCAACCCGACACATTTCCATCATTGCCTTTAGATACTGTGTGCCCTTGTAAACTTCATGGTAGGACTGACTTTAGAAAGTAAGTGTGTTCAGCTACACTCAGTGAAGAACCACGGAAACCCAGTTTGAATATTCAAAGTGGTAGAGCATTAAATAAAATAGCCATTCTCAAGACTATAGTTAGATCCCCACTTCAGAGTACATATAGAGAGTTTCGGTGTCTGAATAAGCTATAGAGTGAGGTAATGTTCTATACCTTGTTTGGTGCATCAGTGTTGTCCAATAATTTTAACTTACACTTCCAAGCTTAACTGGTAATGATTTCTGTGCTATCATCACTGGTTCTCTCTTAAATCTGCTCTCTTGTCCTTCTCCATGATCCTCACCTCCTGCTATAAAATATTTCCAGGTTACAGTATAAGTTTGTTGCTCATCTAAGATAACATTGAATTGGTAGATTTTTTTCAGAACACATAATTTCTATGATTTCTGGATTACACAGGCCCTGAGTAGGATACCTGACATATATCTACTTAAGGACAGCGGATGGCTGAGTCTTCTTGTATCTGTAAAGCCTGAATGAAAACATGTGGTGAGAAAAGCTCTCTCCCACTCTCCAAGTTTGTTTATCTCTGGAACAAATTCGTAGTGGCTTACAAGCCATGCATTTCCTCTCTCCTATTTCCTTTTAAACTTCTAAATGGATGTTTTCCACCTTTGGTACAGTTTGTAACCTGGAGCATTGCCAAGAGTGAAAAGAGGGAGAAATCAGTCTAGCAGGAGCAGTGGCTGTGGAATCCTCTCCCCAGCAACCCAGGGTGTTTATTTTAGTTTTTTATTTTCTCTTTTTTGTTATTTCTGTGGTTTGCAGAGGTGAGAGTGTGTAGAAGCTACCCTATTCCCAGTGGTCCATACTATTTCCATTGGGCCCTTCTGTTCTGACTGCAATTTGCACCTCAGCTAGGTGTGAAAACTTCTCCCGAGGAGAGGGAGATGCAAGTCCTTCTGCCAGCAGCAGGTGTACCTCACTGTCCTCCTTGTTCCTAGGAAGTGAGGCTGCGGCTCACACTCTGACTCTGCTCAGACCCCTGAACTATTCATACTCTATTAGACACATATGAAGGAAGGAAATTGGACTTTCTCAGGTTTCAGATGTATCAGCAGGGGTGTACAACTGAAAATTAATTCCTTGACACAGACTGATGAAACCAGCCATTCCCCAAGATACTGAGAGATATTTTATATTTTTAATAACACATGATCTCTGTGTCACACGCTTTCCCTGGTTAAAAATGCTGATGACTTCACAATCAGATCCAGAATCTTCTATTTCCATAAGCAATTTTTTGATAATTACTCAACATATCTAAAAACAGTTTGTAGAAAATAAATATAATCTATGTATTTGTAATAATCAAGCAATGCCATCTAGCTATAGCATGCAAGTACAATTAACTTACTAGTTGAGGGAGCTGGAGAGAAAAGTTATTAGTTAAAAATGTTTACTGCTCTTTTAGAAGACTGAGGTTCAGTTCTCTGCACCCTCATAGTGGCTTATAACCATCTGTAACTCTAGTTCCAGGGGATCCAATGTCATTTTCTGGTATCTGCAGGTAAACATTTATGTAAATAAAATAAAAATGTAAAAACACTTTGAAAGGCTGGAGAGATGGCTCAGAGGTTAAGTGCACTGACTGCTCTTCCAGAGGTCCTGAGTTCAATTCCCAGCAACCACATGATGACTCACAACTATCTATAATGTGATCTAATGCCTTCTTATGGCATGCAGGCGGAGTACTGTATACAAAACAAATAAAAATACATAGCAAAAACTCTTTGGTAACATACTATTTCATCTAGAATTTCACTGTAAGTAGATATTGTAGATCAGTTCTCTTAGTGTTCCTCTTTTATACTAATCATCTTGAATTTTGTATCTGATATTCCTATTTTACATTTTACTTCATAACATTTTGTGTGTTTTCATTTTACTAATACACTATACCAAAAATCTCTAAAAGTTAAACCTTAGATGACACTATGCACCCCTCGAAAGAAAGGTTTTTAACTCTTTTTAATCTCTTCTCCTCCTATTTGCTGCAGCATCTCACATCCTTGTCTTGATGAGCAAATGGCTGAGTTGTTAGACAACGTCAACGCCTACGAAACGCACAAACTCATACAGTGGTGATTGTTACTGTGTGAGTCTACTAACTTGCATTTTTCTTTGCAAGAGGAGTCATCATCTAATGAAGATGCTTAAAATCTATGACAGGAATAGCAACCAGAAGCTGATAAATTTATTGACTGAAAGATATAACTTAAGGGTTTGATGAGAGTTGGCAGAACTCTCTTGACTGTACAGTGAAGAAGAACTGGAATCTCCCCTGTGCTGCATGCGCATGGCAACACAGGGCACTTCTAGCAACTGAGAATCATATTGGAAAGTAGAAGATGAAACAAATAATAAGACACAGACGGTCCAGACAGCTTGGAAATGCATTCAAGAGCAGCCTTCTCTTCAACCCCAGTAACAGCTTGTGGCAGGAAGTAGTTCAGAGATTAAAAGCAGTAGTGCTCTGTGAACTTAAAAATACTGAGTAATATTAGAGAAATATTAGAGATAGGAGGCCGGTCAAGTCCAAACGTATCTCTGTGTTTTAAATAAATTGCTTAGTAGAGGAAGTCTTAAAAAGTATTTGAGTAGACCAGCCACTCTCACCACATGAAGGAGATCCCTACAGCTGCAAAGACCAGCCTTTTATAAGAAAAGGTATTTACTCACTTGTGTAGACTTACTATATTTCCTTCTGGAAACACAAATTCTAATATCAAGAAGCTTGTGTTTCTGGAAAGAATGTTCTATGGAACTTACAATATTTTGCTAAAAATACCAAAATCTAGAGTGTAATTTGGTGAAGTATTCTGCATTTTGCAGAAGCTCCTGATGTGCTGTGTCTTACTTTATATAAAGTAGAAAAAACGGAGGGAAAAGGTAACGTTCAATGTGTAAACTACTTGCCATGGAAACTGAAATTAAGATCCATAGAAGCTACACAAAATTCCACATCAAAGCCAGATTCAGTAGTCCATATTCCTATGGGAAAATAAAGGCTGAGAAAGGAGAAAAATGGCCAGAAGTTTGAAAACCACCTAAGGTTGTTCTCTGATCTCCATATCTGTGCAATGGCATGTGCATGCCCACATTTACACACATATTGCAAACATATACAGGTACAAACACAAGTTAACATTCACAGGTATAAGCATACATGCATGTATAGACACACATGAACACACAGAGAGAGAGAAAGAGAGAGAGAGAGATAGAGAGAGAGAGAGAGAGAGAGAGAGAGAGAGAGAGAGAGAGAAAGAAAGAGAAGAAAAAAGGTAGTTACTGTAAAAGTGCAAAAAGCTCATCTTGAACTATTTTCAGAAGTTAAGGTAACTGGATGGTAGCAGGACATTTGGGACATTGTGAAAACTCATGGTAAAATGGCAGCCAAGTACAAACCCTATCAATCTTCACGTTACATCTGCCTTGGCCATGGTGATGAACAGCCACTGAAGTTTCCCTAGGTCCGAAGGGGTAAGAGTCGCTGGATTCTCTATACTGACCATTTCTACATGTGGCAATCCATGAATATTGTGCCCTTTATGTTTGGTTTGTTAATGTGAAAGTACAATAAGAATGCAAACTGTCTTCCAACATTTAAGAAGCTCTCTTGAGAGTGTCCATCTGGTCCTACCTATGTAGCACTGTACATGGAGTCATATATACTATTGCAGTAAGGTAAGAGCAAGTCCCTCCTGTTGAGCTGAGCAGTGGACTCTATGCTGAGATTTTGTATTTATTATTTTTTAAATATCTTTTATTTTTTATTTGCATCGATGTTTTGCCTGAATGTATGGCTGTGTCAGAGTGCCAGATCCTCTGGAACAGGGCTTATAGACAGTTGTGTGTTGGGGGTTGGTCTGCTGTATTCTGATGCTAATTACTGCTTGCTATCTCTGTGATCTAACTTGCCTAGATCTTAACCTGTTTGACCAGTAAAAATCCTTCACTATTCTAGGTTTTTTGTTTTTCCATATGAAGTTGAGAATTGATCTTTCAATGTCTTTTAAAAATTGTGTAGGTATTTTGATAGGGATTGCATTGAATCTGTAAATTGCTTTTGCTAAAATGGCCATTTTTACTATGTTAATTCTCCCAATCCACAAACAAGGGAGATCATTTCATCTTCTGATGTTGTCTTCAATCTCCTTGTTCAGAGATTTGAAGTTTTTTTCAAACAAATCCTTCATTTGCTTGGTTAGAGTTACTCCTAGATATTTTATATTGTCTGTGGCTATCTTGAAGGGTGTAGTTTCCCTAATTTCAGGGGAGGAGGTCTCCATCTGTCACAGACCCAGGGGAGGGGAATATGGTGAAAGCAGAAGGAAGGAGGAACGGGTGGATACAAGTAAGGGTAAAACAATTTAGATGTAATCTGAATAAATTAATTAAATAAAAAATTAACAGAGCAAGAAAACAAACTAAAGAAGAAGAAGAAGAAGAAGAAGAAGAAGAAGAAGAAGAAGAAGAAGAAGACGACCTTCACACCTGGGCAGGGCAAATGGGATAGGTGTGGCTAAGGTTCCTGGGTTTGAGGAGAGAGGATCTTGGGAAGAAGAGAGACAGGAACAGAAGAGAAGGTTATGCCATGACAGGTTAAATGGAGGAGAAGCACGTTGCCAGCGTGGATGGAGAGATTTGTCCCAGATGGTGGTAATTAGCAAGTATATGGGATTATAGATTTGAGGAAGCTTGATAGAAATTACTAGAAGCATATAGCATGAGATTCGGTCAGGGAATTTCTGTGAGAAGTAGTTTAGGAGATTAATATCTGCCCTGCACCAGGTTAACTAAGGCTATTTTAAAATATAACAGGTGTCTGTGTCTTGATTGATTGCTAGAGGGTTATGCTGCTATAATAATAATTATAGGCCTGATAATAAACATTATTAGGCTGTACTGGTAAATTCACCCGTAACAGTTGTGAGTTGCCATGTGGGTGCTGAGAATTGAACCTGGGCCCCTGGAAGAACAACCACTGCTCTTAATCACTGAACCACCTCTCCAACCCTGTATTTATTATCTTGAAGGGAAAGGAAGTTCAATGGTGCTCACTAAGAATGCTGTGAATTGTTGATGGGTTAGTAAGATTTTTTTTTACGATTTATTTATTTATTATTATGTATACAGTGCTCTGCCTCCATGTACATCTGCAGGCAGAAGAGGACATCAGATCACATTATAGATGGTTGCAAGCCACCAGGTGGTTGCTGGGAATTGAACTCATGACCTCTGGAGGAGCAGACTGTGTTCTTAACCCCTGGGCCATCTCTCCAGCCCCATAAGATTTTATATTAGACATGTAAGAAGTGGTCAGACAGTAGAAACTTCAATTCAGTAAATATTTGTCAAATTCCTATATGCTTCTTCCTGAGGACTGGACATGCAGAGAAACACTAGTCACAGCCCACCACATTTGCTTGCTCCGAAGTCCATAAAGAAGGGACAGACAACTAGGAAATTCAAAATAAAAATATAGATTGATAGCAGAGCTTATTTTCAAGATTTATTGTTTTAAAACTGTGTGTATATTTGTGTGCTCATGCACGTGTGAGTACAGTTGTGTGTGGAGTCCAGAATAGGGAATTACATCTCTTGAAGTTGAAGTTATGGGCTGTTATAAGCCATTTTGAATTGGGGTTCTCTGTGTGAACAGTACATATGATCTTAACAGTGGAGCTGTCTCTCCAGCCTCGGTTATAAAATATATATTTTTATGTGTCAAAATCACAAATTAATTAAAGCTAATTCTCTTCTGCACAGCACATACTTAACTCACTTAGACCATGACATCTTTTCTTTGCTAAATGGAAGATATACTTTGCCCATCCTTTATCTGGAGTCCATATACTGCAGAGTGGGGGAGGGATGCACAGAGTTGTCTTGATCTGGTAACTGGCCTGAGTTGCCTACTAAACCTCTAAAGCCTTTTTGAAAGCTCATTTCCATGGGTTAAGATATTATGAAATATGCCTTAATTTCTTCTTCTACCCATGGTTACACCAAAGACCTTTTGTTCGCAAGGGTTGAGAACTGGAAAGAAGGGTTTCAGACGATTCATTGGTATAGAAACAGAGACCCACTATTACTCTTCATTTTAGTCCACTTGACATGCCCATAAAGTGCCATTAAGAACTACCTCTTGGAGAAGTGAGGGATCATGCTTGGCTGGAGAATCAGGAAAAGTTGCACAGCGTGATTAGAATGTAAAAAGAAGTATAAAATCAGATTAAGATCTTGATGGGTCAAATAGTTGAGAATGAGAATGTTCCATTTGCAGTAGAGACTAAGAGCTGAGGCAGGGACTCCCCCCATTCCCAACAACAAAACAACAACACGTGTCATAAAAACAATAGTGTATAGTTAGACATAGCGGGAAGTTAGTATATACAGATGGAATACTATGCACCAACTCCTGGAATGTAAGCATTGACTAAATATTGGATAGCTTTATTGCTAAGAGATTTGTTAATGCCAACAGTCAGAACTGTAGTCCGAATTCATAGTTGTATGACAATATTGCAGTTGAGGTTTTTCTTACTAAAATAAACAGGGTTTCCATGCCTAGATTTATCTGATCAGGACACACATAGGTATTAGAGAAATCATATAAAACACTATTGAGTTAGATAAGACAGAACGAATTAGATGACAAAGGAGAACATGAGATGAGTATTCCAATATTGTGAGGAAGATATCTGCATGGCTTGGCTCATATTACTTGGAATACTCTGAGCTGTTCTGGTGACTGTGTGGGAACCAGAAGGACTAATGACCATGACTCTAAAATTATGTGTCTGACTGATTAGAAACACTCAGGTATGGATGCAGAAAAAGGCACAATTCTTAACAGGGAGCGTTGTTCTTCCAGAGGAGGTGAATTCAGTTCAGCTATAACCCCAAAAGGTCCAATGCTCTCTTCTGGCTTTTGCAGACACCTCACTTACACACACACACACACACACACACACACACACAGAGAGAGAGAGAGAGAGAGAGAGAGAGAGAGAGAGAGAGAGAGAGAGAGAGAGAGAGAGAGAGAGAGAGAGAGAACATGAACAAACTGGGAGAGAGGACGGTCTCCATAATTTAAACACAGCAGCCAATTCCTACCCAGAAAAGCAGCAGTCTTCACTAATCTTTCTGGGAGGCACACTCAAATTCACTGGATAGAAGGAAAGGACTCTGAGTATTTTTTATGGAGGGCCCCCCACAGTCAAAAGATAAAGACAAGAAAGACACATATTGATAAAGAAATTTTAATAACTGGAAGGAAAGGATAACACTTTGCAGCTTACAGAACTTGAGTACAATTACCTGACATCAATTTTTTTTTTTAAGAAAGAGAAGGAAATTTAATTGAATGCACAGTTAGACATCTATCAAAATGAATTTCCTTTAAAAACCTCATATAACAATATCCCATTTCTTTCTCGGCATAATGATTTCTTACCAACAAAGCCTGTCAGGGTTTCCTAGAAGCAATATTGAAGTGACTTCTTGCTGGAAATGCAGCAAATGAACTTTTTCTGCTCCCAGAATCTCGCTCCTCATTAGGCTAGTTAGAAATCTGCCCGGGGCTCCCGTCCCTTCTTCTTTCTGACGGATGATAAGTCAGGAGCAGCTAATGGACACTTTACCTGTTAGGGGGCTTTCCATTCAGTGCCTGGCAGCCTGGCAGCTCACTCGGAGCCCTTTCCGAAGAGCTGCAATAACATGCACAAATACGATGTTTAAATGTAAGCAGCAAGAGAATTAGCTTGGTTTTTTTTTTTTTTTTTTTTTTTCTCTCTCTCTCCTTTTCCCATGACTAAGGAAGAAACATGTTAAAAACAGGAAATACTTTGTGAAGGCTCCTAGCAGTCTTGGACCCTCACCCCTTGGAAATTCTCTGTCCCACAAAAAGTCCTTCCAGTAATTTGCTCTTACAGGAGCAAAGGGGAGAAGGAGGGAAGACAAGGGGAGAAGGCAGGAGAAGGAAGCTTTCTTTCTAGTTTCAGTCTGGCAGATACTGCCTCCGCCCATGGGACCACAATATCACATTTTTTTCTTTTAAAATATCACTTAATAACAATTGCTAATACCACCAATCTCAAAATATCCTTCACTTTGAATGAGGGGAAATTGATAAGTACCTGGTGAATGTAAAATATTTTCATGTAAATAAGTGGTCCCCGAAAAGAGGCATAATTAGAGCTTTTCAATATTATGATCGCTTTCTCACACTCCATGCTTTCTTTGGGTCCTCATGGTCCCAAATAGAAGCAGGATAAATTGGTCAGCAGCTGTTCTCTTGTGCATTATGACTCTTCCCTGCTCCATCTGTTGGACAGTTGTGTTGGTAATTATAGCTCTTGCACTTCCCGGTTCCTCTCCAGCATCCGTGGTACATAAGCTCTGCTTGTGAAATTCTTGACATCATCCTTAATCTACAGGGTGAGTTAGGTTTGGGGAAGACATTAGCTAGATGTTTCACATCATTTAGATTCAATAACCCACACATGTCTAGACATTCAAATGTGGTCAGAAAAAAAAAAAATATTTATCAACTCGAGACATAGAAGGAAGAAGCGGTGACTCTTCCACAGGCAACAGCCGGAAGAGAAACTTCTTCAGGTTCTAAATATGAATGAGGGTGGCAAGCCACAAACTGGCTTGTCTTTTTAAATAGAAGAACTTTTTCAAAGCTATGAACATACTCCTGCAATCTTGGTTGGTGCAAAAGCATAGAGGCATGACTTATCTAAGACAAATCCTCCTGCAAGCAATAAGGGGCCAAATGAAAGGAGAAGCTGCCTTGACAGAGCACTGCAGTTCGAAATTTGCGCTTTTGATGGTGTCGTTTTCTCTAGAATGTAACCTCACAAGTCTATCCCATAAAAAAAAGAAATATATGCTATATCGTGTTTGGTGGCTTTAGGACTCGGTGCTACAATATCCATCTGGTGTGTCTCCTAAGACTGTCTTAGGAGCAGGGGGCATTGAGTTTGTGGCAGTTTCTCTGCTGCTATGGCAATAGTATGTCTCATTCTTAGCTCAGAGCACATGACCTAACATAACATGACAATCTTATGAGAAATATGTGACAGAGTGGATCATGTGAAAACCTTGACATATCATCTGAAAATAGCCAACCATTCTTTTAGCACAGATAACATTCATAAGGCACATTACTTGTATCCCCCTTTCAAACTTGGTGCTACAGGGTCAGGTAAAATCCACATTTGTCATGGGCAAAGAATTAAGGAATCAAGACAGTGACAAAAAGTGAACTTTGACAAATTCTATGTCCCAGGAGTCACTCTAAGAGGTTGTAATTACAGTAACCAGACAGATATCCTGGCACCTAAGCTACATGGTCCCTGGAACTTACATGTAGGATGCTTCTGTGTGGTCCAGGTGAAAAGGACACTCCTCAAAAATCTCATGTTTTATTATAGAAAGCCTTATTTATTTAAATACGTGTGTGTGCACATATGCTCATGTGTTTATGAGTACTAGGTACATTTAGGTGTTTATAAAGGGAAGAAGGTGTTAGATACCTGGATCTTTAGTTAAAGTTGAGACACATATGATGTGAGAAGTGTAACTGAAACCCAAATCCACTGCAAAAGCAATGAATGCTCTTAGCACCAAAATGCTTCTCCAGCCCAGAACTGCACAACTTTGCCCAAGATTGGTTTCTCATTTGACTGATACATTTCCTTCATATGCTACAGGTACCATTCCTAGGTCTTGTGAAGAATATAAGAATCATCCAAAGAATGTCATAGAGAAGTGAATTTAGTGCAGAAAAATGTATGTGCTGTGAAGTGTAATGAGAGATAATGGCAAAAAATAATACGACCCAGTGATCTAAAGGAGTTCCAAGATGAAAAAAAAAATTGGAATTAATTTCTTACTCAAGGCTATAGATAGTATTTTAGGCCCAGATTTTAGGTTTTAGGTTTGGTTTAAAATCTACCATTTCTGCTGTAGGATCATAAGAAAAGGCACCTGCTAAAGAAATACAAAGATCTCCAATTTTTCAGCCTCTACAATACACAGCAGTGGATGGGTTGAAAACAAACTATATACAGGTTGGCCATTTGGGGATAATGGTACTTGAACTATTGTGATAGATGCTGACCAAAAGAAGCAAGCGTGCTATATGCGAATGCATATATAAATTGTGGCATGCACATGATGTTGGTGTTGGGATTTTTCTTCGCTTCCTTTTTTTCTTTTCTAAATGGATATAGACTTTATGTATAATAAATTACACACAGTAAGAACAGGTATGAAACAACCAGGAGAATGATAGGTAAAAGTACATTCAAAATGTTTAACTTATTTGTATTTGGAAACCCTGAAGAAAATATTATATATCCTATCTAGGTGAGTGTAACATTTTGTACCTAAAACATTCATCATATCTTATACTGATCAACTTAAAAAAAAACTTTTTAGGCCTAAAAACACTTTCTTAAATCCTTAACAACTTAAATTCAACTCTGAAATTATAACTATCTAGTTTTTGACCCCATCGGAGACTCGAGAAGTCTAATAGAAGTCTCTATTATTATTAATTAATAATACAATTATTAATTATGTAGGAAATATAGACAAGCAGCTTCCAAACCTAAGAGATGACAGAGACAGTTTGCTGCCTGGTCAGTCACCCATTGTCTCTATAATATCATCTTCAGCCTGCTGGCCCACTGTATCTGGCAGCTCATATTTGACCATGTCCCCTGGAGGGCAAGACCTGGTGGCACTCAGAGGAAGGACAGCAGGCTACCAAGAAGAGACTTGATACCCTATGAGCATATACAGGGGGAGGAAATCCCCCTCAGGAACAGTCATAGGGGAGGGGAATAAGGGGAAAATGGGAGGGAGGGAAGAACGGGAGGATACAAGGGATGGGATAACCATTGAGATGTAACTAGAATAAATTAATATAAAAAAGGTAAAAACCATAAAAAAGAGAATATTTGAGAATGACATTGGTTGTACAATTGAAGAGCGTATTCAAAAATCTATCCTTTTTTCCAATTATTTCTATATATTTCCAATACTATATTCCTATATCTCCCTTTTTATTATATTGATGATTTTATTTTTTCACTATATTTTTCGATCACAGCCTCTCCCTCCTCTCTTTCCTGTCTTGCTATCCTACCCTCTTCTCCCTTACCCTCCACTCCTTCTCCTCAGAAAAGATTCCCCTGTCCCCATACTCCCCACCCCTGCCCCCATACCCCCCATCCCAGCTTAACAAGTCACATCAGGACAAAGCAAATCCTCCTCTACTGAGGCCATAGAAGGGAAAGTGATCCAAAACCAGGCAACCTGGTCCATATCAGAAACAGTCCCTGCTCCACTTGCTAGGAGACCAAGCTGCCCATCAGTTACATATGTGTCGGGGGCCTAAGTCCAGTCCATGCATGATCTTTGGTTGGTGCTTCAGTCTCAGCAAGCTCCTTTGGGCCCTGGTTAGTTGGCTCTGTTAATCTTCTTGTGGAGCTTCTGTTACATCCAGGTCCTTTTCTCTTTCCCACAAGTCTCCCTACAAATTGCCCAATGTTTGGCTGTGAGTATCAGCATCTGTTTCAAGTGCTGCTGGATGGATGACAACCCTGCTAGGTTCCTGTCATGTGTGTCTTTCTGGGACTAAGTTACGTTACTTAGGATAATCTTTTCTATTCCATATTTTCCATCCATTTGCTTGCATAATTCACGATTTAAAAAATTTTTAATAGCTGAGTTAGTATTCAATTGTGTAAATGTACCATAGTTTGTTTATTCATTCTTTGGTTGAGGGACATCTAGGTTGTTTTCAGATTCTGGCTATTATGAATAAAGCTGCTATGAACATAGCTGAGCAAGTTAGGACTTTCCTAGTGCTTTGATTCTTCTGAAAATTTATCCCAGTCCCTCTCTACCTCCCTCCACCCCATGAGGTTTTTTTTAATTTTCTATTTATTTTTCTATATGTATCAAAGAATTGTGTCTAAAAAATGGTCTATGGTTTTATTAGTTGGGGAGAAAAAGAAAAAAGAGTTTAGTTGTTGGTCTTGATAGAATCTCTCTATTTTAACCAAACATTGCACAGTGAAATGTGGATGAAGCTATTGATGTAGCCCAACAGGAGAAGCAGAGATTTGCACAAACAGATGTTTGTACTTCTATAAGAATAAAGAACAATTTTTTTAAAATATTAGTAGTATTACTCGTCTCAAAGTTTTGAATGGATTGGAAGTACAGGGTTAGAAGAACTTGTGCTTGGCTGTTGCTGTTTTTAAATCTTTGCCCATCAAATATTTGAAATTTAAATTGTTGATTTATCTGATTGATCATGCAAGAGAGCTAAATATTATGACAATGTTAAAGAAAACAGTGTAAAACATTCTATATCTTTTTTTACAAAGTATTAGGAGGAAATAAAATTCTGGTATATTTTTATGTGTATGACACTGATATCCCTCATGATATTGAGCATCTTTGGAAAACTCTAGACACCAATTAGCTATCCTTTCACACAGAGACAACATTTAAACAATTTTTACATACTGTAATATTTGAACTTAACACTTGCTAGTTTTCTGCATATAAATTTAATTTACAGCGGTAGAATCAGATCTAGATTGAAAGTGGGGACCCTTTGTTTCCACTTCTCTTCCCCTAAAAACAAATGAAAATCACAGGATATTTGAAGCGCAATGCTTTATGTGTACAGAGACCCAATTAAAAATGTTCAGAAAATCCTGGAAAAAAAAAGGCAATGGGGATACATTTTCCAAAGAATCAAAACACTGTAAATTTCTAAGCAGAATTAATTAGGATTCTTTTTTCCTTTTTTAAAATTTAATTAATTTATTCAGATTACAACTCAATTGTTATCCCATCACTTGTATCCTCCCATTGTTCCCTCCTGCTTTCACCTAGTCCCCTCCCCTAGGTCTAAGACCGAGGGGGACCTCCTCCCCCACTGTATGGTCATAGGCTATCAAGTCTCATCTTGGTAGCCTGCTTATTCTCTTGTATGTTGAGCTGAGAAACCTTAAATGCATGCTAAGAATGACACAGCACTAGAGCCATGAGGAGAATCAGGTGTCTGAGCTGGCTGGCCGATCTGAATGTCTTTCTCTTTCCTTCCTGCGTCTTCTCTCACTTTGAGTTCTGTGTAAATTTTACTTAGAAGCCATCATTGATTGCCAGATCTCCTCTGCTTACTGCAGTGGATTGACAGAGTCAGATTATTCTTTTAAAATGAGTATAAGTTCACAGTTTTTAAACTACTTTTAATATTATTACTTAGTTGTGAAGTTGAAACATTAGCTCTGGAGTTAATTCCTTTAGTCTTTGGTGAAAAGGGGCATGCATTTTGTGGATTAATTTGTTATTTTACCTTGCCTAGCTTTGAAGATCACTAGCTAGTCAATAGATAAGTGTTATTAACCAAATTTCTTGAGGTATGTCATTGGATAGACCTGTTCTTCCTGTCTCGCTCTTTTCTGTGAGGTTTTATTTTTTGATGTCTTAAAGAAAATTACAGAGTAGGTACTTAGCCACTTGCCAAAATTAATATGCCACATAACCAATTAGTACCAATAGAGGGCTCCAAGGCATCTGTTTGAGTGGCCTTTCAGGATTTCTACCTGAAATCCTAGTCCCAAAATACATTTAGGAAGTGATGCCCAAGTTGGAACGTGGCCCCAAGGATTCTTCAGGAAACAAATAGTACTATGTATGACAGAAACCATCTCCATGCACAAGAGCCTGATGGGGGGGCTCTTTGGTAATTTCTGAATACCTGCCAATTAAAGTGAGTGGAAAATACAGTTGTTTTTGTCTGTACGGATTTTTCTGTAAATTTTTTTGCACAGAGTTTCTGAAACATGGGCTAGCTTCAGATCCTCTAACTACTTTCCTTGTGCAGATCAAGATGACATAAAAATCTCAGCAGATCTCCTTATCTCAGCCTCCTGGATGATGTGACTAGAACAGAATAGAACAGAAGGAAACAGTCAAGTGAGTGCAAGGAGACCACAGGAGAGTTGAGCTGTGAGAAGATTGAACTAACAGGGAAGCAAGATGGGGTTACTTGTGGCCACACAGTAGCTAAATGAAAGGAGATTCTGGAAATGAGAATGCAGTGGCTAGTAAGAGAGCCAGGGCTTACCAAATTATGGAAGATGAGTGGTTACAAAGCAGAATCACAGGGTACATTGAGGAAGAGTGGGTGGAAAGACTGTAAGAGTAGGAGGAAGGACTTGAGTTTTGTGGAATCCTGTCTTCTCAGCATGACATGGTTGTCATACACTGGAATACTCATCATTTGCAATAAACTGCAAACAGTCTGGTAAGAGTGGGCCCTGTAACTTCTGTCATGGAAGAGGAAGGGACTCACGAGGTCCTCTGCTCATTGAAGATTTATACACAGTTAATTATTATAATGCTTACTAGAGTGGGAGAGACATTTTCTCTGTTCTCCAGTGGGTTAGCTCCCTCTTTCCTCCTACTACCCTCCCCTATGACTGTGACTGAGGGGGACCTCCTCTTCCTGTATATGCTCACAGGGTATCAAGTCTCTTCTTGGGAACCTGCTATCCATCCTCTGAGTGCCACCAGGCTTCCACATCCAGGGGGTGTTGTCAAATATGGGGCACCAGAATTTGTGTGAAAGTCAGTCCCCACTCTCCACTCAACTGTGGAGAATGTGCTGACCATTGGCTAGATTTGGGTAGAGGTTTGAAGTTTAGTGTATTGTCCTCGGCTGGTGCCATAATTTGAACAGGACCTCTGGGCCCAGACCTGCTCATCATAATGTTCTTCTTGTAGGTTTCTAGGACTCTATGGGTCCTTCTATTTCCCCATTCTCCCATGCTTCTCTCACCTTGAGTCACAATAGGATGTCCTCCCCTCTGTCTCACTTTTCTGGTAAGTGAAGACTTTCATGCGACATGTCTCTTGGGCTACTGTCCAGATATAAGTGAGTATACCATTTGACTCTTTCTGGTTCTGGGTGAACTCACTCATTCTGATCATTTCTAGTTCAATCCACTTGTCCACAAATTTCAGGAATTCCTTGTTTTTAATAGCTAAATAGTATTCTATAGTGTGAATTTACCAGAGTTTCTTTATCCATTCTTCTACTGAGGGAAACTTAAGCTGTTTGCATCTTCTGGCTATTATGAATAAGGCCACTATGAACATGGTTGAGTATATGTCTTTTCTGTGTGCTGGAGCATCTTCTGGTTATATGCCAAGGAGTGGAATAGCTGGGTCTTGAGGAAGCTCTATTCTCATTTTTCTGAGAAAGTGCCAGATAGACTTCAAAAGTGGTTGTACTAGTTTTCATTCCTACCAGCAATAAAGGAGTGTTCCTCTTACTCCACATCCTCGCCAGCATGTGGTGTTGCTTGAATTTTTTATCTTAGCCATTCTGATAGGTGTAAGATGGAATATCGGAGTTGTTTTGAATGGCATTTTGCTGATGACTAACGACATTGAGCATTTCTTTAAGTGTTTCTCAGCCATTTGATATTCCTCTGTTGAGAATTCTCTGTTAGGTTTTGAGCCCCATTTCTCAATTGGGTTATTTGGTTTGGTGGTGTTTAATTTTTTTAGTTCTTTATATATTTTGGATAATAGACCTTTGTCAGATGTAAACAAACCATTAGCCAGACTAACTAAAAGGCAGAGAGACAGTATCCAAATCAGAAAAATCAGAAATGAAAAGGGAGACATAACAATAGACACTGAAGAAATACAAAGAACCATAAGATCATACTTCGAAGGCATATATGCCATAAAATTTGAAAATCTAACGGAAATGGGTGATTTTCTTGATTGATTGCACTTGCCTAAATTGAGTGAAGAACAGATAAACAAGCTAAATAATCCCATTTTCCCTACAGAAATAGAAGCAATCATTGATAGTCTCCCAACCAAAAAAAGACCAGGGCCAGATGGTTTCAGTGTAGAATTCTACCAGACCTTCAAGGATGAGCTAATACTGATACTCTTTAAGCTACTCCAAAAGATACAAATGGATGGAACATTAGCAAATTCATTCTATGAGGCCATAGTCACATTGATACCTAATCCTCACAAAGACCCAACAAAGAAAGAGAATTTCAGACCAATTTCTCTTATGAACATTGATGCAAAAATACTCAATAAAATAAGTGCAAAACGAATACAAGAACACATCAAAAATATCATTCACCATGACCACGTAGGCTTCATTCCAAGCATGCAGGAATGGTTTAATATACGGAAATCCATCAATATAATCCATCATATAAACAAACTGAAAATAAAAAAAACCACATGATCATCTCCTTAGATGCAGAGAAACCATTTGATAAAAATCCAACACCTATTCACGTTACAGTTTTGGAGAGACAAGGGATACAAGGCACATACCTCAACATAATAAAGTCTATATACAGCAAGCCAATAGCCAAAATCAAATTAAATAGGGCTTCCTCAAGACCCAGCTATTCCACTCCTTGGAATATACCCAGAAGATGCTCCAGCTCACAACAAGAAAATTTGCTCAGTCATGTTCAAAGCACCCTTATTCATAAAAGCCAGAACATGGAAATAGCCTAAGTGTCCATCAGTAGAAGAATAGATAAAGAAACTGTGGTACTTATACACTATGGAATACTACTCAGCTATTAAAAACAAGGAATTCCCGAAATTTGTGGATAAATGGATTGAGCTAGAAATGATTATAATGACTGAGTTAACCCAGAAGCAGAAAGAATAAAATGGTATATACTCACTTATATCTGCATACTAGCCCAAGGGGCATGTCCCACGAAAGCCTTCACTTACCAGGAAACTGGGACAGAGGGGAGGACATCCTATTGGGACTCTAAATGAGAGAAGCATGGGAGAATAGCAAAGTAGAAGGATCCAGAGGGTCCTAGAAACCTACAAGTAGAACATTATGATAGGCAGATTTGGGCACCAGCCAAGTACAATACAGATGGTAAACTTTAAACCCCTACCCAGATCTAGCCAATAGAACATTCTCCACAGTTGAGTGGAGAGTGGGATATGACTTTCGCACGTACATTTGACCATGTCCCCTTGAGGGGGAGACTGGGTGGCACTCAGAGGAAGGACAGCAGGTTACCAAGAAGAGACTTGATACCCTATGAGCATATACAGGGGGAGGTAATCCCCCTCAGAAACAGTCATAGGGGAGGGGAATAATGGGAAAATGGGAGGGAGGGAAGAATGGGAGAATACAAGGGATGGGATAAACATTGAGACGTAACAAGAATAAATTAATAAAAAAATTAAAAAAAAAAAAGAAATACCAAGAAAATTCCTCTAAAATTGGGAACCAGGCAAGGTTGCCCACTCTCTGCATAGCTCTTCAATATAGTACTTTAAGTTCTAGCCAGAGCAATAAGAGAACAAAAGGAGATCAAGGGTATTCAAATGGGAAAGGAGAAAGTCAAACTATCTCTATTTGCAAATGATATGATAGTATACATAAGTGACCCCCAAAATTCTACCAGAGAACTCCTACAGCTGATAAACACCTTCAGCAAATTGACTGGATACAAAATTCACTCAAAAAGTCAATATCCTTCCTATATACAAATGACATTCATGCAGAGGAACAAATTAGGAAAACTACACACTTCATGTAAGCCACAAACAATATAAAATATTTGTGAGTTACTCTAACCAAGCAAGTGAAGGACTTGTTTTAAAAAAATTTCAAAATTCTGAAGAAAGAGATTTAAAAGGTCATGAGAAGATGGAATGATCTCCCTTGTTCATGGATTGGGAGAATTAACATAGTAAAAATGGCTATCTTACCAAAAGCAATTTACAGATTCAGTGCAATCCTTATCAAAATACCTACACAATTTTTAAAGACATTGAGAGTTCAATTCTTAACTTCATTTGGAAAACAAAAAAGGCAGAGTAGCTAAAACAATCTTGTACAATAGAAGATCCACCAAAGGAATCTTCTTACCTGATCTCAAGCTGTACTATAAAGTAACAGGAATTAAAACAGCATAGTACCAACACAGCAATAGGCTAGGGAGCATGTATCAGCCTTCTTCCTTTTGCCTTATTAACTTTGAGGTAAACCTTGCCCAGTGATTTTCCCATAAAATTCATTTTTGTGAATGAGTGAATTAATACACAAGTACATGCATATATACACACATTCATTGGTCCCTAATCTTACATTTCATAGGGACCACAATTTACCCCAATTATTTGCAATTACATTTATTCATTTGTCTGGTCTGCTCTCACTTTACTCCTCACTTGAGAAGAGAAGGTGCTGAAATCCTCAGCTCTCCTGTTGAAACCTGCCACACTGTTTCTCAACCTAAAGTATTTCATTTGCTCCTTCAGCACCACGACAGCGACCCAGTTACCTTAAAAATACACGAAAAGACACTGTTTGGTTCTTTCTGAAATATAGAAGAAAGTAATTTTCTTCACTTTCTTAAAAGCGATATAACTTTTGAAAGTATTATAATTGTGACCAACTTCCTCATTTAGAGTTAACGATTTACCTTTCTGCTGTGCCTTGCATGAACATGATGTGGTCTGATATTGTTCACCTGGCTCAGATAAATGAGAAGTTATTTGCAGTTAGTAGGAGAGGTACATCAGGACTCTTTTTGGAGAGTCAATAAGGTTTAACTACACTTTGGTACCCTGAGAGTCCCTGTAACAACCCAGAACATCAAATTACCTAAGGGAAAGATAAAAAAAAAAAAAAAGAAAAAGAAAAAAGTTTTTCTGATTAACCTGAAGGTATTCTCTGGCATCCTAATACTTTAGATGGTGTGGGGACTAACATATACTGCTTGTCCCTTTCTGAAATGCAGGTCATGTTAGCTTTTGGTACAAGAATGAAAGCAATGTTCAGAAATAGAGATTGTGTTGAGACAAGAACAGGATGACATAAATCTTAGAGAACTGTCTTATTTCACAAATTTCCCAATTTATTCCTGATAATGCATGAAACTATGCCCTTCATTTCTATCAAAATTGGAGTGGAAGCCTCCTGAGACACTCATAAACCTGCAGGTATACCAGCAATACTATAGGTATGAATACAGATGGATGAATTTGTATGCTTTACATTTATTTGGTAAGTGTAAGGCTAAAATTTGTATATATACAGTTTATAGTGAATAATGAGATTCTTAAGGGAAAGGACATTGGATCCACCCTTATAGATGGTTTACTGAGTAACTAGATAGTCATATAATGAGAGAAATATATAGTAATGTCTATAAAAATATACTACAGAATCTAATCTATTTAGATATCTATTCATTGGTCTATATATCTACCATCTAGCTATCAATTATCATGTATCTGTCTGCTATGATGTTTCAAGTGAGCTAGTTAGCTAGATGTCAATCATTGTTCTATTTTTCACATGGCCTAGAAGGGGAAAGGTTACGGTAGAATTATGACTTATTAGTGCTGATGACTAGGTATAGTCTAGACAAGTAGACATTTATATAGTACCATGAAGAATGATAAAATTTCGAGAGCATAAGCTAAACATGAGTAAAAACAGTGGAGAACCCATGCCCCCTCAAAAACGTTGCCTGGAAAGGCATTCAAAGTAAGGAAGGTGATGACCAGCTGAGCCCCAAAATAAGGAATCTCTCTTTATTCTTCACAGTGGGTAAGAATATCTGCCAAAAAGATGCTCAGACTTGTACATTTAAGACTCATTCAATGTCCTTAATATGAATTATTATGATGATAAAGTTAATTCACTAGAGAAAATATAAATTACTGATAAGAATAATTTTTGAATTAATATGTATGTACCATCCTTAAGATTTTTGAAGCACTTCATTTCTTAGCACAATTTAATGAGATAGTTAATATCACCTCTGTGCCAGGTGGCAAAATTCAGAGTCAAAAAAAGTGAAGAACTTACTCAAATAAAGGTATGTAAGAGGCGGATTGGGAGCCAAGCCTTGGCAATGGTCTGTACTTTGTTTGCTTAGAGTTTGTTTGCTGCATGTATTTGGCTAAGAATAAAGCTATTTAAAACAGACAATTTTAATAGGTTCCAGTTATTGTTTCAAAGGTATATATCCAAAGGTAATGACACAGGCCTCTTTCTAGCAAACAGTTTAATTTCAGATTTTTTAAATGCTGCAATAAACAAAGATATAGTAATTCTTATCTTTTCAGATTCACCTCCAGCAAAAAATCAGTTCTTAGCATTGAAATGACTGGATCAAAGGATATGCATATTTTAAGGATTTTTGACTTATTCTACTCTAAATCACTCCCTAGAAAGATTTTTCCAATTTGCATTGCCCCATCAGAGACTGAGATGATCAATTTCTCTAAGCTCTCACCAGAAATTATTATCTTTCATTTAAATCTTTGACAGTTTGAAAATCTGAGTAGATCTGACTACAGTTTTAACTCAACTTTTTATTATAAATCAGACACCATAGTGTCCTAGCACTCCAGAATGAGATAGCAATCCCAGGTTAGCCTCTGCCACTTAACAAATTCCAGGACAGCCTGGGCTGTGTGAGACTATTTTATGAATGAATGAATAGATTAATGGATGAGTAAATGTGTGAATGAATAATCAGGCTTCTTAAATATTAATACTTGGTTTCATGCTTTTTAAGATTGTATCATTTTTGCTCTTATTTGTATTTTTATGGTATATGTTATTTATTTTAATATATGATTTAAAAAAGTTTTTTTGGTCAAATTATTACTCACTTTCACCAAATTCATAAAATGTCATTTAATCACTAATTACATTACCAACATCCTTTTTTTCTATGAACTGTTTTAAATATATTTTATTTTATTTTTTAATTTTTTATTATTAATTTATTCTTGTTACATCTCAATGGTTATCCCATCCCTTGTGTCCTCCCATTCCTCCATCCCTCCCTTTTTCCCCTTATTCCCCTCCCCTATGATTGTTCCTGAGGGGGATCACCTCCCCCTATATATTCTCATAGGGTATCAAGTCTCTTCTTGGCTACCTGCTGTCCTTCCTCTGAGTGCCACCTGGTCTCCCCCTCCAGGGGACATGGTCAAATGTGAGGCACCAGAGTATGTGAGAAAGTCATATCCCACTCTCCACTCAAATGTGGAGACTGTTCGAGCATTGGCTAGATCTGGGTAGGGGTTTAAATTTTACTGCCTGTATTGTCCTTGGCTGGTGCCTTAGTTTGAGCGGGACCCCTGGGCCCAAATCTGCCTATCATAATGTTCTACTTGTAGGTTTCTAGGAACCTCTGGATCCTTCTACTTTGCCATTCTCCCATGCTTCTCTCATCTAGAGTCCCAATAGGATGTCCTCCCCTCTGTCCCAGTTTCCTGGTAATAATAGCCAGACCATGGAAGCAGCCTAAGTGTCCCTCAGTAGAAGAATGGATACAGAAACTATGGTACATATACACTATGGAATACTACTCAGCTATTAAAAACAAGGAATTCCCAAAATTTGTGGATAAATGGATTGAGCTAGAAATGATCATAATGAGTGAGTTAACCCAGAAGCAAAAAGAATAAAATGGTATATACTCACTTATATCTGCATACTAGCCCAAGGGGCATGTCCCATGAAAGCCTTCACTTACCAGGAATCTGGGACAGAGGGGAAGGCATCCTATTGGGACTCTAAATGAGAGACGCATGGGAGAATGGCAAAGGAGAAGGATCCAGAGGTTCCTAGAAACCTACAAGTAGAACATTATGATAGGCAGATTTGGGCCCAGGGGTCCCGCTCAAACTAAGGCACCAGCCAAGGACAATACAGGAGGTAAACTTTAAACCCCTACCCACATCTAGCCAATGGTCAGAACATTCTCCACAGTTGAGTGGAGAGTGGGATATGACTTTCGCATGTACTCTGGTGCCTCACATTTAAATATATTTTATAATGTAGGATTTAACATCAGTAGTTTAGGATTTAATATATCAACTTTTCTTTGGTATTTTCAACTTCAATATCATGCATCCTTTTGTTTATCGTTTGACAAACTCATTTTGTTATACAAACCACACAAATTTATTACAGAAGTAAAAAAGTAATGAGATGAACAATAATGTCTGTTAGATTTTAAAGTTGTGTCATTTGATTTCACTGGTTATTCTGTTTATATATTTAATATTGTAACTGATGTTTACTTCTTTGGTTTACTGCAGTTTGAGGGTCCATAGCAGGACTGAGAGGAAAGTTCATATTTTCCACTTATGTTTTTCTCCAATATGTGCACAGTACTCCTCATCCATATTTTCTGCCTGGAGTGATACATATGTTAAATTGCTGAACCTACATTGACATATCATACTCTGAAAAAGACTACAATTTTATTCCACTTCACTTCTAATCTTCTAGACTACCAAGCTGCAAAAATTACAAAGGCTCTGCCATTGTTTTATTATATAGAGTCTTAGCACAGTCTTCATTCTTCGCTGCTCTGATCCTTTTATCATCTTCCTGCCCATCCCTGGAAACCAGTGGCCTTCTTAGCAGTCCCATCATTTTACCTTTTCCAGGTTTTGTGTGGTTGGTTGTAAATTCCTCAAATGTTCATATTGACATTTATAAGGAACGCTCACTGCCTTTTTTTTTTCATGAGTTAAACAGTCATTTATTTTTAGTGGTGAATAATATTTTAGTACCTGTATATACCACAGTTTATATATTTACAACCAGAGGTACATTTTAGTGCCTTCAAAGCAGAGTAATTATTAATAAAAACTATTGCAATAAACATTGCGTGTAAGTTTTTATGTTTCTACTGTCCTCTGTCGATACAAAGCAGTGTGATTACCTGAATGGAGTAAGTTTAGCATTGCACTTTTTTTCTATGCTAAATAATGAATTTCTATAATTTCATATCATTGAATGTGCCACAAGTTTTTGCATATATTTATATATGTTATTCAACTGAAATTATACCTTTCTTTTTGCTTATAAGGATGGTAACAGTGTAGTCTCCATTTTAATTGATGATGCTTAATGTGAGTCTTCAAAAATGTAGTTGTTGAATAAATCCCATATACTCTGATTTCTTCTGGTTATAGTAGTTCTAGTAGCTTTCTAAATCTCTCTTTCAGATTTATAGAGTTTAATGGGCTTATTTATAAACTTGTTTGAACGTAATGATTTTATAAGGTCTAAAAACATACAGAAATATACGATTTTTTCTAGTTTTATCTTCATTTTTTGGGAAAAATGAGATTAAAATGTAGCATGTTTCTGGTTCATCTTTCAGATTATTGCCTTAAACTCAGTAATCTTTCTGTCTCTGCCAACTAAGTCTGAGGATGACAAAAGCCACATACTTGCCTTAAGTTTTCTTTGTAGAGCAGAATATGATAAATATTATTCCTAAAATTCCCAATCACAATGGTAAAGCATGTTCTAGTCAGTCTTTTTTTTTTCCCCCTCAGGATTCACAGTTCAATGCTTAACAATTGAACACCTGTGGCAACTGACAAGTTCTTTCTTCATATTCTCTATCATAAAATTTGGCATTATACTTGACAAACACACGGGTTCAAATGCACGCTGTCAAAATTTGACAGTGTTAAGCTAACAAATCCATTGCCTTTCAACATTACCCTCTTTTCTCTTTGTAGTGTAGATAAATAAATTTGGCCACCTAAACAACTATCTCTCTCAAAAGGAGTTCTCATGAATCTCAATTGTATTAGGGATCAGAGAAGATGCAAAGATATGTGTATCTAGATCTTCTCTATAAGATATAATGGGATACATTTGTAAATAGAAGCAGTGGGACTGTAGTTCAACCAGTCATCAAATTTGTGATAAAATGTTCCTTGTGAGGCTGAAAAGATGGCTCAGGACTTAAGAGCACTAACTGCTCTTATAAAGGACCCCGGCTTGATACTCAGTACCTAAATAGTGGCTCACAATTATTTTCAACTCCAACCCTAGGAGACCCAATGCCTTTGTCTGCCCTCCATATACCAGGCATGTACATGGTGCACAGACAAACATATAGAAAAATACTAATACACATATAATTAAATATTGATAATAAAGGAAATGCTAAGTTATATTCATTGATATAGTCCTTTACATTTTACAACTTTGCCTAAATTATTCTTTACTTAAAATAGAAAACTGTTCTAGTAATAAATGTAGAAAAAGAATAAGTTGTGTAGTTTTGGAACATTGCAAGTCTTTTAAGCTCTTCCTACACCAGTACACACACAAAAAAGAATACTCCCTTTGAATCACTATTAAAGATGAAAAAACAATTCTAGAATATTAATTGGCTCATGTCCCCCACAGAACTCAATGGAAGGAATTCCATGCCATAAGCAATTCTAACTCATCACAGGCAAAAAAAGGAAATTACTGTTATTAATTTAAAATTACCATGATTTAGACTTTGAAGCACCTGATACTACAAAGAGAAATTTCTGCTAAGAAAAAAAGCCAGGAATGGCTGAAATTTAGAGGCCAGCACTGTTTGTGGCTTAGATGCAGATATTGGATATAAAAGCAAGAATGGATAAGCCAGAAACTTTACAAACCATCCTTCTTGAGAAAAGGAAAAAGCATATTATTCTGTAGAGATATGGGAAAAGAACAAAGAAATGTCAGTCTTAATGGAAAGATGATAGCTTTGGTTTGGCACAAGTTGTCCAGAGAGATGGATTTTTTAAAAGAATTGCAGGAACATAGGTACAAAGTCTGAGGTCCAGGAGAGCAGTCAGTGTGCAGACTGGGAAGCTTTGAAAACTTCTTCAGAGACTTGGTAGTTGATGTCATGAAAATTGGTTGGTTTACACTGGATGAGAACAAAGACTGGATAATAAGAATTACCTCCAATTAAAACCAGGAAGTTAGAGATATGAAGGAAGAAGGAAGACAATAGGAGTAGAAATAGAACAGATACTATTTTTAAGTACCATTATGTATCACTCCACGGCAAATAATGGACTATTACACTCATGATTGAATAATTAGCATCTCTATCTTTTGTTCTAATTTACCAGTAAACATTCTTAAATTTTCTGTGTAGTTATTCATTTCTTTGCTTAGAATACTAACTTATATATACCCCACTAATTATTATTAAAATTTACTGTTTTAATGCAGTCTCAATCTTGTACTACAAAATATAGATTAAAAGTATAATTCTAGGAGAATAAAATAAAAAAGTTTTCAGAAAGACAATAGGCGTTACAATCATGTTTAAATATTTTAAGTTTCATTGATATATTATAAAGCACACAAACACACACACACACACACACACACACACACACCAAACCAAACCAACAAATTGGCAAAGAAACACCCAGCTGAGCACATGCTTGCCCACCACAGCCTTACCACAAGCTGGAATTCAGGAAGAAATTTGTACAACTGGTAAAATTGTTCATGTTTTCATACAAGTGTGGAAAAACAAAAAGAGAAGTTAATAAAAGATCAGATGTGTCTTTCAATGTTTCTTTATCAATATTCACACAGAGACCTCAGAATACAGCATAATAAATGTAAGACAAATGATCAGAGGAAATAAGTATGGAAAGAGGAAGGAAAAAAAGAAGGAAGTAAAGACAAGATGAGGGAGAGAGGGAGGGAACAAAAGGAAGGGTGGCTTCAAGAGTCATGTCATTCATCACATACATAGTTTAATCATCACCATATAATTATCATGTGACTATATACTTTGAGAAAAAGATATGATTGGTTTTTTCTTTTAACTTTCCCTTAGTTGTGCTCTGACCTAGATACCCTGACAGAACCGGTTTGACTTTAATAGCATAGTTAGAGACAGACTTGACATAATCAGTTGCCTGTCAGAATAAATACTACGGAGTAAGTCTATCAAGAGCCTGGAGATGAGCATCACAGAGGACTCATGAAGAGATCATTTGGCTTTCATAGCAAGGGAAAGGAAATGATTTACATTTTATCAACTGAATATATATTAAAAAATGCTCACAGTCTGTAAGTGGATAATGTGTCAACTTGTCTTCAAAATGGTCATTATCTATTTCTTTTCTCGTTCTACATGCATGGGATTCTAGGTCAGTCTCTGCCAACCTCCCACTTTAATTGGGTCTTCTTTTTTTAATTTGGTTGGCAATAGTCATACAATGACGTTTTGGAATTCCTGAGGCTGTGTCAACAGAAATATCTTTGCTTCCATGTGGATGTCTTGGAACAACAGGAATCCTCTTATAACACTTGACTTCTTCTTTCCAAATATTTGTTATTTTCTTTTGAGAATCTCATACATGAGATCTGTGTCTACATGACTCCTTTCTCTCTCCTTTGAAATTAATGACCTCATCTTTAGTTTATAGTAGTGTATATACACACATATGTATGTATATAGCTATACATGTATATATATTCTGCTTTACCAATAAATCTCAACAATATGCTTGCCTGAACAGAAACTGCATGATAACCTCACCAGTTGAAAAGCCAGTATAGATGGTGGAGATTACATAAGGTTCCACCCTTTGACAATGGCTGGCCAGAGAGAGAAAATGAGTGTTCTCCATGGATTGCTCCTGCATAGTTTGTCCAATCCCAAACTGTCAGTCCTAACTGGCATCCATATGAGTAAGACTAAATGGCTTCTTCATTCGGATGGCTCAGGGTGCTCTCATCATTATGAATAACATCAGATGCCAGTATCTGAGCCAATGATTTTGGTTATTCAGGTTCACTCATCATCTGATGGCAGCACTACCACTAAAGCCCTGAGAAAACTAAAGCTACAACTACCCAGTTGAGCTCAAATCACCCAAAGTACTGTGACAAATACCAATATTTATAAATTCATTGAATATGAGGTTGTTTGTGATATGCAATATGATAACAAGAGTGAATGAATAAGACCAAAAACTTTTTATAGAATTTTAAAATAATCCATAAAAATATTATCTTAAAATTATTATGAGCTCATGCTATCTTTAATAAATTATTTTTCAGGAAAGTTCTTACGGCAACAATTTAAATTTCTTTTTCTTTTTACATTTATGATTTGGTGTGTTTATTTCATTTAAAAATCACATGTGCCAACTGACTAATATATATCATTTTAATAGTCTAAGACTGTTGGCATATTAGAATTTCATTTAATAATTGTTCTAACTAACTGTTTCTTAGGATGGCAAATTATGTCTACGAATTTAAGTTTATTTATATAAAATGTCTCTCACAGCAAAAAGAAGGGCTTCAGTTTTGGTAAATTCAGAAATCATGTAAAATATTTGTGTGTTGCTGGGTTGTTTTTCTGCTCTGTTTTCATTGACCAACCTCCCTACTAACATTTGTGAGGCACAACCATTGTTCTTAGTGATACTTACTTGTATCTCGTAGAGTTTAAAAAGATTTTGTGCTTTCCTCTGAGGTTTGGTCATCCATATGCATTTTGCTATCAGATTATTTTAGAAACATCTTGTCAAATCTCCATAAGATTCCCTTTGAGATTTCTTGATATCGACTTAGTCTGTGTGAAAAGGCTTTTAATTTTATTCTGAGATGTTTATTTCTGAAAAGGATTCTACATTGCTTTTGCATTAAGTACATTTAAAATACTCTATAAAATCACAACTCCTTTCATATTGCTCTGAAAGTTTAAAAATGTTGATACTTGTTTTTCTTCTGAGACTTATATTGATCTTTTCCATTGTGATTTTTCTTTCATTGACATTTTAAATGGCATTTTCTACTGTGTAAATAGTTGAATAAAAATCTTACCTTTACCAAAGAAATGGATTTTATAATGTTAAATATAAAATATAAATAACTGTTATGCAGCTTAGAAACATTTGAGATCTCTAAATAAGGAAGAAGTTTCACATATGAGTGGGCTTTCATTTATACAATTTACAAAGTTTGCGAACATTGTTAATTTTTAAGAAAGAAGTAACCTAGGATGAGATTCCATGGCACTCAAGGGGCATTGATAGTTGTTACCAGTTGGTGAGTTTGCCTAAGCTCTTTGATTCATATACAGCCCCTCAATATAATTTGAATAAAATTAAGCTCTCTTCCTTGGTCCTGATAAGATTTTGGTCTGTTCAGATTGTGTCTTCTCACTGTGGGCTTCAGTTTCCACTCACCCTTATTCATTGTTGCTGTATAGTGTGTTTTTATGGTACCCTCGACTGAAGTAGTTACTGTGCTGTACCAAACACAACAGTTTGTGTTCTAGGCTCTCTTACATCTTAAAAGTCTGGGGAAGAGACTGCTAGTCACTTAATATATAATTCTCACTCTGTGCATGTCTAAGTCTTTCTTTTTTCATTCTCTTGGTTTTGTTATTGTTTTGTTTTGTTTTCTCAGCACCTGTTATCAGAAGTTGATATGAGTTTTGCTATCTTACCAGGTGAGGCATACACACTAAGGAAATTTGTACGGCAATAGTAATCTAGAAACAAGGCTACTTCAACATGGGATCACATCCAAAGACCTTGGTATGTGTAATCTGGTGGGAATTTGGACACACCCTTAATATATACCTTTAATCCCTCTGGTTGGAGTACAGACACACCTTTGGTACACATCTGTAGTCCCAGTCACTGACATCTAACTGAAAGGCAGACAAAGTGACAAATTATAGAAAGATTTGACAGAATTATTTCAGAGATAAGATATGCCCAACTCACACGAGAAGAGACAGGAGAAACTACCTAGGAGCAGTCCAGAGAAATAGTTGTGTTTAGTGTGGTTCAGTTGAATTTGTGCAGTTCCATTCACTTCAGTTCAGTTCAGTTCATGCAGTCAGTGGACTTCAGTTCACAGAGTCCAGTGGTAGTTTTTTCAAGCAGAGCAATTCAGTCAAAAGTCAAGAGAAGCCAGATTGAATCAGTCATCTTGGAGAGGAGTTCTGATCCAGAACATCTGAGTTGACACAGCCAGCTAGAAAGGGTGAGTTTATTCAGCAGTAAGTCTTGGAGGCTGAAAACCTTCCAGGGATAGGTTAGCTGAAGGTAGCTGGAAGCTGACATCTTCAAGGTCTGGGCTACAGAAGATTAGATTGTACGGAGGCTAGAAGTTTCCAGTCCTAGACCGAGGCATAGATAGAACAGACAGAAATGTTCTGGGCTTAGCCCAAGCCATATATTCATAAAGTATTGGTATGGCTCTCATCTCATCCCCTCATCTGTAGAAATAAAAACAACATTTATAGAAATTATCATTTTAAGTTTGTCCATCAGCTTTAAATGTGACATATAGACAAAATTCTACCTCATTTTCTCCAAATGCACTTTCCCCTTCCCATTGTCAAGTATTTATCCTAACCACATGTTGGCCATATTTCATAACTGTCTTATTGATTACAATTATTAAAGCTAATTAAATTTTATATATTACAACCAAACTTTAGGAAGGCTACATTACCTGCAATGGCTAGTAAGATATCATCAATATAAATCTGAGCAAAGACTCCAAGGACAGGAAATATGTTTTTCTTTTAATCCAACAAAATACCATTACTTTGGCCAAGAGAAGGCACAGGATAAATTTTCTAGAATATCTAGTGTTCTCGACAGAGGTCAGGAGGCCAGTGTGACATCAGAATTAAGAATAAGGTTACCTTATTTACTTTTTCTGTTGCTGTGATAAGACACAATAACAAAGCACTCTAATTTGAGGCTTCGGCATAGAGGGTTAAGGTCCATGACCAATAGGTAAGGAGCTCTGCAGCAGAAAGGCAGACATGGTGCTGGGAATGTAGTGTAGGAAATTACAGCTTACAAAGATAGAAACACTGGGAATGGGATGGGCTTTTGAAAGCTTAAACTCTGTCCTCAGTGACATATCTCTTCCAACAGGGCTATACCTCCTAATCCATCCCAAAGAGTTCCACCAACTGGACCCACTTATTCAGATATATGAGCAACATTCTCATTTAAACCACTACAAAGAGTTGAATGCATTGAGAACACTGAAGTACTGGGACCATGTTCAAGAAACATCAAAAAACTATTTGTAAAGTCTGGAGTAGATATAAAAAGTAATAGATGGATTTTCTTACTTGTCCTTTGTGATTTTCCATGCATATCCTGGTTTCTTCTAAGGAACATCTTATCTTCTAGCCTTGTAAGCCAAAACTTAACCTATAATCCTAAAAACCTATAACCTATAAACCTAAAAAAAATTTATTTTTACTTCCACAGCACTCTTCTTCTCTCTCTTCTGTCACTCTGTCTTCTCCTTCTTCTTAGCATTCTTACTTTCTTTCTTTCACTTTTCTTCATTTCTCATCTTCTTACTCCAAAGACTATATTAACCGTATTTTGGACATAAACTCTAGAACCACACTGCTTAGAGTCTGAATATTGAACCTTACACATGGACGTTGATAATAAGGGTAAATAGAGATGAAAATAAACTGATTTGAGCTTGTAATCTCAAATGTCTGACACAATAATACGTATGGGAGCAGAACTGTGTAAAGAACACTGCGCTTTATTATTTTTAGTTTTATTACTTCTCCTCACTCCACAATGATTTGTCAGCACTATGTCTCATTTTCATTTGATTAATTGTAACAATCCAGTTTATAAAATAGATATTTATCAGTGGTTGTGGGAAACACTCAAAAGATAACGTTGAGCAAGATCAAATGGAATTCACAGTCATGAAGAAAGGGGTTTCTGTGAATCTCTAGAACCAGTTTTGGTAGGAACATAACATGCTGCTGCTGCCCCAGGCTTCACGTCCACAGAAGGGAGGGTGACTCCAAGATCCTTCCTACGCAAGGTAGTGGCTGATCTGCAGGAAATAGGACCTATCACTGTAAACCAGGAATAGGAAGAAAAAGAGTGGGAGAACGTAGTTCAAAAAGACAGAGGGGAAAATGAAGTGCAGGCAATGAGAGGAAGCACGGAAACAGGGTCACAAACTATCATGTAAGTAGCAGTTAGTAAGGAAAGGCGCTATAGACTTCTTAGTGCCTTTAGATTTGATCTTAAAAGCAGGAAAAGGGAGCTACTGAATGATTGAAAGAGGAAATAAAAGTACCGTGTTTGCCACACTGAATGATCATGCTGCACCCTGTTCACTTTGTGAAAATAAATGGATTGAATTTATGCAGGGCTGAAGGTGAGACAAGGATTAAGAAGCCACAATGGTAATCTTGTATATAGAAGGATTAGGCAACTAAAGTAATTACAGCTATAATGAAAAAAGAAGAAATAGATTAGAGAAAAAGGTAAGTCGCAGGATCCATAGGAGTTATCGATTGAATGGATGTGATTGTTGATGGAAATTAAAGAGCCCTGGATTGCATCTGAGCTCCTTTAGTTGGTACAATACACTGAAAAACACATAGAGAAAGAGCTATAGAGCCAATGAGTAATTCAAGGTACACACTGAGGGGGATTTCTTGTCTCCCTGTGGCCATTTTTAGTAGGGAATTTACACAAAATCTTAATAGTACACAGTGTCATAGCTTATATGTTATGCTATTTGTGTCCAGAGAGATTGACAGATAGCATTTAAGGAGCAAAGCAGATATATCTCAATAGGTCAGTTGCCACTCATGTTCACCTAAAACATAAAGGGGAAATAGAAGCATCATGTGATTCAGCTATGTACTAGTCTAGGTATTTAAACAAAAGAGACAGAATAGGTACTTCAAAAAATTGTTTGTCCCCTTTTTTCATTGAAATTTTATTCAGAATATCTATATAGAGATCACATTCCAAGTGTGTGCCAACAGAACACACACACACACTCATAGATATAGATACAGTTATTACTTATATTGAAATACATAGATAATCAAGTTAACATGGCTATACTAGGGACACATTTTCTCAAGCATTGAAGTGGAAATACAACATGATCTTATTTATATACAAAAAAACGTAAACTTAAATAAATGAAAATGATGAGTGGGTGACTGGGATGGAGTGGTTTGGAAAATGGTGGGTAAAAGGGCACCCAGTGCTCAAAGAGTAAATTAGTCTAGCACTCGAAAGGCCCAAAGTTGAGGATAATGTTCTGGAAGTGTGCTTGTTTTATTTTTTTTATAGGTTATTTTCCAATCCTTATCAAACACACACACACACACACACACACACACACACACACACACACACACTAAGAAGGATGTTAATTTCTGTGATTGGTATGATCATTTCACTTGTATACTTTTATCAAAACATTTCACTGTATTCTCTAATATATATAATAAAACACATACACATAACACATGCACACACAGACACACACACACACACACACACACACACACACACAGAGAGAGAGAGAGAGAGAGAGAGAGAGAGAGAGAGAGAGAAGAAATTAATGAGAGAGGGAATCAAGAAACTTTGCTTCCTTTCCCCCCAGTCTGTCATTGTGTTAGTGGCTCATCTCTTAGCAGTAAGCATAATATTAAAGCTTGCAGAATGGATGAATTTTAATTATTTGTATAGAGGACAATGGACTCTTACCATCTATATTATACAAAGTTATCTGGTGAAATTGAAGGATGAAGTAAGCAGACCATAAAAAATGAGAAAAATTATAAAGGAACTAAAAATAAAATGTTACATCACTGAAAGGCATCTCTATAATTTAATTTTGAACATGTTTAATTATTTATTTTAAGAATGTGTAGAACTTCCAAATGATCTACAAACAGCATTTTCCCATGCTATAGATAGTAGTCTCCTTTTAATAGTGCTGATTTCAGATTAATCAACGTTATGATGGAATAATATGTGGAGGATGGTGAAAAAGACAGAGAAGTAATATTTCTGAATGATTGTCCTTCTACCATCATGGAAATAATATCTTATATAAGGTTATCACAAGGCACATTTACAGAACAAATGATAAACAAGATTAAATGAAATGGTGGTAAAGAAAATGAGTGAAGGTAAGGACTGTGACACCAATGAAAGAAAAACGAAGGGAGGAAATGAAAAATTATAAATGGTTGCACATAAAAATTGCAGGTTAGGACTGGGGAAGTATTTGAATTTAGAGAAACAAGATTAGAAAATGAAGGGAGAAATAAATCCCAGGCAAGATCAGAAAAGAGCTGTGACATGAATGTGCCAGCTGACTCCCTTCTATAAGATGCAAGTTGGTGCACTACCCACCAAAGGAGTTCCACCAAAGATGACGTATCAGTGAGGGGAGACTACTATTGCCCCTTTCATCTCAGTACCATCTCCAAACAATAATAATTCTGCTTGGAAATATGTTTTTCTCTTTCCAAATATTGAAAGGGTTCAAATACTGTTAAATTTAAAATATGTCTCTTTGTTGTACCATTTGAGCTTTTAGGGGGCTACACTCTGGATTAATTTAAGGCCTGACAACAATAGATTTGTAAGATAAATACAAGAACAACCTTAACAACATCAGTGCCCTTATTTTCATAGTGAGCTTCGACATTCACTCTTTAACTCATTCCTGCATGGAACAAAACAAAACAAACAGAACAAAACAAAAACAACAAGAACACCTGGTATCTTCCAGAATGGGCTAACATCAGGCCACCCAAAAATGGTGTCCCACAAAAAGAAATGCTATTCTCTAGAATCTCAGAATGTGTTCCATAAAACCCATTCAGCTCTGATTACCTGTCACTCTATCCATTATGGAGAAATAGATCAATGCATGGACATGCAAGTCTAGGAGGTAAACAGTAATAATGGTTTAGTTGTGGCTGAAAATCTCCAACATGGGTAGAGCACACAAGAATTTACAAAGACCAAGCAAACTCAGGGCATGATACATAAACTCCCTAAGGTCCTCATTCTGCTGTGGATTTTCAAGCTGAATTATGTATCAGAATCATCTAGAAAGCTTGGAAACAATTCTCTGGGCCCCATCCCAGCATGACTTAATTCGCGGGTCTTGGATGAATCTTGGAAATCTGTATTTCTAACATTCCCATGAAGCAGATCCTGCTGCTCCAAGGCACCCTTTGAGAACTCCTGTTCTGTCTTCCAGTGGTGAATAGCACTTCCAGGACTGAATCCAGGGTGACATCACAGCCAGTACAGTACCCTCTCCTTAGCAGTGTGCCCCACTGCCCCTACATGCTGTGTGCTCAGTACACTCATTAATCTGTGTGCTTTCTTGCTTCAGAGTCCCCCGTTTAAATTAATTAAGCTATTACTCAATACGACAGAGGAAGCCCTCTGACCCATGGTCAATGCTATGTTCCTGCTATTTAGTACTACCGTATTAAATAAAGCTCAGACATACACACCTGTCTTATGTCCCCTGTATTCTTCAGCCGTATTTCCATTATCTTCAAGCTTTGCATTTTGTTTTAATATATGCGCAGCAGTCTTGCATTTGACCTACTCAATAGAAGCTTGGGTTGTTTGTTGTGGCTTTGTTTTGCTTTTCAATTGAGTTTCTCTGTCAAAAGGATTTTGGAGTTTATTCTCTAAAACTACCCCTTATCATGGGCAGATTTGGGAGGTAAGCAGAGGTTATCACGAGAGGTGCAGAAAAATAGCTCATTGGTCCTACCAGTGCTAAAAGAAGGCTCCCTTACAAAACACCTTCAGGCTTATGACTCTCTTAGCACTGCTATGTTACCAAGCTGAAATATGCAGTTAATCAACCTTCTAGAAATTGCTCTTATTTTCCTAAAGTGTCGCTACTTGGAGAGTTCTTATCTGAATGACTCACAAGGATGGTTGGAGCTGTGTACAGCTGACCCACTGTCAAAATCTACATAAAAGGAGCTCTTTGTATTATGCCGTTTAATAAGTGAAATGTCCTTGCCACAGAAGGACTTCATCAGGCAGGTGTGGTGGCGTACACCTTTAGTCCCAGCACATGGGAGGCAGAGGCAGGCAGATCACTGTGAATTCGAGGCCGGCCTGGTCTACAAAAGTGAGTCCAGGATAGCCAGGACTGTTACACAAAGAAACCCTGTCTTGAACAAAACAAAAACAGAAGGACTTCATTTTGCATATTTCATGTGATAGGAATGAAGACTAAGAGATGCTAAGCAGTGTGCGCAAAAGTCAGTCTTAATCAGGGTCAGAGTTTGTATTTCAGCCCTGTCAGTCGGATGCTAGACTTTACACTTGTGCTGGTACGATTTTTTACTTTCTCATGGCACCATCTCAGCCAATCACACGCACTTTCACAGTTTTTATTTGACAGATTGGAAATGAATATCCTGTGAGCAAATGAACCTCCACTCCACACAGACATGTGCAGCACCAATTGGGCTTCCAGCCGTCTGGGCATGAGGATCTACCAGGGCGAGGTGGGAGGTGGGAAAAGGAAGCCTTCAGCTTTGTTCTCTACCTCAAAAAGAATTTCTATATGCAAGAAAACTGTGGAGGAACGGGACAGGAGAACATATGGCTAAGTGGCCAAATGTGTGAAAATCAAAGTATAAAATATGTGTTTTAGTTAAAACTGAGAACTCGAAGAGGAGACTGCACAGGCTAGCTAGCAAATAAAGGCACAGCCTCTAAAATCAGTGATGGATGGGCCTGTCCTCAGCTCAAATGGTGCCCAGCTGACCACTCGTTGTCCTAGGGATTTAGTTGTGTTTCCCTCGCGTTGGAAGTAGTCACGATGGCCTCTCATTTTTACTATTTATTTAGAAGTTAATTACTGTCACTGTCAGCTCTTTTATCTCCACAACATTTCACAGAAATGTATTCAGGCATTATGTGACTTGTAAGTAAGATTAACAAGAAAGTTCAGAGAAGTGTAATAATCAAGGGATTTGGCTGTTAATAAAGAACTTAATGAGAAACAAATGAGTTAGCGCCACATAGAATTTGAATTTGGTTAATGCAAATTCTAGAATTGCATATAACATACTTTCTTAAGTATAAGTCACCATAAACCTAGAATCTCAACTGAAAGCAAAAGGCCATATTCATGTGCACACAGGCAGTGGGAATAACACACTCCAGGGTTCTGTTGGATTATTTGTAATTTAACTAAATGAATTGCATTCAGGTGGGCTTCTTGGATGTGTTATCTGTATTATGTTCATGCACATGTGTACATGCACACATGTGCGTGCACACACACACACACACACACACACACACATGCAGGCGGTACTGATAAGTTGATAGAGTGTATTACTCCCGCTTTACAGAAGGCTAAAGGGATTAAGCAAATATCCTTGCTATAGCATGAGGCTGAGCCTTTGTATTCATTTATAAAGTTAGGGAAGTCACTGAAGAGAAAGAGAAATCATGCAGCTGGAATGGAGAAGAAAAGCTCCAATTATAGTTTCAGAATTGCCTGCCACCTTTAGTGTTAACAGAGTGTGCACGTTTCTCAGAAGTGACACCTGCATTGTCTACTGGGAAACATTTAATCCCTGAAGCTGTATTAAGGAGGCTGGAGAGCATACAGCTGAATAGAAATGATGTCAGTTCCTTCCATGATAGAAGAAGCTGCACTAATTTAAGTAGCAGCAGATCAGAGGGCTCGCTGGCCCCCTCTTAATTCGATTCCATGTGCAATGTACCACTCTGCCCCTATGGGATACCTGGAAATTGCATAAACACATGAGTATTTGAATATGAATCTGCTTCTGATGGTCCCACTGCCCTCTGAATATCTTCGATCAGGATCTGTTAGCTGTGTTTCTACTCTTAAAAGAGAGGTATTTTGTTTTACTTAGAATTGTATCCACCATGATTAATACATGCAACACATTTGATACTTGGTAAATGATTTTAGAATGAAAAGACATGTATTAAAAAAAAAAAAAAGTTCTTTTATTTTCAAACTCATGGTCACTTATTCATTAACCTTTCCTCTGTACCAGAGGTGAGAACCAGAGGAATAAAATGAAGAAAACAAAATAAAACCTCTACTTCATATTCAGAATACAGGCAAGCAACCTCGCTCAATACAATCTATGCTTTATCTGAAAATCAATGCTGCGGCATGTTCACATAACAGCAACATCTGCATGTTCATTTTCTGTCTTTAGTAATTGTCACAGTGCATGGAGTCAGTGCTCAGTGAGTGGGTATTAGACTAAGGAAGCAATCTATGCATGTTAAGGGTTTTTGATCTGATAATAAGAATGGGGATGTACTTTAAGGCCGGGCATTTAAAAGCACAAGTTTTCTCTATCTCACAAAGCTGATGCTCCTAGGAGTAGCTGAACCTTTCCAGATTCTTGAAAAATGATACAGTTGCACTGAGCAGCTTGTAGGAAGCATCCTTGATATTTCCCCACCAGGAAGTGAGCTGAGTTTGCTCAGCCTGCTTCTCAGTTTGCTATGAGAGCATGAAGTCAAGACAGATACAGATGCTAACAGGACAGGGACATTTTTTCAGATAGCTGGCTTCATCTGACTGCCTGTTTGTGTGGAGAGCTGATTATCAGCCCTGTGCAAACACAGGGGAAGTGATGTGATCCCTGTGATGTTTTACACCACAGGCAGAGGCATCTTTCTCTGCAACACTCACTCAGCGAGGCAGGAAATATAATTAAGCTTTCATGCATATCCCCACAGAACCCTGCACAGCCGTTCAATCATTCTAAAATAAAGAAAAAAGAGTCACTGTCACTGGAGTTTTTTCCTCTCAAGATGTTAGCTAAGGCATGGGAAGGGATGCAGTAAAATTGAAGAATGGTTAGGTGTGGTGAGATCCTTAGGAGAATCAAAGAGGAGCTGAAGTCAAGGCATGTATAGGCAATTCTGTGAGGCACATATTGAGCCCAAATATAATTATTTTCATTGCTACTTCATAACTGTAATTGTGCTACTGTTATGAATTCTAATGTAAGTATCTGATGTGGGACTCCTGTGGGGGGTTGAGAACCATCCTACTAAGTGTACCTTGATAACCTGAATCTAGGCATTTTAATTTTGAGTTTACATTATTTATGTGTATATGTAGGTTTTTCTGTGTGCATATGTGCATTGTGCAAGTACCCACAGAGGGTGTGAGATCCCCTGGAGCTGAGTTTACAGGATGTGAGCTGTTCTATGAACTACCATGAACTAAACTCTAGTGTCCTTTTAATCTCAGCAAGTGCTCTTAACTTTAGAGTCACCTCTCCACCCTTACATATTTTTTAAATAGGAAAATATAGTGCCAATGTTTATTTTCCTGAAAGAATCAAATATGTTGCCAATGGTCTGTTGTGCTACAGGGTAATCAGCACTCCACAGGATGACCTAGAGTGTGAGGGTGGTTTACTGTAAACATCTACAGAAGATCCTATACAAAAATGTTTGAACTCATAAATTGTGAGTTGATTTTATTTCTAGTCTTATCAATTACTATATGTTGTAGGTTTCTAGGGCCCTCTGGATCCCTCTATTTCCCCACTCTCCCATGCTTCTCTCACCTAGAGTTCCAATAGGATGTTTTGCCCTCTGTCCCACTTTTCTGGTAAGTGAAGACTTTCATTGGACATGCCCCTTGGGCTAGTGTCCAGATATAAGTGAATATATACCATTTGAATCTTTCTGGTTCTGGGTTAACTCACTCATTATGATCATTTCTAGTTCAATCCATTTGTCCACAAATTTTGGGAGTTCCTTGTTTTTAATAGCTGAGTAGTATTCCATAGTGTAAATGTACCAGAGTTTCCTTATCCATTCTACTAAGGGATACTTAGGCTGTTTTCAATTTCTGGATATTATGAATAAGGTTGCTATGAACATGGTTGAGCATATGTCCCTGTTGTGGAGCATTTTCTGGTTATATTCCAAGAAGTGGAATAGCTGGGTCTTGAGGAAGTCCTATTTCCATTTTTCTGAGAAAGAGCCAGCAGATTGATTTCCAAAGCAGTTGTACCAGTTTGCATTCTCACCAGCAATGAAGGAGTGTTCCTCTTTCTCCACTTCCTCACCAGCATGTTGTGAACATTATGACAGGTGGATCTGGGCCCAGGGGTCCTGCTCAAACTATGGCACCAGCCCAGGACAATATGTGCAGTAAACATTGAACCCCTACCCAGATCTAGCCAATAGACAGGACATTCTCCACAATTGAGTGGAGAGTGGGGACTAACTTTCACATGAACTCTTGTGCCCCATATTTGACCATGTCCCCTGGAAGGGGAGGCTTGGTGGCACTCAGAGGAAGGGTAGCAGCCTATAAGAAGAGACTTGATACCCTATGATCATATACAGGGGGAGGAGGTCCCCCTCAGTCACAGACATAGGGGAGGGGAGTAGGGGGAAAGCAGGATGGAGGGAGGAATGGGAGGATACAAGGGATGGGATAACAATTTAGATGTAATATGAATAAATTAATAAAATATTTAAAAATTTACTATACATTTAAGGAAATCAACAACTACCAACATCAATTTTCTCAACTATAAAATTAGTATGCTACAAAGCATAGTATTTTGTATGGAAAAAAACTTTTGATATATTTAAACAAGCTCATGGATGTCCTTAATATCTTTGGAATTATTATATCTTAGGATGAAAGACTAGTTCAAAAGACCTTATGGCCCCATCCACTATCAGCAGCTGTCAACTCTGAATAGCTCTTCAGTGAGGTATGAGGCCCAGAGAACACCTCTCCATTAGGAGAACATTGGCTGGCTTCATGTTATGTGGGTAACCACAACTCTTGTGAGCTCACAAATGCTACAGCCTTGCGAGGTCTAGAGGATAGCATGTCATGACACTCTTTTTCATCCTCTCCATGTATTTTACACCTTCTCTTCATAGATATTCCCTATGCTTCTGACGGGGGTGGGGGATGATAGAGAGTATTCAGGGATGTAATTCCTTCCATTATTCTTTGCACTTTGTCCAGCTCTGTGTTTCTGTACTGACTGCAACATTCTGAACCAAGAGGTTATGCTGATTAAAGTTGAGAGCAGTCTAGATATATAGGAATGATACTAAATATTTCGAAGGCATTTTAACCGTTGAATGGCCCCACAGCTATGCAGCACTAATTGTACTTTGGGCATTATTTTTTTTTTTTAATAATACATGATGATTGGTGAGGGCCATTTTAAAGGAAATGTGTGGGAAATTTGAGGGGGACATTGGGTATAGCTATGGTTAGATTTTCTAGTACACAGGTATGAACTCTCAAAAAGAAAATTTAAGGAGTCTTTTTAAAATGCACATAGCAAAATAAATCTAAAAACGTTATCATTTACAGTGCATTTTACACTATCATTTAGATTTTTGAAAGCTATATATCAGTATAATTCAGTATACAAGAACTTTAAAGACTCTGAAAAAACCTAATTAAAAAAAAAAAAAAAAGAAGAGGTTTAAAACAGGACACAGGATGCTGACCTAGCATTTTGTAAGTAAATATCACAATGGGACCAGTTGCTCTGGCCCTCCCTTCTAACTGCTACTGTAGTACTAGTGCTTCATGGGATGCATTTTGCAAAGGTCAGCTGTACCCCCCATTTTCCTTTCCTCTGAAGGTAACTCTGATCTCTCTAGCAGTCCTGGCCTGAGCCCTCCATACTATTGTGCTGGGAAACAAGCATCTGCAGCTGCAGGCAAAGCATCCCCTTACTCTGGAGTCATCAGAGCAGCTTGGGGTAACAGAAACTTTGGGATAGGCTCCCACTTCTACACATCATGTTTGTGATTACTGATGGCTTTGAAATAGGGTCTCATGGAGCCCAGGATGGGCTAAAACTTACTATGTAGCAGATTACCTTAAGCTCTTAATTGTTCTGCCTTTCCCTCTCTAACACTGGGGATTAAAGCCATGTACCACGTGCTCACCCTTGGAGTCTTCTACATTGTGTCTTGGGTTAGGAAATTAGTTAAAACATCCAAGATAATTCCAGAATACGGTCATGTTTAAGAATGAGAGCCAAAGTAATTACAGGGCTATTATTTAAAAAAAAAAAAAACTCTGTATTAGGTACTTTCCTATAGCTGTGCTAAAAATGCCATGACTAAAGCAACTTATAGGAAGATGGGTTTAAATTCGGGTTTATGGCTCCAGAGTCTCCACAAGGTTTATACTTAGAGGAGGAACAGAAGCTGCAAGCAACCAGAGCAGCAGATGAGACCCCATATCTTGAGCTACAAACAAGAAGGAGAGAGAGCCCCTCAAGATGGCAAGTGGATTTTGAAACCTCAGAGGCCTCTCTGGTGACATACCTCTTCTAGCAAAGCCACGCTTCCTAATGCTCTGCAAGCAGCCATCAACTGGGGATCAAGTGTTCAGCTGCCCTAGATTACTGGGGGATGAGGGGGAGACATCTCATTCAACCTACCCACACTGATAACATTTTTATCCAAGTTGGAAGGTAATTCTTCAATCATTTTTGGAAAGGTCAAAGGTTTGATAAACAATTGCCACGAGGAAGTATTTCTCTATCACATTTGCTGCTGAGTGTATTTATCAGGTTCACCTTTATGATAAAGCCGAATGTGCTCAGCAACCTCACTCTTGGCTCGGAGTCCTCAAACTTCTCTTGCTTCTTTAACCTCATGTAATTTTTCTTAAGCACAAAGAATTTCATACCCAGGGTCCTCAGCCTTTGTTTGTTAGCATCTCACCTTGTACCTGTCCTCTACTACCGCCCTTCAGATGCACAGTGAGCCCTTCAATTCACATGTCAGCCAGAGAGGTGTAGAGGCGGAATGATCTCTCACAGAAGAAAGGGCAACAGCTTTTCAGCTAGACAGACCTACATGTGCTCATTTTCTCTCATTAAGTATAAGGTCTCAGGAAAACGTTAACAACTCTGAGCTCCATATTAGCATTTGTAGAGGAGATATGATAACACGCATCTGGTCACAGTGCTGTGGAAACTCAATAGGTCAAAACACATAAAGCACCCAGACCAGGCCATGCTACTGCGTATGTAATCAAATGAAGTTTATATGATAAAGGAAGAAGAAGGGAAAACCTGGCACAGAGAGACGGCCCAAGGGGTAAAAGGGCTTTGCTTCTCAGTCTGACCAAATGAATTCAACTCTCAGCACCTGCATAGTGGAAAAGGAGAACTTACTACCCCACATTGTCCTCTGACCTCCACATGTATGTCTCTAAATAAATAAGTAAATATAAAATGTTAATTGGCAGGGGAAGGCTCAGTCAGTCAATGACCTATTGTGCAAACATGAATATCTGAGCTCTAAGCCCAGAATCCAAAGAAATCCCAGACCTGATGGTACATGCTTGTAATCCCTGCACTTCGGGCAGGGAATTATCCTGTGCGTGTTGGCCACTCAAGGGAGCCAAATGGAAGAGCTTCAGGTATTATGAGAAACTCTGTCAATTAAAAATTGGATAAAGATTAAGGGTAGAATAGATACCCACAGTCAACCTACACCTTCACTGTAAGTCACATGCACATGTATGTACACACACACACACACACACACACGAGAAGGAAGGAAGAAAAGAAGGAAGGGGAGGGAGGGAGGGTATGAAGGAAGTAAATAAAGTAGAGAGGAGAAAGGAAGGAAGGAAGAGAGGGAGGAAGTGAGGAAGGAAAGAAGGAAGGAAGGAAGGAACGACTAGACAAGAAAGTAGCATGATCACATTGGGTGAATGTAGAACATCTACAGTAAAATCCTAGAAAGTAATGTTTTGAAATAGAAATAAGTATGGTGAAATTTTATTGTACTTGCACTTGAAGGCATTTCCAGTAAATGCCATTGGAGATCAAGGAAAAAAGAGAATGTGAAGCCAATTGAAACATGCTATAACAGACACATTAGCAAGTAATTATCCGTGCTAATGAAAACTACAAAGAAACCTCCCTAATGATCTAGGGAGGCCCCAGAGCACACTCAGAACTGTGTGAGGAGACAATATGACTTTCTAAGTTACGGTTCTGGCTGCTAGCATTTTCTAGACCAAGCAACATAGTTGTTTTGCTTTGATAATGGATCAATTATTCTATTATCTTCTGTGAAGGGCTCTTCAACATCAGCAACTATGGATGGTTTCTCTTTTTCTTGAGAGCTATTAAGTCATTCCAGGCTGGCCTCCTTGGTATCTCATCCCTAGAATTCAATAGAAGTTATATGGAACGCAGTGCATTTGTGGCCTTGACAGTGCCTGCTTTCTGTGTGTGGTCTTGCAGAGTTCCAAGTAAAGGCCTTCATGGAGACAGGCCAAAGGGAGGAACACAGGAGTCTCTGCAGACATCGCAACTTCCAGAAGCGTTATGAAATACCCACAGCCTCATTGCCTGATGGGTTCATCTTCACAAAGAGTCAAGTGAACCAAGACAATTTAGAAATTCATGACTTGAGCAGTGAGGAGGTCAGTGATGACTTGATGAGACCATTTGAGACAAAAGTCACTGGACAGGGTCTGGAAGTAGAGGAAACTAGACAGATGGGAAAACTTTGAAGAAATTATTATGAGAAAAACTGGCCTGCCAGTTGAAAGGAAAGCCTGCATAGAACCCCATCATGCTTTGAAGGGCTATTTGTTCTAAACTTTTGATGGACATGCATAATCATGTTGAGATCAGCATAATCCTCAAACGTCTTGAGTCTCCTATCTCTGCTTCTTGCTGGCTCACTGTCACTGGCCATTTATCGCTTTTCTGGTATCCATGAATCTTTCTATACCATAGCCTTCCAAGAGGTTTGAATAGTCATGATTAAAACATTAATTAACAGGCAATACAAAGGAAATAAATTAAATTACGTTCACCTACATGGCTCATGCATACCTTGTGACCTCAATATGATGCATTGGCACTCCTTGATCTCTCAAAGGATTTCTCCTGTGCTATGCTTCTGGAGCCTCAGAAAAAGTGTGATAAGGCACGTCAAGAAAAGCCTCACAGATACATGGTCATGGCATACAGAAACTCCAGGAGCCATCTGTTCTGGAAAAAAACTCTGGTTGGAGAGATAAGGTTAGAAAGGTGCCTGCCTGTAGAAGGGAAAAGCTCTTTTGCAAGCAAAACTATTACTCAATAGTCATTTATTTATAATTGGCTATTTCCTAGCTCATTGGTCTTCTTAAAAATAAATTTTATGAACTTCAGACACTGATAACTTATGCACTAGGTCCTCAAATATTTCTCTGTTAGATGTTTGCTTTATTCTCACGTGACAAACTGACTTCCGGTCAACTGAGAAACTTTCTGATCAGTACTCATCCTTGAAACTTTTTAAAACACACCTGAAAACTTACCACTTAGGAAGATGTGCCATTATTTTCTCCTCTCATTGGTCACATTTCTACTGTGCCTTTATTGACAATAAAATAAAATAACTTGAGAATGACCAGAAACTGGGCTCAACACCACACCTAAGGTTACGTGCATTCTATCCTTATCTGAGCTGGAGAGATGGAGCATGTGACTGTGTCTTTATGCCAACGAATCTGCCTCTCTATTTTGAGAAAGTGCCATGACCTAGACTTCAAAAGCTCTGCGGAGCTCAATACAAGAATAAACCCTATGGACGCTTTGTCTTTTCTGAAACACAATGGGGGAAGTCTTAAAAATCCTGACCATTTCTTCTGCTACCTAGAATAAGCTCTGTATCAGCTGTCATGGTAAGAATGTACCTTAGAACCAAATCTTAGCATATGTACCTGGCATTATCTTTCAGAATTTCTAAATCTGTGTTTGAAGCTCTCTATAGTCATTTATGTTTTTATATTATTTCTTCTGCCTAGAAGCTCCCTAATTTCTAGTCTATGTCTAACTGTAAAATATTTTTGGTAATTTTATTTTTAATTAAAACATAAACTCTTTCATAAAATTTTCATTAAATCTTCACATTAAAATGATAAAGTGTTTTCTGTGTCTACATAGAGAGCCTGCTATTGTTTGTTTGTTTTTCAAGACCGGGTCTTTCTGTGTAGCCTTGGCTATCCTAGAACTCACAGCGATCCACCTGCCTCTGCCTCCTGAGCACTGGGATTAAAGGCATGCACCGCTACACCAGGCAAAGCCTGCTGTTTAAATTGTTAAGTATAACTCACATTGAATACCTTATATTAATATCTGATTTCAAACATGTGTCTCAGTCTCTTGCAAATAGTACTTGATCAATAAATATTTAAAATGTTACATAGTTTACTATCTTCCACGGAATAAGCCATTTTTATGTTTCCCAAATTACATGAGCTTAAATAAAAATAAAAATAAAATAAAATCCTTAACAAACTAGTAATTTCTAACAACTGCCCATAGGAGCTTAATATCCTTCATGTTAGCCATTCACTTATTCAAGAAAATGTTCATTGTTCCTGAATAAACTAAAACATAAAATGTTAAATGTGAAGAGATGGGTTTTTTAAATTATTTCATTTTGCTTGTTATGACATATGCTCCCAGAAGCATACTTGAAAAAACAAGCAAACACCTACAGCTTATCAGCTTCGTGGTTTGCTTATTAAGGTAGAAAGAATTGGGGAATGGGTTAGTGGCTGATTTAAAACTAAGCAGTGATCCAGAGTCAAATCCAAAGCCAGCATGTGCACTTCTTGATCAATATTTTTAGGATTACCAGAAATAAACTTAGATTAAGAATCAAAATAACACAGTCCCATTTTCTGTCTTTACCATTAATAAGTTGGATAAGGATTTAAAGTGATACCCTATATTTTCAGGTTTCATTTCCTTGTCTGCAAAATGAATAAAACCACACTTATAAATATGCTCTGAGGATTAAATGTGATAAAGAAGATACATGGAATATTTTGTAAATTACTTCACAATATGATTATAAAAGTATGTATTACAAAATTAATTCGACTTGGCTGCTGATAAAGAAGCCTGCAGCTCCCAGTTATGGGGTTTGCAGTCCTGCGGTCGTTGCTGCCTCCTGAACAGACAAGATAGGCTTGTTGAGTTACTCTTATTATTATCATGAGATATTCTCACTAAGTAAGTATTACGATGAGGAGGAGGACTCCGGTTTCCTCAAGTCCTAATACAGCCAGAGACTTGGTTTGTGTGTTCTTAAGGGAAAACACTACAGACAGTGCATGAGGGTAGAGCAAGGAGCCAGGAGTACCATGGGTGCAAGAAAGCAAGAGCACACACATAAGACAGAGAGAGCCAAGGCAAGCCTTAAAGGGCCACCCGTCAGAGGCACGGGCTTATGTCTCTCCTATCCTCTTTATCTCTTCATGTGGCTGCTCTAGATGGGGCACATCAGGAAAGGGACACGCTTTTGTTGGAATCCTGTGCTACTCCCAATTCAGTCTACTGCAAGATGATATGTAAGATGCAAGGTTATAGTAGGAATTTAAGTGTGAGGACTTCACTAGGTGGTGGGCGGTGAGAACACTGCATGCCTGCTCCCTTCGTGAAGAAGTGATGGGAGCTGGTTTAAACTGACTAAGCTAGAGTAGGCCACCTATCGGTCTTCATGTCCAGCTTTGGTGTAGGGGGCAGTGGTCACCATTTCATCAAGCTAACCTCCTGCTTAATGCCGGTAGCAAACTCTTCCTCCCATTTCAGCATGAAGCATGCAAATGCGAGCTATTTTAATAACTACAGTTCATTACAGGAAAGATCCTGGACCAGTGATGACGTTCTTGTTTGGGAGTTGGTTGCACACATTTGTCTCCTGATATCCCAAGGAACAGTCACCTTTACAAATGTGTGTCTATATTAGGCATGTGTGGATGCACACAATTGTGTACGTGCGTGCATACACGCATACACATAAACCTTTACACTAATCATGAGAGTGATTTCACAGCATTTCTAGTCTTTTATCCACTATGGCTGTCAGACATTTTTATGAAGATTACAGTGAGATTGGGCATGTACATCATCAGGCCCCATCATGCTCACATCAGCATCTTGTATTCTACTGTGATGGAGGTGAGCAATTAGGTCTAATAGGTGGCTAGGATGCCAGGTAGAAGAGAATTAACATGTGTCCCTAAACATAACCTAATAATAAACCTGTTTATAAATCCCAAGCGTTTTATTTATGTTCATATCTTATGTAATACATACTATATAATCTATGTAGGATATGCAATATATATATAATGTGTGTATATATCCTATGCTCCATGTATATATAATGTCTATATACTATGTGTGTATATACATATATAGGATTGCATTATTATGTCACACACACACACGAGACTTGATAAATAAAAGTACCACTTGTCAGATGTTTTCTTGTCATCTTACTAATAGGATTCTCAAATACACAAAGGCACATTTTATCTTAAATACAGTGTGTTTTATTTCCTTTATTGTTCTCTGGGTAGCGCTGGCCAGACTTCTGTATGCTGCACATTATAGGCTTCAATCACTTCCTCTCCAACTCCTGATATTTCCCAGTGTCTATGCGCTATGGGTATATGTGTCTATTATGTAAAGCTTCCGGAGGCATCACTTTGCCTGACAAGTAGACACGTTTCTTGGTGGATACCTTCTTATCTTGCTATTAATGAGATGCCTACAGCACAGATTAACTCCCCAAGACATTGAAGATTGCCTCAATAGGTTTTACTAAGAATATCTGCATTATAACCACTGGTTACCCTTTAGCCAGCCATTTTAAAATTTGGATATGAAAGTGATCCTATTTTCTTGCCCACTTCTGTTTTCCCTTGAGGCTCTATTATCTCAAAGGGACACCCAGATTTATCCACCCTAATAGAATACTTCATTGTTTTTCGTCGTGCTACAGATAAATGAATTTGTAAAGAAAGATAGATTTGAATTTTTCTCCATTTTTTGATAACATAGGAGGAATTCCTAAATGATTATCTGGCATATTTTCATCACTGTGAATAAATTATTAGCCATGTTACCTGTCAATTCTTCTTGTTATCAGTTTTGATTAAAATAAACATAAATGATTAAGAGTATGTTGTTCTCTCTCTTCTGTATATCAAGGAAAAAGGTGAACCAGCTTCCATTAATTAAGAGTGTATGCTGGAGGGTGGGAGACATCATGGGTCACTTTTTGGCTGTTAATTTTGAAGTAAGTAAGCTGTGCCCTGTAGCAATTTGTGCTAATTCGCTATTGCTTTGGACATTTAAATGCTAATTATCTTAGTTTTTAAAACTATTGTGTGTGACTTCTCAATGCCTAGTGCCTTGGATATCAGGAGTCATATCCAAGCCTGCATTTCTGAGAGTACTGTACCTACTTTTCCGTGCCTGATGGTTCAGGTAAAAAAATTGTCTAGGGACAGACTTTAAAAGTAGTGATTCCTAGTTGCTTGTGCTGTGAAAAGAAAACCTATAGAATGAACACATGGATGGAAAAGGGACCTGTTTGTGACAATTCAAGACCAGATGTGGGCATGGGGAAGCCGGAGCCCAATAAAGTTGGCATATCAGGTTCAGGTGTTACATATGGTTGTCGAGATATAGGTCAAGAAACTGTCTGGAAAACTAGCTGACACACAGCAAAGCATGTTCCTATAATATCCTTGTTTTGATAATGGATCGTAACTGGCTTTTACCCAGTGTGTATGTGTGTGTGTGTGTGTGTGTGTGTGTGTGTGTGTGTGTGTGTGTGTGTTATGACTTCTTAAATAGATTAGCTATATTGATTTTTTACTTTGAGATTTCCAGACAATCACACAATTCTTGTATTTTTTTCAATCCTGTTGTTACATTATATGTTAATGAAAGCCAATAGTAAACATTTAAAAAGTTTTCCTGGATTAGGGCCCTTCCAAGAATCAATAATCACATTGACATGGTTCAAAAAGCTATCAATTCTATGAGGACTACTAACAGCTACAGAAAGCATGCATGTCAACACCACCAGGAAATCAATATACCCTCTTGGTTATCAATAATACTTGGAGGCAATTGAAATTATGAAAACATTGTGTGTGTGTGTATATATATATATATATATATATATATATCATGTCTTAAATATTTTAAAACATCTGCTTCAGATACCTGCTATCCAGGACAAAGCAGCTATAGGTTAGATTTTTAAGGAAATATTATAACTTATGCCCTGATAATTCCTGTTAGATAGTATTCTATGGAGTTATATCCTCAGCAACTGGAAAGCCAAGGAAACTTTGTTCAGCAGAGGGATAAACTAGACATACTGTTGTTGATGAAGTAGTCAAGATTGTAGAAGTAAATTAGTCAAGCTACTTAAAAATATTATGAATACAATACTTTTATAGACTTTTTTCCTTGGCGGTTATAAATGCCTCCACTATTATAACTACAAATGTAATGGACACCTTACAGAGACACACAACTAGTCAAAACACAAAGCATAAGAAAGTATGTCATATCCAACTTCATACATTTTGAAGCAACCCCAATACCTAGGACTCAGAGAAATTCACAAAAGAGAAGAAAGAATGATTTTTAAGAACTAGAAGACCAAGAATTCTTACTACGAGCCAGGTGTGGTGGAGCACGCCTTTAATCTCAGCACTTGGGAGGCAGAGGCAGGAAGATCTCTGTGAGTTCAAGGCCAGCCTGGACTACAAAGCGCATCCAGGACTGCCAAGGCTAACATGGAGAGGCCCTGTCTCAAAAAAACAAAACAAATTGAGCTGGGCGTGGTGGCTCATGCCTTTAATCCCAGCAATTGGGAGGCAGAGGTAGGCGGATCGCTGTGAATTTTCGAGGCCAGCCTGGTCTACAAAGTAAGTCTAGGACAGCCAAGGCTACACAGAGAAACCTTGTCTCAAAAAACCAAAAAAAAAAAAAAAAAAAGAAAAGAATTCTTACTAGGAGATAGTGTTTTGTATACATGAAAGGGGAACTGTACCAATAAGTTCTCAAAAATACAGTTGTACAAGCAATATAATGACAATGCCAGTTGGCATCTTGATGACAATGCCAGATGGCATCTTGATGTGAACATGGGAAATTCCACATGGTCACACTCCTAGTTCCTGAGTGTCCAATGGCTACTTAGAGAGAGAGAACCATTCCCCTTTAGGGACAAGCTCCTTCATACAGATTGTCCAGTGGTAATTTCTTATTCATGAATTCTTAATTCCTCATATGCTATACTTAATTGTTTTCTTAAGAAACATTTTTAAAAAGTGAAGAATCTAGAAGTTCCAGTTATATGGTTCACCTGTCAGTAGTTTATAAAAATTATAAGAAAGGTGTATTCACCAGAGAACAAAAAATATAAGGCCTTCAGTCCATTAAACCAATGTTTGTTAGAGTCTCAATCAGTTAGCACTCCTCATTTATTTCTACTCATCCTCAAATTGGAGGAAGACGATGATGGTTAATCATTGGCCTGAAGAGATTTAGAATTTCTAGAACAGCCTCTGGAGGTGTAGGTGACAGTGTTTCTATAGAGATCTGACTGAAGGTGAAAGACCTAGCTGGAATGTAATATCACATGGGCTTGGTTCCAGGCTGAATGGAAAAAAGAAAGCAAGTGGCTTCCAATATACATTCCCCCTCTTCCCTCTATCTTCTATCCCCATCAGCTGATAGTAGGTACAGCATGACCTTATACTCTGGCTGCTCTGCTTTCCTTGTCTTTTTGCACTGTATCCCCTCAAATGTGCACTGAAGTTGCTTTTGGCACGTGTATGTCCCAGTGATGAGGGAAATACTAATCCAACGATGAAAGCTCATAAAGCCTGGTAAGCACACCAGCTCTCACCCCAGCACTGACTCCCAGGAATGACCAAACAATTTATGTTTTCACGTTTGTTTATTTATAGTTGCTGTGTGTGTTTGAATACAGGTGTGTGTGCCATAGCAAGCATATGATGGTCAGAGAACAGTCTCCTTCCAGAGAGGCAGTTCTGCAACAAGTCCCTTTACCCACTGAGGCATTTTACTGGCCCTAACACTTTAATGTTGGATTCTTCTCTGCAGCCTGGTTTGTGATTGGCTGAATATTAGTTTTAGAGTGAATTTTTTGTTAAAAATTTTAAAAATGTTTATGAATGAAATGACAGCTCATTTTCAAAGAAATAGAATTAATATGAGAAAGGAATGATTCTAGGAACTCTTTAGTGCATAATGAATTCAACATTCTTCAATCAAATTTAAATTTTAATTATAGGTAATTGCTCTTTTTTTAATGAAGTACTTTTGACATAATGTTCCATTATAATATAATTAGATAATTAACTCCCTGAATCACATTATAACTTATTTTCTCCATGTTTTCTTTAAATATTTATATACGGTATCCATTGTTATAGCCTCAAATCTTACTACCATAGTTATACATATAAGCCAGAATAGGTAGTAGAGAGCTTGTCTTAGTCTGTTTTATGCTGCTGTAACAAAATACCTAAGGCTTGGCTAGTTTATATATAAGACAAGTTTATTTAGCACATTATTTTTGTGACTGGATTGTCCAAATAGCCTGCCATTACTGTTTTGCTGATGCCTCCATGGCTGCTTCATGCAATGTCAAAGAAGCAGAAAGAAAATCAGGTGACTATAGGAGAATGACATGTACAGAGAGGCCTCGTTTCACAAGGACCCACTTTCAGGAGAATTAATTCACTTCAAAACATCAACATTAATCTTTCCAAAGGTCATGCTCTTGAGATCCAGGTACACTCTAAGAGATTCTTGTACCTCAACACTGAGGACCAAAATCCCACACAAGAGCTGTCAGAATCCCACTCAGACTGATTCCAAACCACCACAGGGGCACACCTCGATTTCTCTAGCTGTATCCCATTGATTATTAATATTGAATATTGTTTCCACAAACCTGGGAAGCACATCGGAGACAATCCTCTGGGTATGAGTGTGAAGGAAAATGTGAAGAGTAGGCTAGCTTAAGTAGGGAGACAGGCTGAATTAAAAGGAGGAAGCCAGCTGAGCAGAGACAGCCATCTCCCTGTCCTCCCCCAGTGCAGGTGCAATGTGACCAGATGACATGTTCCTGCTGCTGGGACTCCCCAGTCTGATAGACTGTATCCTGGAACTGTTGCTTATGTCGCAGTGCTTTGTCACAGTAAATGATAGCAGGCACTCAAGTCTTTGCTAAAAATTTATCAAACATCTCATGTGTACTACTCAGACCTGCTTGTAAAGCTGTATACAGGAAAAGGCATGGGAAGATATGACTAAACGGTTTTTATGGACCACAGAGAGCATATTACTTAACAGTGGAGAACTCAGGATGGATGCTCATGGCTCCTTCTCTTAAAAAAAAAAAAAACAAACCAAGCTCACAGTGTAAAACAGGAAGTGATACCCAATATGTGACTCAGATACCACAAAGGGTAGATTTAGTACATCACTGGTAGTGGGGTAGAATTTGTAACTTTGTCCCAAAGATAATTTCCATGTTAAGTTAACTTGTCCTGGCACATGACTCCCTCCAAACTTGTTATCTCAAACTCTTATCTGACTCCTCAGCTGGCACACTTGAAGAAAGACATCCATATCTCATGCTTGCACATGGTAAAGGAAGTAATTTTTAAAATATTATTTTTTCCTAGGACAATTTCCCTTTTACATTATTTATTATTTAAGCTTGTTATGTAACTCAATTGCCCTACAAATGAGGGCTCAGAAAACAATGAGGAGTGCAAGTTAATAAATATATCAGTCAGCATTCTTAGAACATATTAAAGTAACAGAATTTTGGACATTATTATATTCTAATATGATTTATTTCTAAGGTTATTTAATGAATTAGTTTTGTTGTGCTTTTTTTTTTTTTAAAGATAAGGCTTTTATAGATAGCATGAGTGCGTTGTCTTGATGTTCACTTTGCAACCTAGGTTGGCCTTGAACTTATGGCAGTATACCTACTTCAGACTCCTGAGTGTTGGTGATATGGGTATAAACCCTGAGTACCAATTTTCTGTTATCATTAGCAAAACAAATTTCCTGTCCAGAACTCATGTATGAATATTCATTAGTGGTTTTAATAGACACAATTGGAGACTGACATGCATTATATGCTATCTGTGTTTGGGAGGAAAAACAAAGGTAATTGAAATGACAATACTCTTAAAGAATTGCCTCCCTTATTCTGAAACTCAAATACTTTCTTGCAGTGGGTATTGCACTCATGAATATTCTTAGGATTATACTAGAGCTCTTATAAAAAATCAATAAAGAAACGAAGAAAATGAAAGAAGAGAAACAAAATAGGAAAACTAGCTTCCCTTACTGCTGCCTTACAGGGAGATTATTGATTAACTGTTTTTAATCTACTTAGATGCAGTTACACTGGAATCTAGAATTTTGACATTGGAGAGAGCCATCACTGCTTTGGAAATTTCCTGAACCCTACGTGGTGAATTCTCTGTGTTCGAAGGTGTCCGCAAAAAAATCTCAGAAATTACAAAATTAGTTGAAAACAAAAGGGCGTTGCACATCTACCTTAGCACGTCATTCCTTCCCAAGTTCCTTGAAAGGATCTATATTCATTTTACAAAATAATGATAGCTTTAGTTAACTTACTAAGTTTGTTGTTGTTAATAATGGGTATTAGAACCTGGCAATAAGCCTACAATCTGTTTCTGAGCAATTCACCCAGGAACATACCACTACTATCACTACCACCATAGCTACAAAATCACCACCACCTCCACGACTGCCTCTACCACCACCACAAACACTGCCATCACCACTATCACTACCACCACCATCCGCGCCTTCACCACCACTTTCTTCTTCTCTACTTCCTTTTTCCATTTCTTCCCATTTCCCTTTCTTTCTCCCTTATTTGTTATTTAATTATTTTCTTTTTATGTTCTAAATAACTTTAAACTTTGTTGAATAAAAATCACATAAACAGAACTAAGATAATGAATAGAAACTAACACATGTAAACTAGATTATTGTATAATGGGCAACATCAACCCTAAATACTAAATTCCTGCTTCCGCAGTGAGAGTGAGATGTAACAATATAAATCTAATGGGAAAATTTTTTCAATTTCAGCTTAATATATACCAAAAAGTTTTAAGAAACAAAACAAAACAAAACAAAAGTTTAAATCGAATAGAACCTTTTCAAATAAAACAATTCAATACAGGTCTAAGGTTTGGAGTCAATGAGATCTGGGATTAAAAATGGGCATTTATTACTACTGTTACTTCAAATCAACTTCCAAAACTAAGGCAGGTCTTCCATATTCTGTGAAAGAATGGGTCTTTAAGTTACCATGATGCTTTTTTTAATGGTCCTGGATGGGTAGTCAGTAGCTTGGCCACAGTTCTACATCCTATACAAGTCAACTCTTATATTTTGGTTCAGAGAAGCAGCAGTCAGTGCAAGACATTTTCATCTCTTGTCCAATTTTCAAATTTAAAAACAAAAATATATAACCCCCCGTCCAGCTTTAATGCAACTCCAGCACTTCCTGCTGATGCCCCTCCTGGTCTTCATGAGGGAAGGACACTGTGATGGGCATTCCTTGCAGGAATAAACAGTTCAAACAGGAAATAGAGCTTGTAATTCACAGCATTGGAAAATGACAGCTACCAAGATTGGCAAATGAGATAAAAAAACAAACCCTCAGTGAGGGCAGAAAGACAAAAATATCAATTAATAGACTAAATCCAGCATTAAAACAATATTTTTTGAATCTGTCTTCTTGTGTATCCTATAGATGGCATTAGGGGCAGCAGTCCCAAGTCCCAAGTTAGGACTATATTAAAGAAAGCAGGTTTCATGCCCGTTGGGACAGCCCAGTACCTTTTTAAACCTCTTTAACTTGAGGTCTATAGAAACATAGATGGAAAAGTGCAGGGGTGCCATAGGTGGATGGCACCTAGAAACATAGGTGAATGTTGTTACAGTAAGTGACTATGCAGGATTTCCTGTGCCATCCTCTTCCTAAAAATGGGCATAGGGCGTTGAGAATAGGTTGCAGGTGGGTCTCTAGAAATGTAATCTGCACATCTATAACTACACATTCCACAGTCACTCCCATTCAGTTGTTGACTAATCCCCTCAGAAGTCATACTGTGCTGCTTCCATTCCAAAGGGTCCAGCTCAATGTTCCTTCATGTTTTGTGCTCATCTTGTAAATATGAGGGGGCAAGATTGAGAACAGGACATACTAAGTAAGGTTCTAGAGTCCCATGGGAGTGCTAGAAGGCAATTCAACAGACCACAAATACACATGGAATATTCTTAGAAATACCAAAAGAATACACTGCATGACCTCACTTGTGAACAAAGTTGGCATACTGGTAACATGAGCACATGGTGGAGCAGAAAGGGGTTTTCCTGGCCTGGGCGTGGAAGTGATGGTGGAGAGGGGGTCTAGGGGGCTTTGGAGGTGTTTTTTTATGTTGCATCAGATACAGATGCTACCACAGGGCATACCAAGCTTATGGAGCTGCTTCAGTTACGTACTTCCTGTGCACAGACTTCTATGTATACCTTCTACCTCACTACAGAATGAAGCAGAGCTTCAGGTGATAGCCACAGGTATAGTTTAGTCACTGTAGAATGTGAGCCAAGAGGACAGGGTGAAAGGTCATTTTCTCCCAGTTCCTCTCCTATATGTGTGCTGGAAGTTGGCTGCTGGAGGGTCCACTTTGTCTCTTCAAAAACCAAATGTAACTGTTCTAACATCTAGCACATCAGAATGGGACATTGCTTGGAAGTAGTATTGTTGTAGACAAGGCTCTAGGTAACCCCAAACCTATCTGGCTGGTATCCACTCTTGTGAAGACATAGGCACTAGGAATCTGGGTGAGGATGAAGGAACATAGTGACTAGTCAACTCCCCAGGGGATGACAGATTCCCAGCAAACAACCAGAGTCCAGGACCAGCATCCAGACCCTCTTCACCATTTCAGAGATGGAACACAGCTCTGTAGACAACTTTATTCTATATGTCTCCTCTCCAGGAATGAACGTTATTTAAGACCCAAGTGCTAAAGATATGATGTGATGTGATGTTAACTTGAGTGAGATCAACATACAAATAAGCGTCTGAGCTGATGTTCTTTACAATGATTCAATGACCCCAGAGTCTTCTAGGTAGATTAAGATATGGGTGACTATTTATCAGAATATACGTGTGTGTGTGTGTGTGTGTGTGTGTGTGTGTGTGTGTGTGTGTGTGAGTGTGTGTGTGTGTGTGAGTGTGTGTGTGTGTGTGTGTGTGTGTGTGTGAGAGAGAGAGAGAGAGAGAGAGAGAGAGAGAGAGAGAGAGAGAGAGAGAGAGAGAGAGAGAGAGGCTAATGGTTGAATGCAGAGCTTGAATGTTTAAGTATTGAAACTCGGATGCTTTGCTTCTCTCTCTCTGAACACTCCTATAAAGCGAAACCACTTCTCTCTTAAGTTGAGTTTTATAATCTATAAAACAGGAAGACAAATGCTTTCTGTTTGTTTTGTAGCAGAAGGATGGATAATATGGCAGTCACACTTTAGCTCATCCACAGGTTGCTGTTTTATTGGTGTCACACCTCCCACTTTGCATTCTGAAAGTTCCGAGGCATCTTTCTTGCCTCATGCTAACGTCCATCTTTGTGCTTTGGCCAAATTACTGTTCACAAGCCAATGTTGACTGTAAAGGTGGCAAAGCCACATAGTCTAGCCTCTCTCTGTATGCTGTGAAAGAGCAAAGCAAGGCCTTGAAACTCCACCCACTCCCATATGTTGACACAAGTTTCCATAACTGTATCTTTTCATAATACCTGAGCACTGAAGGCAGGGAATGTCAGATGGACCAGAATTTCCAGGAGAATCCTCCTGGGTTCAGGGCTTTTGGTATGCTCTGCCTAGGCCTTAATGAGAATATCTGGATATCTAACAGCTATGTCCTTACTGGGTCAACTACATGGTACCCTGCCCAGTAGGGGCCCATTCTGTCCAACTAGTCAGTTGATGAGCAAGAGAGAGTTAGTGATGGCAAAGGCCATTTTCCCTGCATGGGATAGATTCAAACGCACAGAAAGTACCAGGTCAAAAGTTCAAAGTGCTGCTTGCTCATTCTTCTGGCAGAAGTGTGATCACAAGGGAGAAGGAGTTACACTCGGCAGGAACTAAAAGAAGAGGATTTTGAAGACCTATAAACCAGTTCCAGTCAAAAAGGCAGCTGCAATACTCTAGACGCCTAAGTCTTAAAAAAAAAAAATGTTACAGGCTGACAGCATATCTTCATTCTGATAGGGGGAAAAAGTGCTTCCTCTCATTCTGGCAGCCCAGCAAAGAAAAAGAGATATTAGCAGAAGCTGGTGCCTGCAGGGGTCTGGCCCACATCCCAGCCATATCCTGAGATAAAGACAGGGCTTCCAAAACTCCTTGTGGGGGGAATCTGCATTTCCTGTCCTAAATGCTTAGGCCATCTGGAATGTCTATCATGGATGTGGTAAATTTATGGAATTGTCCTCACAGGCTCCCGAAACTACTTCCAGTGCTCTACAGAATAAAAATAAGTTGAATGGAAACAAATGCGGATTTCCCAATCTTCTAGTGGAGGAGGCACAAATGTAAAATATGGAAAATACCAAAATAGAGAAACCAAGTTTTGAAATGTGCACTTCACTGAATGATTTCAGTAAGGAAAATTTTAGACTATGGAATTGAATCTAGCAATTTGAGTTTACCCTTAAGCCTTTCTCCATCAGGTAATCTGATGATCTCCCATCGAGAAGGGAAAAAAGGAGGTCAATGGTTTGTGCAGGAGTCCCTTATTCCCCAAAGCTGTCAAAAAACCTTTAATGATGGAGAAGCAGTAATGATTTGTTTAGCCACTGCATAGAATGCCCCCCTTTGGCATCATTGTCATTTTGGAATATCTGGGTACAAGAACAGACAAATAAGATCACAGAAGAAAACTAATCCTAGTGCAAAAAAAGTCCTTGTATAGTTTGTAATTTTCCTGTTGCCATTTACTAGCATACCACAAATTTAATAGCTTTAAAAATATCTATGCATTATGTACGACAGATGTCAATCCAAAGTTGACTGAATTTTCAGTGCTGGACTTCAATATAAATAAAACAAACTGTGTAGTAAGCTGGACACTCACCTTAGACTATAGAAAAAAATCTGCTTCCAGGTTTTCTTTGGGAGTGTTTGTAGACTGTTGTCAGTCATCCCACAGTCCTTCCAGCCATGGGAATTCTCTCTCAGGCAGACCTTTCTATTATTGTCTTGTAACTAAAGCTATGTCCTTCACACACTTGAAATCTCCCTCTGAATTTGTTTCTGCTTTTAGTCTGGGACTCTCTCTGCTGCTAAACTGTTGATGCTGTTTGATTAATGTACCTGTAAGTCTCCATTTTGCTATTAGATAAGGTTATAATCAAAGTAACACCAATGTGCAGAGAGATCCCCAAAGAAGTGGAAAGTCATCTTAAAACTGCATACGTAGCATGTGACTCAATAAAACATCCAAAAGAATCATATGCTTTCTTATGAGATGGTGACTTGCGTGAACACCCGAGAAAGCAAGTCAGATTTTCTGTGTGGAATATAATATCAAAAGGAGGATGATATGTGGTGCTGGTTCTGATTGTCCAACATACATGGCTGCTGCTTAGAATCTTATAAAATAACCTGAGACATGCATTCTACTTCAGCTAATATAGTCTCTTTTTCCTTAAATTCCTGTACAACCTCATCCTATCATGGAAGGCTCAGCCTGGAACTGTGAAGATCCTTCTGTTATTTATTTATTTATTTATTTATTTTTCTGGTAATAATGCCCATGTGAGCTCATTTAGTGATGTTTATGGGCTCATGTCCACATTGATCTTCTCTTATAGAACTTGTCTTGTCCACCTATTTTCAGCTCTTCAAAGGGAAGTCAAGTGTGCTCCTAACCTGCGAATCTCCTGCTAAGCCCATACATTTGGTTCCAAATGAATACTCAATGTATGAATACAAGGGTGAGATGTTATTCTATACAGTAAGTTATATGCCCAACAGCTTTGCATGCTGCTACGTTAGCAAAACAGATTAATGCTTTAAGTCCCACAATAGCCAATCAATATATCTTGCAGCACCGAATCCATAGATTGTTGAATGAATTTGTACAGCTCAGTAGCCCTCTTTTCCCATTTAGGTAATTTAATCTGCTGACTGGAATGTGAGCAGACATTCCAGGGTGGTATCTACTTCACACCTGTAAACAGTGTTAGAATTAGCAACAAGGAGCAAGTCTAGTAGTGTTTGTGATCTAGGTAACCAGATAACTTATCTCACAGATACACTTAGGTCAATGGGTCATGTTTCTCCAATAAGACTATTCAATCTCAGAGACTGAAGGTATTAACTACCATGTAAAACATGAGGGACTTCAGAGGTACCAATCAAAAAGTGGTGGAAAATAAAATCTAATGTATACACGGTATGACTTGTGAGGACAAAGAGTGCCTATATCTGAGTCATATACTCAGGTATAGACATCATCTAGGAAAGGACATGTAATTGTCAATGACAGAGAACAGAGGTCTTGTACTACATGAGGAGTTGGAATGGACACCTGAGCTTCCATCATTGGGACGGATCTAAGGAAGGCTCTAATTGCCCCTCCATGACCTCTACAAGCATTGATTTAAATGCTGTCTCAATCCTGGAACACATATTGTGGAATGTCCTATGGATAGAGTGTTAGCAGGAAGTTTGGTGTTATAATTTGCAATAGGAAATACATATTCAGACTTTGTCCACTTTCCTCACATCCAGATCCTACAATTAAAAGGAAACTGTTTCCTTTTCCTTCTAACTGGCATCTGAGGATTTTCTGGATAGGCTGAGTGTGGAAGCTGGTTGTCAGGGACACTAACCATATGTTTAGAAGTTTGTAGTCTTTAAACTCAGATGGTAGAGGACAGACTGGTGCTTGGGTCCATTGTCAATTAAGGTAATGCAGAAATATCTATTTAATGAATCCAAAATAGCAAACAAACACAACAGCATCCAAGAAGCTTCCAGGTTTCTGTGTGCATGCAGGTGCCAGGATGGCCTTTGCTGAGCAGGCTGGGACAATCCACGTCCTCCCCTACTTACAGAGTTCTAGGCACTTTCTCACTTCCTTCCTCCTCATGCTCCTTGTAATACGTGTCATAACAAAGGGCTGATGTATTTCTGTGTGTTCTGTGAGCCAGTCTAATAAGTCAAAGCCAAGCAGAAGTTGTGGCAGCTATTTCTAGTCAGGATGTAGGCACAGGCTACAATCCCAAATCCTAATTGGCACAGGAAATGGGAAGTCGTCTTGTGGGATGGAGTCATTGACCTTTGAAATCTACATGGAACCTGGTTGCTATTAGAAATAAACTAGATTTTTAAACATCTTGTTGGTGTCTGTTGGGGAACGAGTGTATACCGGAAAAATAAACTACATCCAACATCAAAGTCTTTTATATTATGTTGAAAGTGATTATAGAAGAAACAATTATTTTTTTTTCTTCTATGTATATTGAAACAACCAAGTAAAGGGAAATAGAAGGAGACTGAGCTTTAACTCCTGAATAGGCTGTCCATGGAGCATCTCACGGCAGGCTGGCTACCCAGCTCTCAGCATAGCCTGCACCTTTGCACTTCCAAGAGGTTAACTATTTTCAGATGCTCTGAAAAATCATGGACCAGTAGGATACATGGGAATATTAACTCCGTTATAATTTACCTCATTGGTGCCTAAGCTAAGTTTCTGAGTGCCCACAATAAAAGATTAATATGGTGTGCAATGGAATGTATTTATATACTGGTTAAGCACTTAAATCAACTCAGAAAGAAATGTAAAGATTAAAGATCAGCTAAATAAAAATGTGTCATTAAGAGAGATTTGAATAACAAACACTTGAACTCCCTTGTGAGGGTGGTGTTTGTATGCTTCAGTGTATACTACAAGTTACAGGCGTTTCCAACAATGCTCTACTTTATTTGTAAAGGCAAAAATCCTGGTCTTCATTCTTTGCATTACCTCTTTGATCAGATTCAGGTACATTCTAGAATCATGTGCATGCCTGCTTTCTAAACAATACAGATGCCACTGTTGTGGGCCTTAACAAACCCAACTTTACACTTTGGTTATTTTTATTTTGAGGGGAGCCCTCTTGTGGGTGCCAGGCATATTACTAGAAAGATTTTTCTCTGTCTGATAATAGGCTGAGAAGAATGGTTTATGTTTCACTTAAGACAAAGTTCAGTGTGTTTGCACTTTTAATGCCCACATTCTCCTTTCTTCTCAAAGTAATTCTGGAATTACTGTGCCCCACTAGTTCAAATGAAATAGAAGGTTATCTGCTCATCATTAGCATCCAAATTTAATATGTGTGTGTGTGTGTGTGTGTTGTGTATGTGTATGCATGTTTACATGTGACAGTCAGAGGTTGATGCAAGGTGGCCTTCTGAATTGGTGTCACCTTACCATTTGACACAGGGTCCCTCACTGAACCAAGAGCTCCCAGATTGTCAAGAAGGCCTGGCCAGTGAGCTCCAGGAATCTGCATGTCCTTTTTCTTCCCCTAGCACTAGAGTTACTGATGTGCTTCATCATGCCTGGATTTTACAAGGGGGACAGAAGTTGGACCTCAATATCTCTTGCTTGTCTAGCAAGCATTTTCCCAAGTGAGTCATTATTTTATACCTCGGGGAATATAAAGTCCTTACCTTAGGTACTACTCTGAGACATTTTGAGTGATGAACTTATAGCGGCACTAGAAATCTTTACTTTAAAATAAATATGTTTTGGACTATCACTAAATCTAAGCTAAAATGTATCAAGTCTCCTTTGAAGCACACTTGCTAAATACCAAGAAGTATTAATGTTTAAGTTACATATTATCTACAATGAAAATATTAATGTGGTAGAGACAAAATCATACACAATTTTCTATCTTAATAAAGTGATAGCAATAGAGGAAGTACTTGATAACTGTTCATTAGATTGATTTATGCAATCCCAATATAGAAAATTATAACTCCAATGAATGTGAACTTTGGAAAAGTTTCCACAAAGATATACTAGTATAGCCAGACTTGATGCTGCCTTTAGTCTTAGTGTTCACAAGGCAGAGCACAGCTATCACCATGAGTTTGAGTGCAGCCTAGTCTACAAAGCAAGCTCGCAGCTAGGGGAAGCTACATAGTAAGACCGTACCTCAAAAAAAAATCCTTAAGGATTACAGGGACATTTAAAATAGTGTTGTGTGTGTTTTCAATAGTTCTGTAGGAATGTTGAGTATTCCAAATAAAGTTGGTATTGCTCCCACCACCTTACTTTTAAAAAATGTGCTGTTATATTTCAGTTAAACTTAATACAGCTTTCAGTCCTTCTCATCTTCCAATGTAATGAACTTGGTATGAGAGCAGTAATGGAAAAAGACAATCTGCGAAAAATTGTGTAACATAGATACTCTCATTTATATGCACAATTTTGAATTCCCAGAAAATAAGGAGCAGGTTACCATGCATTTACCTTCAGAAATGCTGACACGAGTCAAAGTGGGATATAAGAAATCGGATCTGATGATAATATATTCTATCTGCAATTGCTAGAGATGTATGCAAGATAGAAGCCAACACCTTCGTTTTGAATTTCAAATGCTATATAACCTTTCAGAGATAACAAGGGATATTCATCTGAAATAATGATAGGAAATTTATAACAGAGACCACATAATTAGTTGTGATTCTTTGCAAGTACCACATACTCTGATAGGAGCAGGTTCAGAAAAAAAATCCCTTAGTAGGTAAGTTCTCTCTCTCTCTCTCTCTCTCTCTCTCTCTCTCTCTCTCTCTCTCTCTCTCTCTCTCTCTCTCTCTCTCTCTCTCTCTCCCTCTCCCTCTCTCTTTCTCCCCCCTCTCTCCTCTCTTCTCACTCTCTCACATTTATGTTTCTTTTTTCCTCTCTTCCCTTTCTTTTTTGATGGAATAGATTTATACATAGAATAACTAAAATAACACAAATAAAATGGCAAATAGTAAAGAAAATAAAAGAAAATATAACTAGAATATATAGATAAAATATAAGACATGATCTTGAAATAATTGTAAGCCCTCCTAACTTTTTAGATATAATCCAAATACACATTCTTATCATAACAAGTAATATGGTTCTAGGTTAAATATTTACTGCATGACATCTTTACTTTAAAAGCTACCAATCTGTGGTACAAAAGATGAAGTTTGGATGCAAGTTTGTTATGATGGTCATTTTTTGCTTTATAGTCTTGTATAATCAAGCATAACAATTTTAGTTCTAAGAAAAACGTGTTTTAAACTTCCTGATACCAATCCTTGTTATTTAGTCATAAAAAATCAGCATGACTAAATATCAAACTCGGTATTACCAATTTCTTTTTTTCCATGAAAAACTACATGTACAGATGCAACATGTCTTTGTTTTCTAACGGTTTCCTCTGTATGGATGGTGGCTAGCACCCCTGGCTGGGCTTGCTCTAATATGAACTTTATTTCTAAACTCCTATGGGCATGTCTTTTGATATGTCAGCTCATTCTCTGAGAAGGTGACACACATGTTGACTTTTGATTTGCTCTCTTACACCTCAGTTCACAGTACAGGCTGGTGAAATGTTACAATTGATAGTAGCATCTGTAAATATTGTCAGCTTGATTGGGTTTAGAAGCGTGTAAGAAATTCAAGGCTGTCTGTGAGGGCATTTCCAGAGATCATTAGGTAAGTAAGCAATAAATGCCTAAGTACAGGTTGTTAGACTGGGGAACTAGATGAATAAAATATAAAAAGGAGAAAGACAGGTCGTCTATGAGAGCCTCTTCTTCCTCCTTCTTCACTCATTCCAATCCTTTGCTATTCCTCTTTTCCCCTCTCCCTCCTGTATTTTGATGACTATGAGATGAATAACCTCCCTCCACAGCATCTTCCTTTGGTTAATGGTGTTGAAAGAACATCCTATATGCTGGAAGGACACATGAAAAGATATAGTTCATCACACAGGCCCAGAACTAAATGTCTAGAAGCAAAATCTTGAAAGGACTAGAAGTTTCCACATTTGTGAATCTCTCTGCTGCACATGTGTAAGAGTTGTGATTAAAGCAGGGTTGTAAGTAGGCTACATTGGTGTTTAAAGAGACTCCAGCGAGAGCCAAGAGGCAAGGAATCAACTTCTTTTAAAAATGTATATCATATATCTTTTAAAAAGCCACCATAAGTCACTGACTGGCAACAGGAACATAAAAAACAAAGGTATTAGTAACTATATACAATAAGGCATATAGCAATTGCCAAAATACTTTAGAGAAGTCACTAAATAAATGGATCACTATATATGCCAAATATAAAGAAACATAAGAAAACCTGAAGAATGGAGAAAATGTAATTTGTAGGGTTACCACACTGAGATATTAAAACTGCTCACATTTCAGTGCTCACATAAAGAGACTACAGTCAGAAAAGTTTAGCTAATTCACAGGACTGGACAATTCATACTGGTGGGTTCCACAGATTCAGGGCAAAGCATAATAAAACAAACAACAAATATATGTGGCATTTCCCTTTGGAGCACCAGCACCTTTTTTTCTTTCTAACTGCATACATTTTGAGGTTATGGATTTTCAGTTTAAAATGGTTAATTTTATGTTACTTGGATAACAATTTTTTTCTTTTAAAATTTTTTATTAATTTATTCTTGTTACATCTCAATGTTTATCCCATCCCTTGTATCCCCCCATTCTTCCCTCCCTCCCATTTTCCCATTATTCCCCTCCCCTATGACTGTTCCTGAGGGGGATTACCTCCCCCTGTATATTCTCATAGGGTATCAAGTCTCTTCTTGGTAACCTGCTGTCCTTCCTCTGAGTACCACCAGGTCTCCTCCTCCAGGGGACATGGTCAAATGTGAGGCACCAGAGTACGTGAGAAAGTCATATCCCACTCTCCACTCAACTGTGGAGAATGTTCTGACCATTGGCTAGATCTGGGTAGGGGTTGAAAGTTTACTGCTTGTATTGTCCTTGGCTGGTGCCTTAGTTTGAACGGGACCCCTGGGCCCAAATGTGCCTATTATAATGTTTTACTTGTAGGTTTCTAGGACCCTCTGGATCCTTCTACTTTGCTATTCTCCCATGCGTCTCTCATCTAGAGTCCCAATAGGATGTCTTCCCCTCTGTCCCTGTTTCCTGGTACAACGGAAACAATTTTTTTTAATCTCACAGGTAACACTGTCAAGTAAAACTTGCATTATGTTTTATCAATGACAATCTGACCAAATGACTTTAATCTTGGAGGTTGGAGAAAGGTTTGTCATCTCTGATTGTGATCTTGGACAGGACTTTACTGATTGGGGACACTTGTCCTAGACCAGTAGATGAGTGGACCTTTTTTCATGAAGCAGAAAACAGAGATAACATCACAGGACTGCTCTTAAACGTATCTGTTCACCTGGGACATATACCCAAATAACAATTACCTACATGGTTGAAATCACCCATGTAAAATAAAGCACAAATTACCCATGACCAAAAACATGTTCAAAGTCCAGCAACTGCTGCTCAGTGATGTGCAAGCAAGTGTTGTGTCAGTCTCAACCATTTCAGCTGTTGGGCTGGTGTTACAGATAAAAGGGAAACGTTCAATTTTATTTTGCCAAGCTCCTGACCTATTCTTACTGCCTGACTGATGTCTTCTTCAATCCCACATGCTGAATAGACTCGACCACTTTTAGCAGGTCATTGATGTCATTTTGGAAGGGAAGCTCTTTGATATTTTCATTTCTTTCTCTGTCACCAATTCCTCTCTTGTATCTAGGCAGACTGTGTGTGGGGAGCACATATTCTTAGCCACAGTGTAGCAAAATAGACATTTATCATTTCTGCCCATCCCATCCTTTCTTCTTGTCTGCTTTTATGTTCTTCTTTCTGCTAATACTAAGTGGGAATGTCCTCCTCTCATGAAACACAGCTCAGCCTCTTCTGCTTTGAGAAGATTTTTAAAATTAGAGGACATTCTTAGAAAAGGACCAAAAGTTTACATAAGCAGTAACATTTGTAAAATTTATGTGTTCTAGAATAGATGAACAAAAATCTCAGGGAAAGAGTAGGAGATGAGTGGGAACTCAGAGGATCATAGATTTCAATTCAACAAGTGGAAGAAGGAAGATGCAAAGACAGTTCTATCCAACAGCAGGAGGACCGTTAGACACGCCACTTCTTCATGTAGACTGTTCTTACTTGCAATAGTGTGGTAAATACAAATTTCTCTCTGGGATACCTGGTCACAGGACTCTGTCTAAGTTGAACTTAACTGTTAATTTTAGTTGGTGAATTTTTATCTGAAAAAGTCCAAGAACACTATTAGAAGTTCATTATATTTACTGTGCCAAATACATGGCTTGAAAGCGTACACGCACTTTCAAAGTACAAGTGACATCCATAAATAATTGGATCATGGATCTTACAGTCAGTACAGCACTAAGGCCCTGTAAATAAAGAACTTTCCATTTGGATTCTAGTTTTGTTTATAATCCTGAGTTTGCAATTCTCCTTTTATCATTACTGAGGTTGGGAGATCACTTCTTTTGACAACAGTTGCTTCTTTTGTTGTTGTAGTCATTGTTAGAGATTTATATTTAAATTCCAATATGTAAAACACCAGTAGACTTTGTAAAAGAACCCATTTGTTTTATTTCCATTGTTTTGGTCATGGCTGGTATTATTTCTTGTCTATACGGAAGAAAAACTCCAGTGAAAAGGGCTAAGCCCTCAACACAAGCTGCTTGTACATGACTGACTTTACACAAACGTCTTTAGGCAGAAATAGTGTGTATATATGGAAAAGATTCATGATTTCAGGTTAAACAAAGTGATACATTGTAGACTGAATACATTAGTAGGAGGCTATACCTCAGCTATACCACACCTGGGCATATATGGAAAAGATGCCCCACCATACAACAAGAACATTTGCTCAACTATGTTCATGGCAGCTTTATTCATAATAGCCAGAATCTGGAGACAACCTAGATGGCCCTCAATTGAAGAATGGATAAAGAAACTGTGGTACATTTACACAATGGAATACTATATAGATATTAAAAACTAGGAAATCTTGAAATTTGCAGGCAAATGGATGGAACTGGAAATGATCATTCTGAATGCGTTAACCCAGACCTAGAAAGACACTCATAGTATATACTCACTTGTAAGTGGATATTAGCCCCACATAAATGTGCTCTGAGAGACTCCACCAAGCAGGGGATTGGGTCAGATGATGAGACTCACTGTTGGACTCTGTACAAACTATTGAGAGTATGGAAGAGTTGGGGGATGGAAAGACCCAAAGGGTCCAGGAGCCCCACAGGAAGACCATCCAGGCTGTTAGATCTGGACTCAGGGAGCCTTAACAGATGGATGCACCATCCAAGGACAGTGCATTCAGTGAACCTATAGCCCTGATCAGATGTAGCCAATGGACAGCTCCTTCTCCATGGTTGTGGGGACTGCCTCTGACATGAACTCAGGTGGCCCCAATTTGATCACTTTCCTTTGGTGGGGAGGTCCTTTGGGGATGCAGAAGGGAATGCAGGCTATCAGGATGAGACCTGGTGGGATATAGTCAGAGGGTAGGGAAGGAGAGCTCCTCCTATCAGAGGTCTAGTGGAATGGAATAGGGCAGAAGAGGTAGAGAGGGCGGGAATACACAAATGAGGGGATAACAATCAGGATGTAACATGAAAAAATTATAATAAATTTAAAATATTAAAACATGCAAAGAAAAAGAAAAGAAAAAGTCTGAAGAAGAGATGAGCACAAAGCTGTTCTGCCAAGCTAGGAAGCTACTGACAATTGAGATGGTAGTAGAAGGAGTCTCAATTTTGCTTAAGGAAGCATCCTCTGGTCGATTGACAAAACTCCAGTGGAAGGTGATACACTAACAATATTTGGCAGGGGTTTTCAGTCTTCCTTAATGCTGCTACCCTTTAATATAGGACCTTGTGTTATGCTAACCCCCAACTATATATTTATCTTTGTAGCTACATCGTAACTATAATTTTAAAACTGTCTATTTTTGTTCTGGAGTTTTTGTTTGTTTGTTTGTTTGTTTGTTTGTTTTCAGGTAGGGTTTCTCTGTGTTGTGTTAGCTAGCCTGGAATCCCTTTGAAGAGCGGTCTTGCCTCAAACTCACAGAAATCCCCCTGTGTCTGTTTCCCCACCCTCAAGTGCTAGGATTACAGGCCAGTAAAACCTTGCTTGGCTAGGACTTGCTGGTGGGAGTGCAAACTTGTACAGCCACTTTGGAAAGCAATCTGGCACTTTCTCAGAAAATTGGGACTAGTACTACCTCAAGACCCAGTATACCACTCCTTGGCATATACCTGAAAGATGTTCCACCATACAAGGGCATTTGCTCAACTATGTTCATGGCATCTTTATTTGTAATAACCAGAATCTGGAAACAACCTAGATGTTCCTAAATGTTTAAACAGCAAGTGCGAACCCATTCCTCTTTGATTCAGACAACAATAACTAAAGGACATAATTGGGACAGTTGACTCAAGCAGTGGTGGACATGGCAACCTTACAGAGACAACACCTCCTGGATGTGATTTATTGGAAGGGATTATGGCTTTATGAGTTTGTGAACATAATTCCTGGGCATGTCACTTGATCTGTTTCTTCTGTGACCGGTCTTGCCCGCAGTCTTCAATGATATCCTAAGTGAATTTGGGGCAAATTCTAGGCTTTTCCTGAACACTAGTTTCTCAGATTATTATATGATTCATTTCTACATTTGTCTTGATCATAAATATAAGGCAGCTCAAATATAGACAGAAAATTAAGCAAATATTTAGTCACAAAAAAGATGATTAATATCATCTTATTCAAAAGAAACTGAGTATTTTGGAACATACATGGATGCTTGAAATTTAGGAAGAAAATACACATTAATTAATATCATATTTATCACAGCTCATTGCAGTGGCTTCTGGGAACGTACCTAAGTCCTTTTTGCTGGTGAATAGTTTAGGGTTATATATATATATATATTGGAAGGGTTAGGTTTTAAACTGAAACTGTCTACTTTTAAGCGTTCTTTTCCGTGCTACATTCTGTCTCCCTTAGAACTGCCAATTTGATTCCCCAAATATGTATTGTATTAAATGCATGACTGACTTTTGTTTCTCCCATTTGCTACTTAGTTGGCTAGTTGTTGAAACTGACAGACATAGTTATCTTAACAAATAACTTAATTATTTTAGACACAAATTTATAATTAGAAGAGTTGTAAGTGAAATGGATATAATGCCAGAGAAGCAGGAGATAATATGAATGTGATATACATCTTAAACTTCGAAGCTTTACCTCCCACATCCACTCAAATATGTCAATCATTGGATGTGGCGTTTGGTCCTTTCAGAACTGGCCATCTATAGCATGCATTGTAATTTACACATTTCCATTTTATCACACCAATTTTCTCATAATTTATTAATATGTAGTATGCCTTACACACAAGACATATGATGGAGCATTTTCCTGTGTCCCATGGCATCCCCTGTGCTTACCTCAGCAATGGTGCTCACCACATTCGGAGGATAAAATTAAAACATCACCAAGCATTAGGAGCACCCATTATGGAAGTAACGCACAAAAGCCCAAATCCTAGTTCCCAATTCAGTTCTTTGCCACTGGAGTCTATTAATTTGGCTGATTAGATTCTGAACATGTGCACCCATGTTTCTGAGGAAAAAAAAAAACATGGAAAGAATTTGTAGCCCTTTTAAAGGAAACATTCCACTTATTGATTCACTAAAAGACTTCTTTTCCCAGAACACTTTCCCATGTTTGTTCTAAGAGAAAAACGTGGTACAAAGACTTCAGGCAGAAATTAAAGAAAAATATGCTTCCACTGGGATCCATTGACTATGCATTTGAATAATTCTGAAATGGGGAGGAAAGTGCTCATTATTACCCTAATTCACAAGTGTTATGTTTTTCCATTCAAGGTTATGACAAGAGCTGGATCTTATGAGTTATGAAACTCAAGTATGGGTGTCAGGAAGGCACTTTCATAGGCTTACAGCTGCAAGTCCTCAGAGTGGAGCTGGGAAAGCTTCATACTTGACGTAAGAGGATACCTGGGAAACCCAGGGCATGTAGGCATTAAATGTCAGAATGCACTGAACATGGTCTGTGTTCTAGGAACCATCTAAATAGTTGGAGATGTACAACTTGGTGCTATCTATGGAAATTCCTGTAGTTGGTTATCATTATCTTAATTAGGAAATGAAGAAAATATGATTGGAAGAAAATATGATTCGAGCACAGATGTGGTAGCTATTATGTTATGTTCTATAAACTTCCTGTAAGTGTTTCTGACTACCTGACCGAACAAAACAACAAAGTTCATTTGTCCTTAAATTTTAATTTTTTCATATAAATGAAAATGTACTCTACATGTGCCTTGACTCTTTAACTTAGGTCCCCCCCCCCACTAAATTTAGTCAGCTTTTTGCTGAAACAAATTACAGAAGAAATCAACTTACTATACAGAATAGGCCTGTTGCAGCTCACAGTTTGGATCTTTGGTTCATGATCAGTTGGCATTGTTGCTTTGAGGTATGTAGCAAGCTAATAACTGGGATGGGAGGCTGTAATGGAGAAAAGTATACAATTTGTGATCAGGATGTGACAGAAACAAGGAAGAGGCCAGAGTGGGGGATGTCAACTTCTCCATTCGAAAAAATGCCTCCATGTGCCTGAAGACCTCCCACTTAGATTCTATAACCTTTCCCTAGCAACAGCACCACTGGGGGCTGTCTCTGTTCTCAATTGGTGCGATAACACAATGAACAAAACCAAATTAAGGAGGACAGGGCTCATTGGCTAACTTTTCTTTTAACATTCCATCATTGAGGAAAGACAAGTCAGGAAATCTCGGAGTAATCTGGAGGCAGGAACTGAAGGACAGACCATGGAGGAGAGCTGCATACTGACTGTTTCTCCATGGCTCAATTAGCTTGCTGTTTGCTTGGTTTTCTTTTCTTTTTGTTTTGTTCTGTTTTTAATACAATCCAGGAACTCTGGCCCAGGGGTGGCACCGTCTACAGTGGCCTGGGCCCTCCCACATCAATCATTAATTAAGAAAAGGTCCCAAGACATGGCAACTGCCAATCTGATGGAGGCACTTTCTCAATTGAGGCTCCCTCTTTCCACATGACTCTAGTTTGTGTCAAGCTGGCAAAACAAACAAACAAACAAACAAACAAAACAAAAACAAAAAACCCAGCACAGGAACTAAGCCTTTTGCACTTTGGCATTTGGGAGACATTTAGAAACAAACTACAGTAAATATTTTATTTAAAATAAGAACACGGAAAAATAATGTCTACTTCTATAATTGTTTTGCTTCTATATAAATTTAGGCTTAAATTGAAGTTACAAGAACAATAAAAGGGATATACAGCTTTCCCTCTCTTGTTTCCAAATCATTTACATTCTGACTCATTGGATATTATTTTGTCTCTATATTTCTCATATGTTATTTACACACACACACACACACACACAACTTTTCTAATATTTACCAGTAAATCTGAGACATCATTTCTCTTTACTCCTAACTACTTTGTATTTTTCCAGAATAAGAATGTGTGTTCCAGTTGGTCTTCCTTGAGCTCCTATAGTCTCTCAGACCAAGACCTTTTCATATAGAGACATATAGGTGCTTAGACTCTTTGTTCTCTAAAATGGAAGTGACACTCTCTTTTATTTGTTTATTTTTCTCTCCTGACCTTGGAAATGTTGAAAAACATGTAGTCAGTTAGGCTTATCTTGCTGTCATAACCAGAGGCAAGTAGTGTTCATTTGTCTCAATAATGGCGTATTGGTGACATTAGTTTTGATCATTTGCTTAAATTGGTGTCCTTCACCACAAGATTACTATTTTCCCTTCTTAATTGAAGTAATTTATGAAGGAAAATCAATTAATTTGTGATTGTTATTATGCAAATGCCCTATTTCTCATCAAACTCATTTGCTGACATTAGCACCCATTATAGATTCTTAAACTCCATCATGTCCTCTGTCACTGCGAAGCTAGTGGCATTCCTCTGGGACATTCTTTCCTTCTTCATTCATTTATCAATCTATTTGTTTGGTTCTATTACTTTAAGGGCTCATGAATATTAATATATTCATTAGATATATCCATTACTATTATTTATTTTGATATCCAATTTGTTCTATGGTTGACCAATGTACTGTCTCCATAAAGTGACTTTGTGTTCTTTAATATACCCAGTGACTCCCTGAGCATCTGGCACTTTCTGTGACAAAATTCTTATATTCATTGGCTTTATAAAGCTAACTTAATTTTTTTAAGATTATAATTACATCATTTTCTTCAATCTCTTTCATCCCTCCAACCCCTCCTATGCGTCTTATTCAAATTTACTAAATTTCTTTAATTGGTGTTTTATAGATGTGTGTGTGTGTACACACATGTATGCAGGTTTATATAACACACACACAGATTATATATATATATATATTCTGATAAATCTTTATAGCGTTACTTGTATGTATATAGTTTCATGGCTGACCATTAGTACTGGAAGACCAACTGGTATGATATTACCTGGGAAAACTATTTCTCCTGCTCTCGGCATTCCTTAAAGTTGCCTGTGGTTCTTTGTCTAGGGGCATGGCTCCAGGAGCTTCTCCTTTTCCATGTTAGTTGTATGTTCTCGAGTTATGACTAGGCAATCATGTTAAGGGATGAATGGGTTTAGCTTCTCTGACATCTCTAGGAGACATGATCTCACTAAAAGCTTCCTGTTAAAAGTAACGCTGGATATTGCGGGGCTCTGATAGATTCCCCTATTTATATTTGAAATAGGCTCTACTTAATAACTGCCTCCCTAACTTTGGTACTTATGCACACAGGAAAATATTCTCTGCCCAAGAACTTTTTTTTCTTGGTACTTGAGAATAAATAGTTTCCCAGATCATATGAAATGAAGGATTCTAATCAAATTTACTGCATTCTATACGTATCCTAAAATTGTAAAACTCAACATCTAAACAGTTCTCTTTCTCCTTCCCTGGTGGTAGACTCTGTAGCGCTCATTGTTTGTGTGAAAATAAAAATAAAAACAAAAACAAACATAACAAAAAAGCCTGTCATGGTTAGTTGAAAGGCTTGTAGAGCAGAGCTGTGGCTCCTTCAGCACCAATATGTACTCCAACATTACAGAAAACAACTTGAGACAATTCAGAATACAAGATGATAAACTCACATTGCGAAGGAGAATCTACCAGGGGTCATGCAAATTAATGATTAATTTTAATGCAAGGAAAATAATATATCCTCATATCTACTATCTGCTTTTGACCAAGATGTGGCCTTTGGAAATCATTCACTGTGTATCTTTGATTTTCACAATTTTCCTGTACATCACATGTGATCTGAGCAAGATGGAAAGCAGCAAATGTTGAGTCTCCTGGGATTGAATTCTACTTAAGCTCTCTTAATATTAGTAAAAATCCAAATCTGATCATCTTTCTTACACACAAACACACACACACACACACAAACACACACACACAAACACACACACACACACACAGTGTGTGGCATTTGCCTTTCCAAGTTCTAGAGGTTTATGTGAGACTGTAATTAAAAATAGTGTCTTATTAAGAGATATGTAGTGAAGTTATTGAGTTTGATGCTTCACTGATGCATTAGATGTACTGAAAATATACTGAGTAGGTATGTCTAGAAAACACACAGCAAAATGGCATAGCTTTCTCCTATATTTATATTGTAAAAGGAGATACCACTTTTTAAATGACAGAAGGGACTACCAGGTGATAGGCAATATAAAACTATGCCTGAGTTTTCAGCACTCAGGTCTCAGTGCTTTACAGGCTAATACTAACACAGGGACTCAATGTCTTGATTCTCTTTGGTTATTGTGTCGCTATGTGTTCATCTAAAGCTAATATTACTATAAAGAAATATGATCAGAATTGGATTTTCATTAGCTAATATAAAAAGAACATAAGTAGAATTCAATCCCAGGAGACTCAACAATTGCTGTTTCCCACCATACTCAGATCACATGTTGCCTTGAGTACAACTTGGTCAGTATGTAGGGAAGAGTTCTAAGGAGCTAATGTGGCAGGTTCCATGTAGGTTCTGTAATAAGAGGAGGCTTTTCCTCCTGCCCTAAAGCTCATGGAATAGCTGCTCATGAGACTCATTAAATATTCTACAAATAATAGGCCAGATAGATAAACTCGTCTCTGACTAGGCTATACCTTAAAATTATACTAATCTATAGTCTGCCAAGTGGGTGGTTATGTGAACTCAGGTACCATCCTGCCAGCTCAAATCTTGTTCACTTGGCTCTATTCTAGAGTCCCTTATACCTGCTTGATATCCCACCTATTTTCTGCCATGGCCCATATGATTTTTGATTGACAGGCATTGCATCTATGCAATACATAAGAGATTCCTTCTACAATTCCCTTTTTAGTCCAATAAAAGGTTTATTTTCCTTCAATAACACACTAACATCAATAATAATTATGAAACATTTATGAAAGCTAGTAGGTAAGATTTACATTCACAATGTCCAGTTTATGTGCATTTGGAACTTAGGAGAACGCATTCTATTATCTATCCTATCATAACTTGTATTTAATAACCTAAAAACATCTTAGACTTAAAATGTCTTCTTAAACCCTAAATAACTAAGCTTAATTGTAAGATTATAACTATCCAGTTTTCAACTTCACCAGAGACTTAAGAAGAAAAAAAATATTACTTAAGTGTATAGGAAGTTTAGGCAAGCAGCTTCCAATGCTAAGAACTGACAGACAGCTGGCTGCCTAGACAGTCACCCAGATTTCTTCTGTAACCTTGGAGCATCAGTGTTCAGCCTTCTGGCCCCATATAACTGACAGACATGTTTATAAAGCTGGAACTATAAAGACTTGCTTACTCTGTCTTGGCAGAGCTTGGCAATCAACCTCCCCGCCCCCATTCAAGTTTTGCCTATTTGGATAGCATTCTGGCTGCAGTGAAGCAGGGACATTTTCTTTATGCCCAGTGGCTAGCTTGCCACATTTGAAGACATCTTCTGATGGAAAATAACCTTAATTTTTATATCAATACTCAAAGATTTAATCCAATGAAAACCATGAAGTTTTATCAGTATACAAAATTCTATACCAATGTAATATTTTTGGTTTCTATAAATGTTCTTTGGTTTAAGAGTAGATTAGATAATCTAACTTTTTTTTCTATATATTCCAAGGTGATATTCCTGTGCTGATAAATATGGGGAAAATGAAAGTAAAAAACCCCTAGTTATGTTTTCCTCACATGAAGAAGAAGCACAAGATGAGGCTGATTTTGGTGGGGATGGGGGGTGGGAGGGAATGTGGTGGAGTAAAAACACCAGAGTATTTGTTCCTCCACATTGGTTTATTAGCATAAAAATGTTTCCAAGGGAACATACAAAATGCATTTCCATGTTTCTTAGCTCTGATTTGTGCCTTGTTATTTTATTATTTCTCCTCCAACAAATCTCTTCTTGAAGCAGTTCTGCTTTTAAGCATTACATTATCCAATTAGTTGAATAAGAAATATCAATGACACTATGTGGGAAATACCAATAACAAATGTATTTTGCTATGACAAATACATGTTTACTCTTGGGTCTAATTAGCCATCTCCATTCACAGTAGCATATATTCAGTTGGTATACGATTCTTTTCTCACCATAACCACTTCTGTTTTCCCATATTTCCCTAATGGCAATGATGCTTCTTCAAGTTTAGATAAATCAACTCAACATAGATAAACTGATTTGTGATATAGGATAGTCTTCTTAAATTGATTGTGCTATGTAAATTAAAAATGTCAGTATTGTGAAAAACATTTTTGATTTGTAACTCCTTGGTGAAAAGTACTGTTGACAATCCAATTAAATGTTACAAAGATACTCTGAAGACATAATGAAGAATTTATGTGATCTGACCACAATTGTGCATGGCAGCAGTAAAAATCCAACTGTGACTCATTTGCTACATATGCCAAGCTAATGAGAATAATGACCAGAAGAAAGTCCCGGAGGTGGCCACAATGCCAATGGCAAAGTCCTAAAGAAGCCTGCATCCCGGTAACTGGATTAGTCTCGTATCCTGAAGAGACACATATCAACTGCATAGACTAACAAGCTATTCATTCTTTTTACCTCAAATATCATTAATTTTTACTTTTATTCACTCCTAAGAACAGCATTGCAAGCTAGAATGCCTTCAGCAAGAAGGCTCACAGTAGTCTACACATTTAAGGTACTAAAACAGACTTTGATAAAACTTAACTGGTGGAGGAGGGGAAGAGCAACAAGAGAGCTCAACAGGCGAAAGCCCTCAGCAACAAGCTTGGCTAGCAAAAAACTGGACCATAGAAATCTGAACCCCACTCAACTGTGGAGAATGTTCTGACCATTGGCTAGATCTGGGTAGGGGTTGAAAGTTTACCGCCTGTATTGTCCTTGGCTGGTGCCTTAGTTTGAGCGGGATCCCTGGGCCCAAATCTGCCTATCATATTGTTCTACTTGTAGGTTTCTAGGACCCTCTGGATCCTTCTATTTTGCTACTCTCCCACGCTTCGCTCATCTAGAGTCCCAATAGGATGTGGGATATGACTTTCTCACGTACTCTGGTGCCTCACATTTGACCATGTCCCCTGGAGGGGGAGACCTGGTGGCACTCAGAGGAAGGACAGCAGGTTACCAAGAAGAGACTTGATAACCTATGAGCATATACAGGGGGAGGTAATCCCCCTCAGGAACAGTCATAGGGGAGGAAAATAAGGGGAAAATGGGAGGGAGGGAAGAATGGGAGGATATAAGGGATGGGATAACCATTGAGATGTAACAAGAATAAATTAAAAAAAAAAAAGAAATCTGAACCCCAGAACCCACAAAGTTAAAGAAGGAAACCAACTTTCACAAGCTGCCCTTTCAAAATGTGCCATGACATATTAATAATCACCCACATACACACACACACATAAATGTAAACATACAATTACATAATTCATTATGATATATGAATAATATAAAGTAATGGCAATCATACTTCTGAATTTTGAAGTAAACTGGTTTTCCACCAAATGCCTTGTTACCTAAATACAGTTTAGGTCCAGTCGTGAATTGATTAGTCTGAATAAGCATATGGATGAAGTACTAAAATCATTGTATAGAGTTACATATGAGTGTGTCATAAAATGTAATGAACGATTTGTCACAATAAAACTTAAATTTCTCTATTAATATTGACACGGAGAGCTAAATATTTTTAATAATCTATAGCTCAAAATCCATAATGGTTGAAGCAAAAATAGTTCCTCAAAGTAAAACTAAAGAAATCTACTTTGGTCAGGTTTAGAAGCAATATATTTAGTGCTCACACAAAATAACATACTTTTAAAGCAGAATAAAGCTACACTGAGATTTATTACTTATTTAAAAACCTTTCATTTAAGATTTCTCTGCCTAAAGCCAATTCATTACAACTGATTTTTATGCAAACAATTGTCTAATTTTAGATCTTATGATCAAGCTGCCTTGAGACTTCACACTAGGAAAATCATTATTAAAACACTATAATATATATATATATATATGTTCAAATATAGCCTTATTTTACTAATCTTGGTACAGTTGCTAATGGAAAGTAATGTGTTTTGTCTGTGTTTACCATCCTGCCATTTAAATAAAATCGTGTGTGCTTGCTCTTATTAGAAAAGTTGGCTTAGATATAATTTTTACAGCCTTACCCAAGGCTTTCTACTTGTAAAGGGTAAATGTCTTCAGGCAGTCTATGAATTAAAAAAAAATCAGCTCTTCCAAATGCCACGACTCTAGATGAGTGGCACAGCAGCATTGATAGCTTTGGAAAAGCTGAGCCTTTATCCTTGGCACTGGAAAGAAGGCCACACTGGACTTAGCCTTTTCATGTAAAAGCACAAACGAGTCCAGAGCAAGCAGCTTGGTTTCTAGTAAACACTGCATGATTCAATAATTGAGAGCTACACACTATCAAATTGATCTATTCTTCGCGTTCTCACCACAAAATATTATGATTGAGCTTTCAGGCTTAACATCGAAAACACCGATACACATAACATGTATATTCCTGAGAACAGATTATAGAGGACAGAGAAGGAAAATACATTGTACTTAGGGACCAAGATGACTCATGAATAATGGAGATTTGAGGCTCACAATAACTTTGAATCATAGAGTTGAGGATGTATGGTCTCTTAATGGTGCCTCTGCTCCAACTTGCCTTTCTGTACATGTCTATTATTCTACACAGAGGCCAGAGAAATTCTTTTGCAGTGAAAACAGTGCATGTCACTTATCTGCTTCGAGAGTTTTCATGGGTGGATTCCTCTGTATACAATGTCCTTCCCAAGCCATCACATGGTTTTCTGTGTCACACAATTCTAATTCTACATAAATATTGCCTCCCAAGGAAGGTATCTCCCAGGAGCCTTGAGACTCAATGCTATTCTGACTACATTTTTTTTTTCTGTTTTAATTCTGTAGTACTCTCAGTAAGAAATACTTTGATATTCTCTTCTTTACTTGCATGACACCTAGAGCTAGGGGTGCAATTCAGCAAGTAGAATGTTTCTTAGAATGCACAAAACCCTGGTTTTAATCTCTAGTGCTTCATAAATTGGACATGGTGACACACGCCATCAATCCAAACACTGGGAAGATGCAAACAAAGGAATCAGAAGTCAAGGTCATCCTTGGCTAGGCAACAACTTCAAAGCTAGCCTGTGCTAAATGAGACATTCTCAAGGGAAAACAAAATCAAAAGACAAGAATAGGGATTTAATTTTTCTTAGTCTCTGTAGTCCTGATATCTGGTATGGGTAAACATATTATTTTTAGTTTTTTTATTTTTTAATTTTAATTTTATTAATTTATTCAGATTACAACTCAATTGTTATCCCATCACTTGTATCATCCCATTCCTCCCTCTCTGCCACTTTCAGCCTATTCCCTCCCCTAGGTCTAAGACCAAGGGGGATCTCTTCCCCCACTATATGGTCATAGGCTATCAAGTCTCATCTTGGTAACCTGCTAATTCTTTCTTTGAGTTCTATCAGACCTCCTCAACAAGTGGAGATGGTCAAATATGGGGCACCAGAGTTCATGTCAAAGTCAGTTCCCACTCTCCACATAACTGTGGAGAATGTCCTGTCCGTTGGGTAGATCAGAGTAGGGATTAGATGTTTACTATTGTATTGTCTTTGGTTAGTGCAATACTATGAGCAGACTCCCCTGGGCCCTGATCTACCAGTCAAGATGTTCTTCTTGTAGGTTTCTAGGATCCTCTAGGTTCTTCTATCTCCCCATCTCCTATATTTATCTTGCCTAGACTCTCAGTAGGATGTCCTCACATCTATCCCAATCTCCTGGTAAGTGAAGACTTTTCTGGTACATGCCTTTTAGGCTAGTGACCAACTATAAGTGAGTATATACCATGTGAGCCTTTCTGCTTTGGGTTCACTTACTCATTATGATCATTTTAGTTCCATCCAGTTGTCCACAAATTTCTGCATTTTTTTTTGTTTTTAATAGCTGTGTAGTATTCCATAGTGTAAATGCACCACAGTATCTTTATCCATTCTTCAACTGAGGGACATTTAGGCTATTTCCAGGTTCTGGCTATTATGAATAAGGTTGCTATGAACATGGTTGAGCATATGTCCTTGCTGTGTGGTGAGGCATTTTCTGGGTATATTCCAAGGAGTGGAATAGCTGGGTCTTGAGGAAGCCTTATTCCCATTTTTCTGAGAAAGCGCCAGGTAAATTTCCAAAATGGTTTGCATTCCCACCAGCAATGAAGGAGTGTTCTTCTTTCTCCATATCCTCACCAGCATGTGGTGTCACTTGAATTTTTGATCTTAGCTATTGTGATGGGTGTAAGATGGAATCTCAGAGTCATTTTGATTTGCATTTCTCTGACGACTAAAGATGTTGAGCAATTCTTTAAGTATTCCTCTGTTGAGAATTCTCTGCTTAGTTCTGAGACATATATATATATATATATATATATATATATAATTTATTCATATTACATCTCAATTGTTATCCCATCCCTTGTATCCTCCCATTCCTCCCTTCCTCCCATTTTCCTTTACTCCCTGCTCCTATGACTGTGACTGAGGGGACCTCTGAATGCCACCAGTCAAATGGCATATACTCACTTATATCTGGACACTAGCCCAAGGGGCATGTCCCATGAATGTCTTCATTTATCAGGAAAGTGGGACAGAGGGAGGACATCCTATTGGGACTCTAGATGAGAAAAGCATGGGAGAATGGGGAATTAGAAGGATCCTGAGGGTCCTAGAAACCTACAAGAAGAACATTATGATAGGTGAAATCTGGGCCCAGGGGTCCTGCTCAAACTATGGCACCAGCCAAGGACAATACATGCAGTAAACTTCGAGCCCCATTTCTCAATTGGGTTATTTGGTTTGGTGGTGTTTAATTTCTTGAGTTCTTTATATATTTTGGATAACATATTTTTGGAAAACCATTTATTAACTCACTATGTAAATAGAATTCAGAATCACCCATACCAAGACTGTCGAACCTACTAATGGCTTCCACCAACCAAATGCTGAGATGTGCTCATGAATACCTTGTTTGGTGAGTTGATCTGAGACTTTCTAGTGCATTTGACTTGCCCAAACTGTTAATGCAGTAAGAAATCTTGGAAATTTTATTTTCTTCTCCCATTCTTTTCAATAGCATATTTAAAATCAAAGTGGTCATGAGATAGCAAAACTGGAATGATCTTGTAAATTAACCAACTTTGTAGTTTGTGTCATTGGCTGTTGGGGATTTTTGTTGTTGTTGTTGTTGTTTGTTTGTTTTTTCCTGGTAAAAGCAATTTTGAGATCAATGAGTCTCTCTTAAGGCCCATTTTCATTTTAAACATGATCTTTTATTTCACAAAGGCAGGCTTTCCTCCTCATAAATAAATTTCTTGTCATAACCAGAAAGGATCTCCCTACATGCTTCATCCCACTCTCTAGATCCTTGTGTGCACTTCCACTGCTTCAAATAAAAACTCTGCTCAAGAAAGAAAAGCCTTAGGTATCGGTGGCTGAAGTATAAGAGGACACAAGAAATACATGACAGCCAGTCTACGACTAGACAGGGCTATGAAGGTATTCCCTGGATAAATGCAACCATGAGATGTACCTACCACAGGGACTGTCAGCGTGACCGTGGATATGTAACAAGGTGGGAAATTTTGAGGTTTCCAGGAAGAGTATTCAATATGGGCATTTTCTTAGGACCCATAATAATTCCTGCAAAACCAGAGTCTAAAGATGCAAGGATTAGGCTCCTTAGGAAGAAAACAGCAAGCTTACTCACAAGAAGTGCAGATTTTATAGAGTCATAGAAAATACAGCTGTAGTGAGAACATGTTATAACTGCAATCTCATGATTTAAGAACAGAACAGGCTTGAGATCACAAATGATGGTGGGTGGAAAGATGATGGCTTTCTCATGCAGCTATAATGGTGTTCAAAGTCGGAAACAATTTAGACCGCTCTTTAACAACAGCAATGCGGGTAACCCAGTATAGTTCCGAAGTTAGCCTCTTTCAGATCATCGTTTGGGAAGAACACAGGTAAAACAGATGCTGTGAGTCTCAGAACCTTAGACATTCAGCAGTGGTTGTGTGCAGAGAGTATTTACAAATGAGAAGGACCGGATAGGATAAGAGGATCCGGAGACTAGGTGAAGTTAGGATTCTTCAAATGGTGAAACAGAGAAAGAGAATCCCAGTGGAAGCCCTGTCATCCTTTCATGCTTATATCTGCACTGTCCGGTACAATGGCCACTGATCACATACAGCTTTTGAAATGCAACCTGCCGGATGAGAAATGAACTCCCATTTAGCAACTAGTGACTACTAGATCGGCAGGTATGGAAACTTCAGGCTGAGAAGCTGAATGGCCAGATGGAGACAAGAAATAGCTCCAGGAAGCGCCTCGGTGGGAATAGGGCAAAGCATCGCAGGATTGCCCAGAAGTATATTGAAACAGTTAGCAGCACATATGTATTCATTTTGGGTATCTTATTTTTATGACTGGCTGATGGGGGTGAGTTGAAAGGATTAACACCTTTAAGAGTAGTGTTTAAAGGAAGCAAGAAAGCATTTGCTGTCTGCTGCAGCACTCATGAGTTGGTGGAGATGGAAAAAGGTCTGTGGAGGCTTTCTGTTGGCACATCACAATGTAACTATACAGTTCCCTTTGGGCAAATTTCTTACTGGCCATTAAATATTCTGTTGTTCTTGTAACTGCCATGTGCAGTATGGGTGGATGGCAGTTTTGACAGGGGAAGTAGGGGTGTGGGTGGGGCTTGCATTGGGAGGGATGATAGGCTGCCTTATCTAGTTTGCAGAGGTGTGATGAGAAATTATACTTGGTCATTAAATGTTCATAAACTGCTTGTTAAACGCCCCCACTCTGTCACGGAAGATGTTTGTTTGAAGGTTTGGTGCGTTTAGTTCTTGTCACTCACAAGGCAGATACTTGCTGTGGGAAGGTCATCTGTGCATTTTGCTTCCTTCTCACGCTCATTTTCCTTTTTGTGACTAGAGAAACTGGATGCTAATTTAAAAAAGAAACATGTTCCAAACAAGGTGATTCAGGAATAACATGGAAACTTAAAAACTCAGCTACCTATGTACAAGTACATATACACAAATATAAAATGTATAAAATTCTTACTCTTTCTCTATACATAACCAAACTGAGATACATGAACTTTTGCAATTTCATCATATTATCTTCAGATACTGACTCGTGTTTAACTGTGTATATATTAAGTGAAACAAAACATTTGATTATTTTGTTTTGTACCTTGTTCACTTTATGATGATAATGGTAGATGCTTTGCAACATGGTGCTTCAGCATGAATTAGCTTCTAAAAATACTCCTTATTTTTCAAGCCTCTGTTGTTACAAACTTCAGTGTCATTTCTTGCACTATGATAAACAATCTTTCCCAAAATGTTGAGAATTGATGGATGAATTTTGATTCAACATACCCCATGCCACAGTGATAATTTTGCCCATTTGTTTTCTCCTTTAAAACTTTAGATCTATTAAGTAATTATGTAATGTCCAATTGTTGTGATGATGTGTAGGTTTCTATTAAAGTTTTCACTAAATTTAACATTTTTTCTACATTGTAGTTAACAAATTCACACTCCCTTTGGGAAAATGTAAAGCTGTTTATAACATTCATTCCCTCTGCTATCAAAATATGTTTTTAGGAAATCTATTTCTGTGCAATGAGTGGTAGAAGTCTGTACCGCTTCAATTGGCATCACTGGCTTCTTGGTGGGCTGATCTTTATAGTGCATTTTCTGCCCTTTCTAAGTTGTTCATACTGAGTAGCCATTACTGTACTGGGGAACTTGAAAACTATTTCCTATGAGGTCTTTGCAAGGTGAAAATACATAATGTAAGATGCCCATTTGCTTAAATATGTCTTGATGTGTAAAAATCACTTGATGTATATCTAATGCAAACTGATTTTAATAAAAATTAATTGTAGTCATTGAGTCGAAATTTGCTTTTACAGTTAGATCATAAAAAAGAGAAATACATTTTGACTGTAACTGAATTGCACCTTATCTGTTTTTATATATTTTCAAAAACTATCCAGATGTTTATTGAGTATTTCTTTCAAAATTTAACAAAGCCTGTTGCATTGCATACATGTAGTTTGCAAAATATATGTCAATGATCTATGTCTTTGATGTCTTTTGGCTAATATATAGTTGGAAAAAAATCTATGTTCTATACACATAAACACACAATGTACAATGGGTTATTTTTTATGTTTTTTGGAAGATATGATTAATTTTACAAAGGATCTGTAAGTATATGGAGTAAATATTAATGAGTGTCACAGGGAATGTCTAATCTTATTAATCTCTTATACACTTAACCATTTTCTCAACAACATATCCTAAATAATTAATTGGTTCCCTATTGGTATATGCTGTATTCTTTATTGCAGTTTGATTGCAATAAATCCTGGACTGTGGCTCATGACTAAGTAGTGAACATGATTGTAAACTGTGGTGACTCTTGAACCAGCTTCACTGTTCTTAGTCATTGCAATTTTACAGTCCCATGTTCACAATGCCTAGGTGACTTGATATTGTTGGGTTTTATTTATTTTTGTACCTTATCTGCACTATTCTATCTGTTAAGCCTTCAAGTTACCTTTTTATCCCCTCTCCCTCCTGCCCTGAGACTTGCTTATTTTAGAACTCTATGCTGATATAGGGGCACATCTCCTCACTGTGTTTTGTATCTCCATCTAGGAATGTAAGATAATCCATTGTGTATTATATGCTTGGTTGTTTTGCTCACATATTTATATTGGCTTAATTTCTCTAAATCTCATCTGATTCTGACACATTTTTCATATGTTCTGTGCCTTGTTGCTTCATAAATAGTTTATTCTTATCTCATTCTTCAACTTGTTATTGACAGTACATTCTAAATGTTTTGACTGGCTTCATGACATCTAAATCGTGTATCAGTCAATTATCCTTTGTGTCCATAGAAGCAACAAATAGCTTCTGTCCATTGTCTCTTTATCATCAAGAGCTAAAGATCTACTGGGACTTTATGACTTTTTTTCATGGTCAAAGATTTAAAATAATGTGAGATAATAATAGGGGTGCTAGGAAATGTTATCACACTCTTCAACTGGGGAAAAATGTCTCCAGCACTCTTTAGTAACAGTAATAGTACCCTCACGACCTGAGAATTTGTAACATAGTTTAGAATGGATGTCATGCTAGAAAAGTACATTTATCTATGCTCACTTAAAAAAAAAAAACATTTTCTGGGGTGAGATTGATGGCTCAGCAGTTAAGAAAACTAACTGCTCTTCAGAGGTCATTTTCAACACCCAAGTCAGGTGACTCACAGCTGCCTGTAACTCCAGCTCCACCTTCTGTGAACTCATCACCCTCTTCTAGCAACCAAAAGACAACCAACCACATGCTTGTGGCAAATACACATGCACATAAGTAAAAATAAATCTTAACAGAAAGAGTTTTCTGATATCAATAATTAAATATTCCTTCTTTCATGCTAAATTCTTTACAACATAATATTTGTAAGTAAATTACTTAAAATTTATTTGAACTACTATTGCATTATTTTAATGCATTCCTTCTGAAGTTGATATTAATTTCATAAAATAAATTGATAAAACTCTCTATGTGTTCTCAGTGGTAAAAATGACATTACATTGACCTACTTTGAGAAGTCACAGTTTAAATGACACACGGACAAAATCCATCAAATCTCATCCTCTTAATACCTGAGTTATGAGTCATTCCTTCCGGTAAGTATTAGAGACCTCTCTTTCCTAGGATTGTTTGAGTCAGTTTTCATCACATAAAACATTCCAAGAAAGTGCCTCCTACATAGACTTTATCAAATTTATTCCCGTAGACTTTTACATAGGTGTCATAGGGGTGTGGTTGCCACTCTTCACCTATAAATAGAACCTTTCCATTATAGTGAGGTATATTTAGGATGCTTCTCTTTTCTAGTCTTAGTCAAACAGCAGGAAATGTGCCTGAATTGATATATCTACAGTCTTTACCATCCTACACAACCATTTCTTCCATTTATCTTTCAGAAGTCCTATTTTGAATGTGTCAAGCAAATGAATTTCAATATTTTTTTCCTCTACTGTCTTCAGGCTTGTTGCATGATTTTTACACAAGTGGAAAGCTTAGATTAATGATGTTCATTTTTGTTAATGAATAATGAACATATTTAAGGTTGCACATTTGCCTCTGAGCATAGCTTTTGAGATATTTGACAAATTTTGATTAAAAGAATTCTTATGATTGCTGTGGAGTAACTTCAGTTTTTTCTTTCTCAATTATTTGAGTTCCTTGTAATGAAAGCTATATTTTTCTTAATTAATTTTTTATTTAAGCTTTTATTAATATTTTCAGTAATATGCCTTTTTGGGATTGAGACTGGGGGACCCATGAGCATTTTCATATTTTGTAATGTTTCAGTGCTTGATTTGTGGTCTGAAAATAATTTCTAAAGCAACTATGCCAGCACACATTGTCAAAGAAAGCTCTTTGGGGTACATCTTCCTGTGTGAATACCTTCACTTCATGAACTGCATTGGTTTGTTTATGAGAAGAACCAGTTAGAAGGTTGAGCACTTCTACTAACTCAGCTGTAGTTTCACCACATGCCTTGTTTTATGTGTTTGAGGGAAGAAATCTCATGACAGAGACTCTTGTAGTAGAGTTGTTATTTTTCCAGTGTAAAACTACTCTATCCAGTGTAATCTCAAGGTTTAAAAACTGATAAATTTCAGACAAACTTTTTATGGCTTTATTAAAAACATTTTCACTGAGCTTGTGCTTTCACTCTCGTGTGACAGGTACCAAGTTGTTAACTTTAGAAAAAGACTAGGTTTTTGAAAGAACAACAATGTTTATACAGTTCTGAAAGGTGTCTCAGCAGTTAATAGCACCAACTGCCTCTGTGGAGGAGCATTCTTTAGTTCTTAACACCCACATAATGCCTCACAGACACTAGTAACTTCACTTCCAGAAGCCCTGATGAACTCTCCTGACCTCCACAAGCTACACATGCATGGTAGACATGTCAGCAAGATACTCTTACCCAAAAAATAAAATATATAAATCTAAAGTGAATCACAAAAATAATAAATGTAGTGCTTGAATTCTAAGTTCATAACAAAATGTTTATAATTATAAATATTTAATTTTTTTTATTTTTTCAACACAGGGTCTCTCTATGTTAGCCTTGGCTGTCCTGGACTCGCTTTGTAGACCAGGCTGGACTCAAAATCACAGTGATCTGCCTGCCTCTGCCTCCTGATAAATATTTAAATTTTTTAAGTGATCAAGACCAAGGTTTTAATGTCTTGGCTTTCTGATATTATGATACTCCTCACCTTCTGTTTTTTGCTGGCTCTAACTCTCATTGTTTGGAGGTGACTAAAAATTAACATAATACCTCTTTTTGTATATCTAGGAATAGCTATTTACTGATACATATATATTTTGTAGAAAACTTTTAAACTTTCTATATACATTGCTCTGTGGGTTTCATTTATTTATTTTTGCTGTTTGTTTAGGCTTTTTACCTTGAACAGAATAAATCTGAGAATGGCTTGATTTTTGTTCATTAAAAATTATTAATCTCTCCTTCTCTCTCTCCCTTCCTCCCTTCCTTCATTCTTCCACCCAACCTTTCTTCTCTGTCCTTCCCTTTCTTCCTTCCTTTTTGAGACAGGGTCTTACTCCATAGCTCATTCTGACAGTGAGCTCGCTACATAGCTTATGCTGGACTCAAATTAGTGATCCTGATGCCTCAGTTTCCCAAGTTCTAGGATTAGAGACATAAGCTACAAACATATTTTTGTTCCAAACAGGTTATCGTTCCCTATTAAAATAATTTATTTTTTACTTTATGTTTGTGAGTATTTTTCTGCATGTGTGCATATATATGAGTGCCTGGTGCCTATGGAGGTCAGGATAATGTTTCAGATTGCCTGGAACTGGAGTTACAGTTGGTTGGAGATAGCCATATGGGTGCTGGAAACTGAATCTGGGCTTCCTCAAGATCACAAAGTGCTCTTTACTGTGGAGCCATCTTTTCAGGCCCAGTGTATCTCTTTGTATCTGTAAAGTTAATTGGTCATTCAGATCATGTGACTTTTTGCCTTCTATGCATCACATACCCCTCCCATACATATTTTCCGAGTTTGGATTTCAGGTCACTCGTTCCGTTTGTAACTTCATCTTTCTAGGCATTTTCATGTGTTTCTATTCTTCTGAATGTCTGAAAAGCTATCATGGCAAGTTCAGACTCTGTTTCCTGAAGTATCACTTCTGATGATCGATATACTGTGTTACCCTCCACCTTCTAAGCTCCAACAATATCCACATTAATGCCCGTGGTTATATGTAAAATGTTCTTTTGTACATTAGATATTTTAGCTGTATGCCCTACCTGTCCCTATTAGAGGCCAGTAGTAGCCATTTCACTGTGCCCAGTAAAAATGGCCCCATGCTTTTATTTTGTCTGTTTGTCTAGTCAAGGCGACAGATTTTCTTGGGCTATTATGTGTATTCCTTTCCAATGGTAAGTTCAGGTGTTCAATAGACAATCTTTAATTCCTGAGTAATAGGCAAAAGGGCATTACCAGATCATTGGGTGCTTGAAGGAACCTTCCTCCTCACCCATTAATGAGAAAGAATATAATATGTGTCCAACAATGTCAACCCAATTACAGGCTAAATCACCTGCATCAGTGTATTCATTGATTCCCCTACTTCTCTCCCTTTATCCATGATTTCTTTCTCTTTATGTTCCTCACACCTCTTCTATCATAATAACAGGAAGTATTGTGAAGAAACCTAGTCTGTTGTGAATGAGAATAGCAAAATCTTGTACTTGGCTGACTGTAAAACCATAGCATGAATATAATTTCAGGGTTGACTATAGGGTTCCATCAAATTCCTTTGATTCCATTTTCCAGGTCACTAATCAATCACTGCCTTATTCTGCATAGTAAGTCCAGGAAATCGCTATGATGGGTATGTGGGAAGGTAGTATAATTATTTTCTACTTAAAAGCCTTTTCTGGCCTCAAAAGGCTAGACAGTACATTGATCCAAAGGCATCATTTACTTCTTTCCTAGATGGATGCATATTTTACTTTAAGCAGCAGTTTATTCAAAAATTATGGTGTAATTTTTAAGCCAAACTGCTTCCTTGGGTTTGGGTCTAAGGTTTTGCTGTCTATCTGTTGATATGTCTGTCTCTCTGCCTGTCTGTCTGTCTGTCTGTTGTATTGTTTGATTGGTAGTAATGATTGAACCCAGAGCCATATGCAAACTGGGCAATCACTCTAGCACTGTATTTCATGCCTGGACCTACTTTATTATGAGATTTGTTCCTATCAAGTTTCCCAAGCTGACTGTGAACTTGCTAGACAGAATAAGGTAGATTGATTATTTCAGTCCTCTCGCCTCCATTTCCTTATTAGCTAGAAATACAGGTGAGTCAACATGCCTAGCAAACGCTTTTTTTTGTGCCTAAGTTCTAAGGATTTTTAAAGGTTTCCATGGATGTTTTTTATAACAGAATTTTATGGGAACATGAATGAGATTGTATTAGTCACTGATAGCATGGGTGCTAAATTTTTAATTATGAGTCTAATATTCAATTTATTTGAAAATTAATCTTTTCAAACACCAATAAAATATTAGTGATCCATGAAGTAAATAAATATATTAAATTTATGTATTGAAATAATGAAACTGTTTTTATGAAATGAAAAGTTATATTTTAATTAAATTTTAAGTGGTTTTCAAAATGAAAGGCTAGAACAGTGGAGGCCTACCACATTAAATCTGGTATAAGATTAATGCCACATTTGTCTATAGTGCAGCACTGATACCAAGCTTAGCTCTTCAGTTATAAATACACATGAGCAAACGAATGAAGATTTTCAACTTCTCATCATCTCATTGAGTGACACTTTTATTTGAAAATCTCTCTTTTTTATTATTTTTAACAAGATATTCACCTTGTACAAATAATTCTTCAACTCTCTACTCTAGCAATAGACATATATTAGCAGAGAGGAGAATCTTTCACAGAATAGCCATAAGGAAACTCCCTGAGCCTTAATGGAATGAAGCATCAATTGGATCCCATTCTCAGAAAGCCAGCCACTCATTCTGTGACATGAGGGCAAAGTCAAAGCATGTAGCTATCTTTGTCAGAAAGTCAGGGAAGAGCTGTTTTGCTCATATTCATAAACCACTTCCAGAGTCATGCATGATAGGTCATGTTGTAATCCCATTACTCTAGACACTGTAGCAGGGGGATTATCATAATTTCCTGAGCAGGTTTGATTTTTACCATGAATTCAAGACCAGCTTTGTTTACAGTAGAAGACTCCATCTCAGAAAAGAGTGAACATATAATCCCCAGTCAGTTATAGAACGTCTCATGTCCATATGATCCTTTAGGAAAAATCTTCAGTAAAATCTGCCTCTGTTTGAGGTAGCAAAACATATCTACGTATTACAAATGAGTCTGAATTAGCCTTGTGTGTGTTTGTGTGTTTGTGTGTTTGTGCATGTGTATAAGTTGTTTTATTTACTCATATGAGGGGATGAGATGGGAACTATACCCAAGATTTATAAATACACGGCTTGGGACAAACACAGAGCACATCTATCTATCTACCCCTAAGCCTAGGCCTGGAAGCTTCCAGCCTGCTTACAATCTAATCTTCTGAAAGTGCAGACCTTGAAAGCTTCAGCTTCCAACCTCTAACTGCTAATCTAGGCCCAATGTTTTTTCAGCCTTTATGATTTACTGCTGAATAAACTCACTCTCTCTAGTTTTTTCTAAATTCTGGCTGCCTAGCTCAACTCAGCTGTTCTGGGTCAAAACTCTACCAAGAGCTGACTGATTCAAACTTGCTTCTCTCCACTTCTCGCTGTCTTTCTCTGCTTGGAAAATCTGCCTCTGAACTTCACAAACAGAACATGAATTTAACTACACTCAACTGAACTACACTAATCAGTATTGCATTTCTGAAGTCTGCTGTACTGTTTCCACAAATTCTCTTGCTCTCTCTCTGGACTGCTCTTAAGTAGGTTCTCTTTCCTGTCTGATCTCCTGATAGTTAGGCATATATCCTCTTTTTGACTAATTCTTTCAAATCTTTTTTGTCACTTTGTCTGCTCCTCAATTAGACATCATTGTTTGGAATTAAATGTGTGTATTAAATTCCAGCCAGAAGAATTAAAGGTGTGTATTCTAGCCAGAAGGATTAATGTACATACTAAGGGCATGTCTGTATTATAGCTGGATTACACGTACTTAGGGCTTTGGATATGATCCTTTGCCAGAGTGGCCATGTTGCCAGATTAAAATTCCTGTACATTTGAAAAAGAGAAAAAGGGTTTTCATACTTGGTTCTGTTGGAAGACAGATCATAGCTGTCTGGTTTCAAACTCTGACTCCTTTCTTCCCTTTTCATGAGGAATGGCATTGTCGCACCAAGCCCTTTTGCCTATGGGGTAGAAGAAAGGGTACCTTAGAGTACGGGATATCAACTTCAGATGATGATTACAATGGGGAAGATTAATGAGAATTATTTAAAGTCTCATACGTTCCACACTCAGCTTCATGACATCTCCTACACCCAGGCAGTACTTGTCAGATTTATAACACTTCCAGGAAAACAACTTTGTAATGGACACAGCTTGAAATGCCATTGCTAACCCACTTTTGAAACTTAACAATGGGTTGACATACAACTGTGAAGTGCTAAAATATAAGGAAATCTGAGAGTGCTGTAGTTATTACATACAACACAAAATACTTATGGACACCATAGCTTTTTTAGGAGTAAATTGCCTCCACCTTTTCAATCAGTACTAGCCAAACTTTATACACCTTGTTCTCATTTTTCTTTTTCTTCTTTTTAATATAATAATGTACAATTTAATAACCATTCAGTATAAAGTCTATCAGCCGACTAGGAACAGATAGGACTTTGCCTTCTCTATTTGATAAGTACTACCCACTAAGTACTACCCACCAAAGAAAAAAACATCCTCAGTGCACTCTCTTTCTCTTTCCCTCCCCTCCCTCCTGTGGTGTGTGTGTGTGTGTGTGTGTGTGTGTGTGTGTGTGTGTGTGTGTGTGTGTGTGTGTGTGTCGGGAATTCAACACAAGATTATTTGTATGCTAGACACTATGTCACTGAACTAACTCCTACCACTAATATCAGGAACACAGCTGAACTAACTATTAACAATTCCCAGTCAATTGAATAATTGAACTCTTGTCTAGAGTACAATAAACAAGAAAAATCAGTTGAAGTCTTATAGATAACAAAGTAAGAATAAAAAATATTATAATATCTGGCTGGATGGTTCTCCTTTTTCATAGTAAATGTATTTTCTTTATTCCCCTAACCAACGTTGACTGGTCACTGGAAAGCAATGATTCACAAGGTGATCAGTGTGTTCTATGTGTTAAATTCCTTTGTCCTAATTAGACCTATCCTGATAGATTTTTAATGGTATATGGGGTCAGAAACCTTGTCTACATTGCTAGAAACTATTCTGCAAACAGAAAGCAGAAATGGATCTGAGTCCCCCAGCTGGTCTTAAAGTATACTGGAGACTGCCCTCCTACTCTCACCTCTTGCATTGTCTGGCTATGTGCTTGAGGGCTGATACAGGATAGCAGTGAAGCATCCCTCTTAACCTGAGCTAGGACCACAATGGGTGAATAGAAACTGATCCTCTCCTGCTCTGTGCACATCTGAATGACTGAAATCGTTGAATATTGATTTTGAAGTCACCATAAATCTTAGCAAGAAGAGAAATTGCAAATACAGAATTTCAAAATTATAAGAATCCCTTGTAATTGTGTTTCGTTCCTTTCTAGGTAAAATGCATTTGCTACACCTTTTTGAATATTACTCCTGGCAACTTTTGTTATGAAAGTAGAATGTGCCTTCCAAATCCCTCTGCTCATGAATGATTGCTTATATTCCTTTTATGTCTGTGCTGGATGCATGACTACAGGCACTCCTAAACACATATATACAAACACCACACACATATGCTCACATGTACACACACACGAGGGAGGAGAGAGAGAGAGAGAGAGAGAGAGAGAGAGAGAGAGAGAGAGAGAGAGAGAGAGAGAGAGAGACTGCACCTCACACTATATCATGCTGTTCAATGCATACACTTATCACTTGCTGATTTGTTGTCTGAATAAAGAAAATGGCAAGTATATGGGAGAGCCAATATCTTCTCCATGAAAATCTGGAGAAATGAGGCATCATAGTCTCAGTCAAGAATAGAGAAGTGAAGTAGAGAGCTGGGTTTCTTTTGAAGTGAGGGACATGTCCTAAGCAAGCTTGTATAGATTGTTGCACTACTGCATAAGCATGCTAAACCTCATTTAATTGTGCACTTTAAATTATGGCTTTTATGCTGTGCAAGTTCTACCTCAATATATCAGTTAATATTAGCAAGGTAGATGGGCAGAACAAAGGGTCAGGAATTCACACGCACTGAGATTGCCACGCTCTGATGTAGTTTTATTATTCACCTGTCACAAGAAAGCTGCAAAACTCCATGCTCGTGTGAGTTAAAAATGTCTATTAACTTGTCAGTAAATGAAAAGGGTGAGGAGTTTTCATCTTTACAGATGAATTGGAGCAGGTGCGGCATGTCTCCAAGATCGCTAATTAAAACGACTGAGGACTGGAGTTTATTTCACATGGAAAAAAAGTTTTCTATGTGCTGAGAAACTATATGGAAATAAAGCTTTAAAATCTGATCGAGCTTTACCTCTACTTTATAACAGTTTATGAATGAGATCCTCACTGGGGAATTCCACTTAAGCACTAATAGACTGGTGTAGTTTATGTTTTATATACCCACATAGCAAATATAAACTATTTATTACAAGGGAAGCTGAATTCATTTGAC